>NC_064449.1:0-300000 GCF_023343835.1 Lagopus muta | reverse complement strand
TCAGCACAGCAGCTTCAGAAGCAGAAATACTCCCCCTCACAAAGTGATGCTGGCTGCTGGCCGGGTCAGAAGTAGCCACAGCACCAACAGCAGCTTAGAGCTGTCCTTGTCTCTGTTAAATGGGCAAGGAGGATGCTGCAGCTTGTGCCTGTCCTGGGAGACAGCCTTGTCCCCAGCTCCCAGGCATACTGCAGCATCACTCTCCTGTCTCTGAGAGCCTGCTGGGTGTTACTTTCTCCCTCAAAGGCTTTGCAGATGGGTACAGAGTATCTCCACCTTTTTCCTTGCTCTCTGCTGGTTCCCTGCTTACTGGATAGAGGCAGAAGGAGTAGTCCTGCCTGACGTACAAGGGTGGCTGGATACCTTCAGGGCATGTTAACTGCTGATTTAATGTTGTCAGTCCCCAAGAAGACAGGGGCTAAAGGTGATTACAGAGGCGGGACAGCAACCTCACACCTTAACCTGAGCACTGCAGTCAGGGCTGTGCAAACCACCTGACACTGGTGAGCAAGACTTCCCAGCATCCCCAGAGAGTGGAGCAGGAATTTCACAGCTGAGACAACTTTGTGGTTAACAAGGATTTTCTCATCTCTGATGAGCATCAGCTGACAAATGCCTGCGGCAACATTTCTGTGGCTATGGTGGAGCTGGGGGAGGCAGCACCTGTGCTTCAGCAGTTCTGGTCACTGCTGACCTGGGGGTGCTATGCTGCTGGCCACCTGCTGAGCACTCTTCTTGGGTCAGGAGGTCTTTATCAGCCCCACTCCCATTCTGTCACTCCGCTCTCTGAAGGCAGCTTAGTGGTGGAAATGGAGCAGGGTGGCTGGGTCTGTGCCCAAACAGATCTATGAAATGATGTTTGCCACTGTGACGAGCAACAGATTTGTGGCTGTTTTCATTCATGCATTTATTCCTTCTCTGTAGTGCTGGCGTCTCCAAGATGAAGCACTGATCTAAGAGGCTGTGCAGGGAAATCGCACCCTGGCATTTCCCCAGCTTTATCAGCTGCAGGGCTTAAAAAAAAAAATAATCATTTTCCAAGGCCATAAATCTCAAACCTTTCATCAAATCTTACAGTAAGGCACACGTGCAAAACAACAGCAGGCTGTTTACCTCAAATCACCGCAGTGTTTGTAGTGGAGCTGATGAGTTTGCAGCGATGCATTTCCACCCCAGCTGTGGGGCTGGAGCTGTGCTCCAGGGGAGAGGAAGATGCTCTCCCAAAGCCCACGCTGGGATATTTCAGTGAGGATAATTTTAAGAGCCCCATTTTTAATTTCTTGCTTCATTATATGTTGTTTTTTAGCTGCGATTCTTCCAAGTCAGCTTTCAGAGCTGTAGAGCTCAGTACTGTAAGGGTTAACTGGGTGTGCTGGAAAGCGCCTCTCTCCTCTTGATCCACAGGTCCTGGCTCTGTTAAACATCTCTCCCTCTCTTTTACATCCAACTCCTTTTTTACAAGGCTGAGTTTGGGAATCAGCCCAGCCAGGAGACGTCTTCCCATCCATTAAGCTGTGTGACAGCAGGTAACCATCACTTCAAAAAAACCAAAATCATTCCATTTCTCTCCCTAAATTACACTCCTGAAAAACAACATTCAAGCACGACATAGGAAGCAGCAGCTGTCATTTCCCCTTGTGAGACCTGTTTGCCTCTGCATCCAAATGGGCTGTCTTGAGGGACAACAGCAGAAATCTGTGGCCACCGGGGGCCTTTGGGGCTACGTGTCAGGGACTGCAGGGCTCTTTGCCCAGAGAGCTTTGCAGCTCCACTTTTATCCCTCACCCTACGGAGGAGCTGAAATCGCTCTGTTTTATCAGCGTGCTGCTGACCTCTTACCCTGGATCAAGCCAGCAAAGGCTGGATCATGTCTTGGCTAATCACTGCAGCTGCAGATCGTAGCCCTAAAGCTCTGCATCTTCCACGGGGGTGCACTGAGCTCAATTTCTCAGCCTTCCTGGAGCTTTTTTCCAACTTCTTCCTTCCCTCCACCTTTGTTGACTCAGTGCAGTGTTTCCCACGTCACTTCTCTGCCTGGCCATGCTGGCTGTGCAGCCTGGTGTGTGCAGTGCATCCCCCAGCACACAGGTTGCAGGGCTTCGTGCTGTTCGTGTGTGGTCCTTCACCTGGGAGCAGTGTACAGCTTTGCCTCTCGTGCTCGGGCATTACTTGGGATAGCAATAACAGTGGGAGAAAGATCTCCTGCGAGGAGAGATCAAACGGGAGGGGACTGCTATCCTTTAATAAGAAATGCATAAAGAAGAGGCACTGGGGTCATTTATTTCAGTTTTGAGGTAGAAGCTTAAAAAGAAAAGCCTGAAAAATCAAGGAAGCATGCACTGAGCTGATAGATTGGCTACAATATGTATATATTTTTTTCTTTTTAACACTTATTTCTCCTAACAGTTCAGGTAAGACACATTATATTCCTAAGAATCTCCCCAGCCCCTCTCACTGCAGAGGCAGAGCCTCAGCCACCACAGCACACCCTCACTGCAAGGGCTGATCCTACCTGATTTGAGAGGCTGCAGCCATCTGGCACTTTCCCAGAAGCCCAGGTGGGGTAAAGATGTTTCCTGGCACGTGTTACAAGGTGAATGCTGAGCACCAGGGTGGTGGTCCCCAGACCTGTCCGAGTGTCCACCTGCTGCTGACATGTCATATTTACATTGTTTTAAAAAATGGAATGGCTTTGAAGTGAGCCCTTGGGAAATTCTTTCAGTCTCTCCTAGGCTTCCTGATGTCTTCTCTCTTTGCAGAGACAGGCCTACCTAAAGGACACCACTCCCGTATTTACGGGCTCAGCACCAAAAATGCAACCAATCCAATTGATGAGTAGCCTGGAAATGGCTTTTACAGGACCCTTCCAAAGCAGCATTTTCCAGAAACACGATCCCTTGTGCTGCACCACTCATGGCACTGATCACTCCCATCGCAGGATCACAAAGTATTTGTCTGCTATCAGAATTCCTTCTGTTCTAAAGGAAAGGGGACTGTAGACAGCAGGCAGTGAATCCCAGTGCCCATGAGGAGCTGGGCTCCCCAAACAGGCAGCAGGTGCAGCCCCTGTGCAGCTGTGGGCAGTGCACAATAAAGATGAAGGAAGAATATAGCTGATAAAATAAGTGAAAGGATTTAGGGCACTCCTACAACCTCTGATTTATTTCTTTATCCTAACACCTTAAGGATGCAGCAGAAAACACAAGTGTCCCACAAACACTGATGTACATGAAGTAACCTGTTTCCAACAGCTCCTCATTGTCTCAGTCTCTTCTCTCACCAAAACCAATCCAATATGACATGTCAGCAGCACCTTTCCCAATTACCCCTCCAAAATATGAATATCAAGTTAAAAAGGGGGAGAAAGCAGAGCTCGGAGCTAGCACTGGAGCTTGCATCTTTAGGGCTGTGGGGGGATGTGCTTCCCTGGGTGGAATGCCAGCAGCTCATCTGCCCTCTCTCCTGGTCTGCACAGGAGTCAGCTGCCAGACATTGGCACTTCTTGTCACATAAAGCTGCTGGGAGCCCCGTGAGATGTGAAAGCCATTTTGGCAGCTTCTCCTCCTTTTGTTGGCGCAAGCCATCCTGCAGCACTCACCCCTGCCAGCAGAGCAGGGTGCAGTGCTAGAATGCTGACCCACCAAAGAGCCTCGCTCTCCTGGCTTTTCTCTGTGACAACCCACCTCGACCCTCATGGTCAGAAAAGGGGCTGATAACTGTCCTGAAAGTCATCGTGATCTTGCGTTACAAAGCCTTGAAAAAAAAACAACAGGAGGCATTTCAGCAGGAAAAGACACAAGGAGAAATGCTCGTTACCTGCACAAAGAGGGAAAAAGGTGATCAGCGTGCATCCCAATGCTCCTGGTCACATCTCCATCTGCTCTGTGCTCTCCTGAAAGAGTTAACTCCCCAGCCAGTGCACTAAGTGGTCAGCAGCCCAATAAATTATGCCCTCGAAAGACAAACCACAATCATCATTAGTCACAGCTCATTGGCCTGTTAAGGCTCCTCAGTGAAGTTTATCTCTTCCCTCCTGTCCACCGGCAGCCATATTTCATGCTCCGAAAACAGATGACCCCCGAGGTCAGCAAAATGAAAGCCCCATTCAACAGGTCTGCGAAGAGCTCGCCGCGGAAAAAAACGGCCGGGGTCAAAATAACACTGAGATACGGCCAGACCTTCAGCCGCTGCCCTCCTGGAGCAGACACACACCACACGCTCAAGTGACCAAGACATGTTAATCCGTTTCAGGATCAGGCAGGGTCAGGCTGGGGCTGGGAGGAACAGTGGCATAATTAGGTGAGGGTGACCTCCATAAAACAGTAATGGGCTTCCAGAGGTGCCCCGGTGCCCTATCCACAGTACAGCAGAGGTGGCTGTGGTGGGACACTCCTGTCCCCACTGGATGTCCCTGTCCTCAGATCGTGGCTGGTCTCATGGGCAAGTGCACGGCACCCATGTACCTGGATGGGGAGGACATCACAGCCTTATGTGACCTCCCAGGAAAGTGTTAGTGCAAGGCTTTATGAAGAAGGCAGAGGAGGAATCTCCCCAGCTGGAGCTGGAGGAGGAGGAGGAATGAGGAAGGCTCCCAGGCACCGTGTCCTGTGCACAGGTTCCTCACCTCTGGGCACTGACCCTCATTTCATAGGAAAGGACAACTAAGTCTGTCCAGCTTCTGCCATCAGCATCCTCCTTTCTGAACCTTGAGGCCTAGGGGGCAGCTGGGGCAGCACCTTTGCTCCAGGCTTCTTTTTTGTTCTGTTTCTCACTCTAGAAAAATTCTTCTGTGTGATAGAAAGGCAGAATAATAAAGGTGATAAGGAAAGGACCTTGATTTTTTTTTACATTACGGATTTCTGTTTTTTGGAACAAAATGGCATTCAGTTCTTTCCTATAAAAGAAGCATTATGACTGAGTATTAAGTGGGAAGTCGTAGTCTTAATTAAATGAGTCAGACTTCAAGTGTTTGAGCAACAATACTTTTCAGACGTCAAATTACTTTTGTTCCAAATACTTTATGTGAATTTTTACATGCCCAATATGTGAAATAAAAGATTTAAAACCAAACTGTTACAATCCACTGTGAAGTATCAGTCCAAATTATCACCAGCAGAGCTGTGCATGAGAAAATCCCAGCCAGTGGTCAACCCCGACTCTTCCTTGTAGAAAATGAGTTGCCACCCCCAGTGCAGCATTTTTAGAAGGGATTTGGGTGGGTTTTTTGAGCCTCTGTTCTATGAGCTCTTTAGTGAGTGACAGCACCGTTGTATGGAAGCTGTAGCTGAGCTGGAATTTGAGGACAGCCCTGGGAAGGACAGCTCAGCTCTTTGAGGACAGGGCTTCCCCAACAGCACCTCTCTGAATGTTAATGGATCTTAAGACTCTTCAGGGCACATTGTACCCAATGATATCATTTTCATGTCACCGGAGGTCAAATCAGAGGCTGAACCCACCTTGACATTTGTGTAGCTATAAAGGAAGGGCTTTAAAACCAGTTTCCTTAATGAAACCCTCTAATTGGTGTCTTTGAGCACTGTAAATCAGGAGTTTCTGGGTCAGGGCTATACCAGCAAAAGAGAACGGAGCAACAGGGGTAATTCTAGATAACACTCCAGTGAGATAATTCCTTTACAAATAGCTTGCGGGGATCATATTTTAAAACTGCTCTTTATCTGCATGTTTACTGCAGCGTGTGTCACGGGCTGCTGTAATACCAAGCAATGGGGATGATGTGGCTGGGGATATTCAATCTCCCAGATCCCTCCTTCACCATTATAGCTGTGTCTGGGTGCAAGTAACGGCTGGGGTGGCTGGGTCAGGTACAACACATTGCAGATGCCAATGCTGGTGTTGGAGCTGGAGCACTTAGAGGCTTTGAGATTGGTTTGCAGCAAAGGATCCCTGAAGGAACTGAGTACCTGTCCCCAGGGGCAGAGCTTGCAGGAGTGAAGGGGAAGAGAGGTGCTTTAGAGGTTTGCAGGAACACAGTCTGAGGGTCCCTGCCCTCCCCTAGGGAGATGAGGTGTTGGAGTGCTCTGCTGTAAGGTTCTAGGTGGCAAAAGGAGGTGTTAGGGAGCTGAGAAACTGAGCATTTCTCTCCACCCTCTGGGATCCCAGTTCTTCACTTCTCTGCTGCATAACTCAGGCGATTCAGCTGAACAGTAGCATCCCCTTCCCTTGCACCGACCCACCAAACTTCAGTCACACAAAGAACAAATCTGGTCTAGCCAAAGTGTGGGGATGTTATCCCCAGCTGGGGACAGAGGGTTGTGCTGCAGATGCTATCTCCTGGGAAGGAGGGCTGCAGCAGTGCGGGGCTCTGAGCTGTGACTTCCCCAGCTCCCCCCAGCGAAGCAGCCGCCAACACATGCTGGCCATCTCTGATGACATGGTACAGTCAGAACAAGGTGTGAACTGATGTGGTATTGATTCGTTTCTGGGTGAGGGAGAAGAAAATGGATATCAAAGTGAGAGCATACGTGACACAGAGTGAGCAGCAGGTAAGGCTTTGTTACTTAAATATGCTCTTTACAAGCCTGCTGATAGCAGGCACAGATGTAAGACTGACAAGTCAGGACAGCGTGTAATACATGTGGCTTTTCATTCCCTAGTAAATAAAAAACCCAATTAGTTATGTTGCAGTAATTAGCATCTTATTGTGGTGTTCCCTGCTGCAGACAAGCCTGGGCTGAGTGCTGCCAAGACGTCCCCGCCGCCTGCACGGAGCAGAGCGCATCTGTGCTCCCTATGGATGTGCCTCCCTTCAGTCACCTGCCCGTTGGATAAGGCAGCCTGAGCATGCTCTATTTCTGTTCCCCTTTTCCTCCAATTAACCTTGACCAGAATGAAAGCCCTGTTGCTCGAGTTCTTTTGCAAAGCCTCAATCAGGGAAGCAAAGTGACTGCAGACGGGTCTCAGGAGGAGGTGCAGCTGAAGCCTTGTGCAGGATGACATTGCGGTGCTGGTAGAAAATTTACAGCCTCAGGGTTGGGCTCTGGGCCCCCATTTTATTGCATTTTACACCAAGCAAGCTAGATTGAGTTACTATTGTGTTTTCATCTGCTCTCAAAACCAGAGAGCACAGAGATGGGAACGGGAAGCCACAGAGATGTCAGTTTGGGCTGTCAGCAAATACATCAGATGTAAAGAAAGTGGAGGTGATATTTCATAAGCTTAGAATGGGATTTAGCTGTCCAGCAGGATCTGGAAGGAAAGGAGCACAGCTAGCACCTCCCCAGGACTGTATCATGAGAAGATTCTCCACTTTGCTGTCATTCCCAGGTGACAGAGGCTCATCTGAGTGTTTGCTGTCCCTCCATCGTTCTGCCTTCGGAGGGTGACCCCACAATGCTGGCAGAGCTAGCAATAGGGAATCATCATAGCTGGATCCCAGGACAAGAATCAGGGCTCTGGAGCTTGAGAAGAGAGAAGATGTGGTCTCGGCACTCCAGGTGGGGATGGGTGAGCCTGTTTCTGTGCAAGTGAAGGTGCAAAGGAATGGGATATGTCCCCAGAGCTGCTTGCCTCCTTCCAGGGCTTTAGGTTCTGTGGCTGTGCATGGACTCTTTTCACTTCTTCAACACCTTTTAAAGGTGAGCTGACAAATGCTGGTAGATATGGATCAGTCCTCACTGTCTGCGTTCTGGGTGAGCATTGGTCTGCATGCAGAATGTGTCAAGAGATACAGCCAGGAAGCACTGCCCTGAGGAGACTTTTCTTGAAGACAAATAGCTCATGAATGCAAGTTACATCTTGAGCACCAAATCTCAGAGCATTTGAATTGTGCCTCCTAATTATTTGTAGAACAAGCTAAACTCTGAATCCTGCCCCTTAGCCCTGACTTTGCATTGCTCTTCAGCTAGGGACGGTGGTGAAGGAATAGAACAGGGTAGAAAGTGGGTTTTGTCCCTTGGAGGATAATGAAGAAGCTGAGCCATCCATCCCCATCTGCCTGCTCTCTCCCCAAGGCCTGCGCTTCATCTCTGGCTTTCAGCTGTGAGCAGCAAGACTTGCCTGGGCTGCAAGCCGCCGGCTCTGCCCTCTCCAGTATGCTGCACATGGTGGTAGCAGCTGCTCTGGCAGAACGACAGCGGTCTTTTTCAACAGACAGAGCAGAGTCTGGCATCCTGCAGCAGGCCAAGTTTAATACGGCTTCTCCACTTACAATTTGTCACAACCTTATCAGAACATCTGCATCCTGGCCTCTTATTAAGCCCGTAGAAAAATAGATATATCTAATGCCTGAATAGCTTTAAATTTGGAAGCAGAGTGGGAGTAGATGGAAGAAAATAAATTCCTCTTCATGTAATCACCAGAGGAGGACAGTTCTGAACAATGACCAGATCGTCCTTACACTGATGATGACAGCAATTTTGGACTTATCACACCCCAGCACTATATTAAGGCACTGAGATTACATTGTTATTCATTAGCACAACATCTGTGGAAAATCAGCTCAGAGAGGGCTGGTGCAGATGCTACAAAGCTTTGTGATGGGAGCAATGAAAATGCTCCTGTGAAGGGAGAGCAGTGTCCTTTCCCTGCTGGCACTCCCCTGGCAAGGCCACTCCTTTCCTTCTCACTCATCTCAGGTGATCTCTGGCTGTGGTGAACTCTGTTCCTTGCACAGCACATCAAGGCAGAGATAAGTCCGTGCTGCACTTGTCACTACAAAGGAAGAAGACCCCATTTCCTATATTTTGAAGTTCTAAAGGAGGACCAAACAGCCATTCGCCATGCATTCATACCAGTGTAATTTCATTCCTCGATTTTCTCTGTGTCCTCTGATATGATAGCCCAGCTTTTGGGCAACTTTAGGAGTGATTTGCTGCCTTGGTTGTTCTCCTGCACTTCAGCAGCCTGGAGCAGCACCTCCTTGCAAGCCTATCTGGATCAGTTGCAGGAGTATTAAGCAATTATTCACACCCAGTACTTTGGTGTTTTAAAGCAATTTCAGTTAGCCAGAGTATGAGGAGTTAGGAAAAGCAGGACTGCAGGGGTAGCCTCTCTGCTAAAAATACAGAAAAGGCTCTTAGCTGAAGATCTCCTGGAACTGCAACAGTGCTGGATTTACTTCTATATATAAGTATGCAGCTCCAAAAGCTCTGCTGCACTTCTAAAGGTGATATCTGAGTCTCTACCAGTCATCACAATCCACGGCAGCACATTATTTGATTTCATATAGCATATGGATGATTCAGGGGATGAGGGGCATTATTATCAGGCTCTGTGTTGATGTGTGGGACTGCCCAATTGCTCAGAAGTACAGCACAGCCTTCCCAGCAAAGCTGCCCTGCTTCTGCTCAGGAGTCACTGATGCTGGTCTGCAGAACCTCCACTCAAAGAGCTTTCAAAGGACTATTTTAGCAGCTGGTGTGAACCATCCATCAGTGCTCCTGTCTTCGCTCTAGCTTGCACCATTCTGGTTTGCCTTACTTCGGTTATGATGAAATTTAGAGGAACTGCTCCTGACAAATGAGACTCTCTAGTGGGTTGCTTCTTTAAACCATTAACACATGCTTAAACATCAACAGAACTTAGAATGAGAACTTTGAAAAGGAAGATCCTTTATTATCAAAGGCAGCTGGTGGCATGCCTTGGATCAGTACTACGCAGTACTGCATCAGTGCGAGCATGGCCTTATCTGATCAACCCTAGGCACGTCAGGAGAAGAGTGGGACAGACTGATGCTGACCTTTAAAAGTGCCTTCATGTTATAAAAGTGGGGTGAAAGCTGTTCGTTTACAGGCGGAACAGGAAAGAGGTGTAGACACCGGTTGGCAGTGCTGACTTGAGGCTTCTCCATGTTCCACACAGACCTCAAGGAGATTTCAAGGAAATCTTGTACTGAGATCAAAGATTTTTTGCAACTCCTCTTCCAGATCAGGTGCCTGATGACCATCACAATTAAGCGTGTCCTCCAAAAGAACAGCTCCTGAGAGGTTCCCCTCTTGCTGCCCTATGCTTTTCCTGTGATGAGTCCCACTGGTGCTGCTGTGACAAGTCTGAGGGCACCAAGAACTCTGATGGCAAATACTCATTAATTGATTCACTGGGACCAAGAAAGCATCCAGTCCCATTAGAAATAAATAATTTATGCCATTGAATTCTGAGATTGGGACACTATTGATCAAGGGCAAGAGAGAGGACAGCAGCTGTTTCTGTTGTTACGGAACCTCAACTGAGACGATGATGCTTCATCTGGGGGAAGGGGGAGGCCACCTGGCTGAAGGTTAACAGCTGAGATCTCCACATGGTGCAGAGGAAACTGTTTCTGAACCTTTAATCCTCCATCTTTGATGATGCCAAGGGCCTTAGAAGCTGTTGAGCTCCTGGGGGCTTTGAAGGACACCTACCCTGGGCAGAGCAGAGGTTTCAGGAGGAAATACCAGTGTTCAGCTTTTCAGAATGGGACCAACTGCCATAGTTTTGAAATTAACATTGGTCATGACACTAAACCCAGTGCTTTAGAGTGCCCGCTCCAAAAGCACCAAGGGGGAACCCAGTCATAGCAGGATGGAGCGGAGAGCATCTCCTTTGAAAGGCTTTTTCAAGGATATTCACATGACAGCAGAACCAGAAAAGGGGAGAGTCATGATGGAAACATAACCCTGTGCTGAGCGCCACCAGAAGGCACTGCCCCTGCTTGGGAGCAGCACTGTGCATCTAGCGCCAGCACCTGCAGAGGCCTTTGGAAGGCAGTACAAAGTGGTGCATTCTAATTCAGTTTTAATTCTCAAATTTTGCTCTATATGAAGCAGCTGAGGGAGAAGGAGAGTAGTTTGGTTTTGGTATGCAAAAAGAAGAGGAGGAAGAAAGCGTAGTTCCCACTGGTGGTATTTTTAAGCCAATCTGGAGAGAATGGAGGGATATTTCAAGGATGAGGCTGAAGAATGGGCAAAGATTTTCTGATGAGGTCCAGAACTGGTTGGACTTTACCCATTCAACCTTCTCAGCAATTGTATTGTCGAGGGACTGTTGAAACCTATGTGAGCCAGCTGGAAGCTTTCCTCTGACTTCAGCTGAGTTTGGATCCAATACAAATGGGTCCTTGCAGAACTCCAGGAGAAGAGGGGGAAGCTTTGCGAGGTCCAGCTGATCTGGAGAAACAGGATCACTCAGCTGACATCCCCCCGGAATGAGCACATGCTTATTTCAGGCAAAGGCAATCTGTTATTTCCACTCCTGAACATTTACTTGGGTCTGGGTGGGAAAGTCTGATTGACTTGCCAAAGTCCCTCTGGGGTGGTAACAACTTAAATTCCACATATTACTGTGTGTGTATTCTGAAGAGTGGTTAGCGACTGTGTGTTTATTACATTTGGGCTCTCATTGGAAGTTACTCTCTCTGCCGCCTCCTCTAAATTCACATGTACACTGAATAGGAGTCCCTTAAAACCACTGTAGGGGAAGGAGGCAGAGCAGCTCTGTGCCCAGCCCCTGGCAGGGTTTTCTGTATCCTGCGGGGCAGTGAGATCCTTCCAAGCGATCGGTCCAGCCTGGTCAAAGCTGGCACATGGACAGAGGGTGATGTTGTCCCAGCATTAAAGCTGTGTTGTCTATGGAGACCCATTCTGTACTTCACTGCCTGAGGGTGCACGTAGGTCTCCATTCTTGGAGCTGTAGCAGGGCAAAGGTTTCACCCTGGCAGTACAGATTTTGGCTTGTGGTGGAAGGGGTGAAGTGGACGGCAGAGAGGATGAGTGCTACAAGGGTGCTGTTACTACACTTCACCAATAAAAAGAATTCTTTGCTGATTTCCCAGAATGGATGGCAATGGAGCCCTGGATGGGATGTACAGCCCACCCCAAAACCCAAGTTCCTTTTGCAGAGCATCACTTACAGGCTCAGTTCTCAACCTGTCCTCACCCTGGCCAGGCAAGAAACAGCACAAGCCTACTCAAGTTTTGGCAGTGCTAGGAATGGATCGGATCCATGTTGCTACAGCCTAAGAATGCATCATCTGCATCCAAGAGCTACAGCTGCCCATTCCAGAGCTGTTTCTGGATGCGTCTTCCTACCAGAGGAAACTTCAGCTGGAGAAGACAGACTTTCTAACCTCTGTCTCCAAAAAGATGTGATTGCACCTCGGCTTTGGGTGTTACATTGCATACTATGGCTTTCTAAGTATGATTTAAACTGGCTTTATAATATAAGTGCATTGATACCATGGGAAGAGTTGGGGCATGTTTGCAGGCTAGGCAGCCTCTGAACAGGATGGATAATCCCAAATATCCCTCTCCTGGCTATTTGGAACTGCCAGTAGATTGGTGCCTCTCATTCAAATGGTACTTTCCAGCCCTACAGTCCATTTTGGGCCAGAGTCCCTTACAGGCAGCTTTTTAAACCCCAGTTCTGTCTTATAACCTACACTGGATATGATTAACTTGACTCCATGCCATTCCCTTCTCTCATCTACTCCTTACTGCAGGGAGATTTGGTGCATGTGTTAGCACTGGGATTTGAGCCTCAGCGTGGGTTTGAGGCTCCTGCTAGTGGCTTACCTGACTTTGTCTGAACCCTGCTGCCTTTGCAGACTGGGGCTGACCTTTCTGGGGAAAGAGAAAGCTGATTTTCATACTGTGGTTAAAACCCATCAGCACCTGCACTACAGCAAAACCTAAGAATCCTGGTGGATCAGAACCACAAGTATAAGAACGCAAGCTCCTACTAGAGGAGGACTGTGTCTTTCAAGCTTGCATAGCCTTCTGAATGTATTTCATGATGCAGCCCAAGGCATCAGCCAATTCCCATCCCCACGCAGCCATCTGGGGTGGAAGGAGTGCTGCTGCACCAACCAAGTGTTACACTGCCCCATGCTCGCATCACTGCCCTCAGCTCAGGGCTGCGTGTGAGCCTTCGGTGCTGAAGTGAGAGCCACAGGGGCTCCTCCACCCCCTGCACTGACAATCCTGCATTTAGCTCTCACCCAGCGCACTTTGTGAAGCACTGAACAGCATAAAAGCAGTGGGGAGGCGTATCCCAGCCTGACCTCGGCCTCACAGGGCCCCGTGGACTTGCTCCCTTTTCCTCTGCTATGGAAGCTGGCGTGCATGCTTGCAGATAACAGCTTTCACAAAGAAAACCTGGCATCCTCAGGCACAAAGCACAGGTGATACAGAAAGCAGTTGGCAGAGCCTGCAAACAGGGAGTTCCCTCTCTTGCAGGTGGGAAGTGTATCTTGCAAAGCCTGGATGGGTCTGGCTTGCGCTGAGGTGCAGATAGCAGACCCGGTGGTTTGCATTTTGAGGGAATTTCTGCACGTCTCCATACCATCAGCTCCCAGGAGCAGCTTGCTGTTTGCATGCACAGCCAATTTAAAGCTCTCCTCACAGCCTGCTGCTTGCAGGGAGAGGGCCACAAGCACACTGCAGTGGAGGATGCAGCCCATGGGCAGACCCTGTGCCACGCAGACCCCACGCCTGCAGTGAGGACGGTATTACTCCAGTACCAGCAACGTGCTCTTAAAATATATTGAAGGAGAGATTGGGAAAATGAAGTGTGTAAGATTTATCCTGCACCAGAGGATTTCAGCATCCAAGAAAGTCAGAGAGTCCAGTCCCTCAGACTTAATAGAAACCTCCTGCTTTATTAATGTTGCTTTGCTTTTTGCTTTTTTTTTTTTTTCTCCTTGTCCACAGGTCCTGGGCAGAATGTCAAAGCTGTACTTGAGGAGTTTTCCTGGAGGTTTTCATTAATAACAGGGCCAGGGAATCCGCTGCAAATGTAAAAATAATAGATCTGAGAGCCCTAAAAGGATGAAGATTTACTTTCTATGGAAATACAAGGGAGAAGGTGGGAGCAAGAGGTTCCTGTGGCTCAGTGCTGCCTGCCTACAGCCAGGGAGCTGCTGGGCATGGGGCTGTGTTGGTAGAGGTCTGAGCCTGAGTGTTTCCCAGTTACAGAGGAAAGAAAAAGCGGACAGAGAGCTCCCATCAACCAAATCTGATTGGCTCCAGGTTCAGATGCCTTGCTCATCTCTCCAAAAAACAGAGGTGCAGAATAATGCTGGAGAGTCACACAAGCATGGATGTGGGCTAGGGTGAGGGATGCTGCTTGGTGCCAGTCCACTAGCATTCAGTTCTCGGGGTTTCTTCCTTCCAAGTGCCTCTGGGACAGTGCCACTCCTGTACTCCACAGCTGTCTCATGCTCACAGTCACAAAAAAAAGGTGGCACCGTGTCTGGATCGGTCAATGGAAAAGGCACAACAGGCAGCAGAGAGACCAGGAGGCCACTGCCCACCTTTCCACCCCTACAGAGATGTCAGCCCCAGCATCTCAGGTTTATAACTTGGGACTCCAGCACTATGGGGGCCACAGGCACTGGGCTCTGTGAGTTGAAGGCTCAACTTGCCAGCATACAACTGATTACAACATGGTCTGAACAGATGACTGCACAGCTTGCAGCAGCAGGAGGGATCCCCACTGCTGTGTGCACCAGGAGTTTGGGAGTGGGCAGTGCTGTTCCTGTGCTGGGTCGCACTCCCCCATCAGACACCCACCCTGATGTTCCTTTGAGATGTTTATGAGCTGCTTCAGCTCTCTGTGAATGCTGAAATTAGGGCTGGATTTGAAACCTTCAGCAGTGTGCTTTGGGGTGCTGAAGGGAAGGGTTTGTTCAGGTTGAACACTGCTGTGCTCTAATGGCACTGCTGAGGTGCTCCAGCCCAGTCTACCTGCGCTGACCAGTCTCACTTTCCAGATCCAGCTCTAGGATCTCTGTCACCATACCTATCTCCAAACCTGAACACAGATTAATTCAGTGCAGGGCTGAGGTGTCACAGAGCCAGGAGGAGCTGCTGCATGGACAGAGCCCATCTCCCTCCATGACAAACTGCTTGCAGCTCCTGCGCTCCCCGCCCCAAATCAAACCCCTGCATGTGGTGTGCGACCTGCTGGAGGTCCCTGTGCTCACACCGGGAGCAGGGAAGCCCTGCAGCCGCACTTCAGCCTCAACACAGCTCCTTCTGCCACGCTTTTCAACAGCTCTGAGCCCCCAAGCCCGGCCGCTGCGCTGGTGGCCAGTGGGCTGGAGGCATTTTCCCAGCGCTGTAATCTAACAGCACCAGTGGGAATGTTTACAGCACACTGCCACTTGAGGGCTTATCAGCTCCTTCCCTATCTCCCACCGCTCCAGCCTGATAAACCGAGGTGCTGGTGGCAGCCGGGGAAGCGCCCGCAGCTGGGGATGGAGCTGGAGGCAAAGCCGGAGGTGCTTTAGCACTTCCTTGGTTCATGGAGGGTGCTGGAGGAGGAGCTGAAGCCCCTGGGGCAACTGGGCTGACACCTCCCCAAGGAGTGGCAGATAGCAAATTGTGTTTGGGAGCAACGTGCATCCAGGCTTGGTGCAAAGGGAGCGTGCCACAGGGGACGTGCTGCTTCGTGGGAGGAAGGAAGCACATCCGTGTAAGGATTGCAGGCGTGCTGGACAGGCTGTGATATCCCTAGCAAGGGGGAAAGCTGCTACTGACACCTGCCTATCGCGGGTGGGAAAGGGTTTTCTCTAATTAACCCCATAAGCAGGGAGCGAAAGGCATCTCACCTCCCTTCTCTGCAGTAGGGGTGGCTCTGAGCCACCTGCAGTGTCCCAGAAGCCGGCACGGACCTCGCTCCCCTCACCCAGCTGCAGCGCCCGAACCGACCAGAGAAAGTTCGAAAATACCTTCGTGTCTTACGGAAAGAAAAGATGCCCCGAGGTGTCCGTACGGACCGCGCGCATCCCCGCAGCCCGGCCGCGCTCCCGCGTGGGACAAACCGCTACTGCCCCCTAGCGGTGGCGGGCCGGGCCCCGCCCCAGGGTTGGATCGCTTTAATGGTTAATTAGACGGGTTCCTCACAACTTTGCGTGAAGCTCACCTGGACGACAGCCCCCAGCACGAGCAGCGTGCCAGCACCTCTGGCCGGCTCGTTTCCCCGTCTGGTTTCCCCCAAGAAGGGAAACTTAGGTTAGAGATTTCTGAGAACAATTGGAACGGGGAACTTCACAGAATGCTTAATTTTAAATGCATTTTAAGCCATCGTGATGAGAAACGCTGTGTGCTGGGAAAATGCGCAGCCAAGAAGTCTGCTGCTCCTTGTGATGACGTGGCCAATGGAGGGGTAGCAAGGCTGCACGGGAGCTGGGGACTGGGAAAACAAGGCAAGCTCAGGGAATGGATGGATATTTGTAATGGAAAGGATGTAGGATTGATAGAGGGCTGTTCCTCCATGGCAGGGCTTGTGAAATGTAGAGGAAAGAGATGGGCTGGAAAGTCCCCGTGCTGAGAATGCTGAAAGAACTGTGCAGGACCCACTTTGTCAGCATTCCCCCTGGATCACCCCTTTTATCTTAATACATAAGGACCCTTTGGAAACCAAAAATACCCTCCTCTTCCCGGAGCGTGTTCCCAAAGTGTCCTCCTGCAGCTAATCCATCCGCTAGCAGAACTGTGGTGGGGTGATGCTATTCTTGTCCCTGCAGGAACTGGAACAATTTTGCGTGACTTGTCAAGACCTGCTTTTCATCCCAGACATGAGATCACAGCTTCATTTTTCATTTATAAATAAATACATTCCTCCCAGAGCTAGATGCATGAAGTAAGCATGATCACAGACATCCTGTGCCTGCTGGCAGGCCCAGATGTTACCTCCTGGGTGCAAGCAACCCATCACAACTGTCCCAAAGGATTTCCCCTTGCTACAGATGCTGCAGGAGAGGATGGAAGTCACTGTCAGACCATTCCTTCAGAGCTATCTGGAAGTGTCTGAGATCTTTGGTGTGAATTCAGTAGCTCCATGGGACTCCCAGAAGTGTTTTATGGCCCAGGGCAGACCCTGGTGCCCACCAATATCCACTGGTGGTGGCCCAGCATCTGGCAGAGGTGTCCTTAGCCATGTCTGAGATCTCCAGGCTGCAGAGTGAAGGTGTCAGGGTTGTAGATGCTCTGTGATGCCAGAGTCCATGGTGTCCATGTGACCATTCCCTTTTGGATGACGCTGTCCCCACATGTAAGCTGGCAGATCAGGACCTATCAGCACCCTCTGGACATGATTTAAACTTCTGTTGATGGTCTCTTGGGTGGCCCTGGCTGACTGCAATACAGGGAGCACCCCTAGGGCAGCTTCCTGGGCAGAGCAGAGGGAGCAGGGAGGTTCTGGTGGCATAGTGAGGAGCTGGGCAGCAACATCTCCAGTACACTCCTGTTCTGTTTCTGAATTTTTACATCCCAGGACGGTGAATCCCATATCTAAAGCTGATCTAAATCTAAAGCATTTGTCATTGAACTGGACAACCTTCCGTGTTTTCCCTTTTTCTAACCAAGACACAGGGAGACCAATCTTCCCTGCCCAGTTAGTCTCCTGTGCCCCCACTGCCCACTTGCATACAGCATCTCCCTGGCACGTCCACCACCCCAAATACAGGTAGCTGAGCCCCTACCCCATACCCCCATCCCTCTGGGGCTCATTGGGGCACCTAGCTCTGGGCATCCAGCAGCAGCTCCTGCTCAAAGCCCACTTTGACGACCCTCCAGTCCCAAGCAGTGCCAAGGGCATCTGCAGCACAAAGGGTGTTGTGTGGCTGCTGTTTGCCCTCCAGGAACTGAAAGGAAACTTGGCACAGAGAAGAACCTTTAGAAGTTACCAGGAAGAATAGAGATTTATGTTTCACTGCTCTTGAGTGGAGAATAAAGGGAAACTCGAGTGTGAGCAGGTATAGCAGCAGTGATGTAGGCACTTTATTTGTGAAGCGCCTACCTGAAGAGAGCAGCAAATGAGATTTGTCTCCATATATCCAAGAGGAGCGTCTGATGGTGCATATTTGTATTTTATATCTTAATAAATTGTCTTTGGCATCTGGGGGAGATTAAATCTGCTCAATTGAGAAAGTGCTTTTAGTTTTCCACGAAGGGAGGAGGCTGTCTGGAAAAAAAAAGAATCTCAGCCCTGTATTTTTGACCTGGATGTCTTTTGCTTTAGATGATGAAGAACAGCATGAAAGATTAAAACAAATTAAAAAAAAAAAAATTAAAAAACTCCCTGCAAAAGAGGGCATGGTGCATGCGTCTGCAAGTTGCAGCAGCCCGGAGAACAAAAAGGCTGCTGTTGGAAATTTGGACAGAAGTGTAGAGAAGTTTAGAGGAATGGCACACAGAGAAGCCACTGCAAGCCCCATTGGCAGCGCTCCCCAAGAAAGGACAGCTCTGTCCCTGTGTCACTGCACCAGGTTCAGGCAAGATGAACTCGCCTGCAGCTGAAAAGCCGTGTTGTGGATTGATTTCATGCTGGCGTTGCTGAAGGGCTAGGTCATGGATTCTTCTGAGCACTGTGGTTAAGCGCAGACCTTCTCCAACCCAAGTCCCCAGCCCAGCCCAGCTGTGCATGGAATGAGCCTCCCATGGTGCTGGGCTGGCCAGGCAGACTGCAATGTGAGCTGCTCCAAAAGCACAGAGCTGTCCTTCACAGAAGGGCTGTAGCAGTGATGCCACACTGACCGTGAGGCTGAATCTCCCTCTCACCATGCTCTGCCCAGTGGTCCAGCTCTCAGAGCCCTGCTGTGAGCATCCCCAGCCAGAGAAAGGTCTGCTACAGCATCCTGCGACTGCCCGCAGTGAGATGGGCATGGCTATTTCTCCTGCTCTTTTCTGCCATTGCCTAGATCCACTGACATCTCCCACAAGGATCTGAGCCCCCATAACAAAGGACTCTTCTCCCCACAGCCTTCCATAGACGTCCCCTGCAGCCTGCAGGTTCTGTGAGGTTAGTCAGTTCAACACTTCAGCTCAATGCTGAGCTCTACATGGTCAGGAGCCTCTGATCTAAGGACATTGGTGCCTTGGGATTGTACAAGAGCCTCCATTCTCCCTAGATCAGGCCAGTAGTGCCCATCCGTGCTGCTGGGCTCTGGTCTGTGGGCTCACCCTGCACACTGCGGTCTGTCCATGTGGTCAGAATAAGCACAAAAACAACTTTTAAGAGCTGAGGATGGCTCCAAGCTGAGCTCTCCCAGCTGCAAGCCATTCTCACGAGCTGCTTGCACGAACTAACTTTTGCCACCAAACGTCCATATAATTTTATGGCCCTAGTCTATCCATCGCGCCTAATACATGGATGCATAACCCACGTTTCAGTAATGAGATATGACAGCTTGTACATTTCTTTGCGATTATGGCATGTGTCATAAAGCAAAACGCTGAAGGCAATAATCCCCTGGAAACACATTGCCCTGGGGTGTCTTGTTACTATTATGAAATAAAATCACAAATGAAAAAATAATGAAAACATTCAAGAAACTTGTGCACTCGAGCTGTAGGTGTGGCAGAACTGACAGGCAATCAAACCTCCAGCCTAGACTGCGAGGATTGCTTCTATGCATGCATCTCCCACGCAGCCTGGCTATGGTGCTGCGGTCACTGCAGTCAGGGGGAAGCAGCTTTTTCTTGCTGGCTCTGGGGTTCACCTGCATGCTCCTTGGCCTGGGTTGATGTTCTACTTCAAAACCCACAGGAACATTAAGCTCATTTGATAAAAAGATTTTTTTAAGATTTCTTTTCCTCATTTAAGACACAGTATCTTGTGAATTCTTTGGGCTTATAATCTAAATCCTATTTTAACTAGGCTCAAGGCAGAAGCATTCTTACAGAATGGACTCTCTGTGGAGTTGAGGGATGTGGTATCTCAGGATGGATCAACTGAGAAGCATTCACCTGGGTTTACTTTGATTCCTCCCTGGGGAATCTCCTCCAAGCCTCTGATCCCACATAGAATCACACAGTCATAGAACCGTTAAGGTTGGGAAAGACGGACGTGATCACCTCGTCCAACCACCCACTTACCTACCACCAGCCCATTTCAGCCACGTCTCCAGGTACCACACCTGCATGTTTCTAACACCTCCAGGAATGGTGACTTCACCACGCCTTGGGCACCCTGTGCCAGTGCATCACCGCTCTTTTGGAGAAGTTTTTCCTAATACCCAACCTGTACCTCCCCAGGTACAACTTGAGGCATTCCCTCTTGTCCTATTGCTGTTACCCAGAGAAGAGACCAACGCCCACCTCCCCACAGTCTGCTGTCAGGAGTTATAGAGAATTATAGAGAGCAATAAGGTCTTCCCTGAGCCTCCTCTTCTCCAGATGGAACCATCCCAGCTCCCTCAGCTGCTCCCCATAGCACTTGTGCTCCAGACCCCTCACAGCTTTGTTGCCCTTCTCTGGACAAACTTCAGGACCTCAGTGTCTTTCCTGTAGTGAGGGGCTCCAGGCTGAACGTAGCACTCATGGGACTTGGCCTCCTTATGCAGTTACTAGTCTGATGTTTTTCAGAGAAGACTGTGAACAACAGCTAGGTAGCTGCCTGAAAGAAGCAGGACATCTCTGTCCTGCCCCTTGTCTCTCTTTCTTATATTTGTGTATATGTATATATATGTACATGCACATAGTAGTGTTAGGATGTCCATTTCCAAAGATTCTAGGTGGTCTGTCCTGCAGAACCAGAGATATGTCAAGAACCAGAAGCATTGTGGTGATGCCGGTGTTTGCTGGGCAAGGGCTGGAGCTCCCACCAGGCATCCAGCCCAGCTGAGAGCAGGAAGCAGAGTCAGGGCCCCAGCTGAGAGTGGGAATTGCTCTTCTGCAGTGCTTCCTCCCAGCTCAAACTGCTGCTGTTATGAAGTCAATGGAACATTTTCCAAAGCAGCTTGTCGTGGTTGTGTTGTAAAGCTAACAGCCAATAATGGAGAAAGAGGCTGACTTGCAACTCCATCAGGAAATGCATCATAGCTCTCCTAGTGGGTGAGTAATGCAGGCACACCAGCCCCTTCCCAATAAAAACCTCACGGTGTGCCCTGAGGAGGCTCATCACGTGAGGTGACTTAATAATTATGTTGGCAGACCAAGGGTGACTGCGCCATCAGGTTATGTCCCTTGTTTTGCTTGGTGGCTGATCATCATCTGGGAAAAAAGAGAGGGGCCCAAAGCTGGTTAAAAGCACAATGCTGCTGTGGGACCATCCTCTGTCCCAAGGCAGAGATGCAGGGCATGGTGCTGTGAGGTGCTCAGTGGTCTTCAGCGCCAAAGGATCTCATTCACACCCAAGAGCACATTTGAAAAAAAAAAACGAATGAACCAACCAACAAAAAAACCACAAAACCAAACAAAAAATTCACCTATCAATCATGAAGGAAAACTGTGGATATGATTATGTTAGGAAAGGAAGAGGTTTTCTGGGTTAGGGTTAGGAGAATGAGAAGCAGTGGGTACAAGCTGAGGTGGGAGGATATGACTGGCTTCACATAAAGCAGCTTTTATTCTGAGGATAACTCTTTGCTGGACCCAAGGAGATGGTGGGATCTCCATCCTTGAAGACATGTGAGGAACCAGCTGAACAAAGAAGATGTGTTTTGGTTTTTTTTATTTCTCATGGATAGCAACAAAAAGCACCAGCTAATAACCTTGCTAACCAAAGACCATGCTGTGCTGACTTCCATCCCAGAAAGCTAAAATGTCTTTGATGTTTGGTATTATCCAGCGTTTAGGGATGATCCAACTTTGGCCACCCTCTGCAGTATAGGACTGGAAATCTTTGTCCAACCCGAGTCCTTGTATCAAGGGGTACCTGGCGCTCCAGGTGAACACAGGTCCATTGCACTTGCACACTTTTGGCTTTTGTGAGAAAAATAAATGTTTGTCACCGGTTCCATTTTCGCGGGTCATCAGAGACCGAAATCTCTTCTATCAACTGCCCCAGTGTTTTGTGTCATTGGTTACCCAAAAACAGCGATGGAAGTGAATGTCTTTCCTTTCTTCTTTTCCTTGGAGGAGAGAAAAAATATTCTGAGAAGTTCCAGTAGCTTGAGAGTTGATTGAGAACTGCAGTTTTTAGCTGAAAACAATTGAAAAGGAAGTTTGCACATTCTGAAAAGCAATTAGAAGTCAGCATTTTTCATGCAGTAAAAATTGGACAAAAGCAAACAAGGTTTTTGGAACTCTTTGGAAGCTTCCCGACACTTTTAAAAGAAAAAAAAAAAAAAAAAAAAGAAATCCATTAGTTTATATAAAAATCTGACATTTCAATATAAGAAAATATTTTGCTTGGGCATCTGTACACGTATTTTAAATTTAAGATCATAAACTGTTTTTTTGCATTTAACATGCAATAATATGACTTCAAATATTTTAAAATCATTCAAACAAAATGCTCCAATGAAACAATGTCAAAAATGAAAAGAAACATTCCAGCACTGCCCTTGAAAAATCGCAGTGAAAGCTTTGACACTCTGGCTATGAAAATTTAGTAGAAATCAACGACTTTGTGCAGAATGTTCTGACTTTTATCCAAATGTGGTTTTGGAAGGCAGACCTCCATCAATAATGTTTACCAACCACTTTTGATGTGTGTTCTTCCAGTGCAACAGCTTTGCTGGGCTGTATCCAAATAAACCAGAGTCCATGCAGCTGGCTCCTATTGCACCTTGGCTTGGTATTCCAGTGTGTTGCAATGACCAGTCCCATTTTGCAGTGACGTTGATTACCCCAGCAAATTGCTGCACCAGCAGCGTTGTGTTGGGTGCTCTCTACAACGTTGTGTTGGGTGCACTCTGATGCTTGATTTTCCCATTCTGTGCTGTGAAGATGGCAGTGGGGACAGTACCGGCCTGGAGAAGACTCAGAGTTGAGCAAAGGTTGTATCCCGTCTCCTGAGGCTCTACTTGATCTTGATGTCTGGAGAAGCTTGCTCAAAATAACCTGACAATTGTCATTTGTCCCATCACAGCTGAGGTTTGTCCCATCAAGTTACCTTCAATGGATCTGCAGCAGATGGGGTGTTGACAAGATTTCTGAAAGCTGGAGCATGTGTTTCTTCTTTATTTTTAAAGTGCCTGGTACTACCTCTGCAGTGCTCAGTGCAACTAACCGGAATTCATAGCTTCTATCTCTGTATGCAGAAGAGTTAAAACCTGATTGAAGCTAAATGTTAAAAATCTGACTGATTTTTCTTTGAAATTTCTATTGAGGACAAACATAGGCTCACACTGGTGTATTTCCTCACTTGGAAGGACAGAACCTTGATAACCAAACCCTTGCTGAAAGACATTTATGAGCCAGTGTCAGCCTGAAGCCAGTCATGAATGTAACCTTCAGCTCCGAACCCGTCTGCGGTCGCCTCTCAACTGCCGCTCCGTGCAATCAATCACAGCAGTGCCCTTCGGGCTCTGACCTTGGTGCACGAGGTTCTTTGACCTCGGACAAACACCCTGGGTTTAGTTTGGTGAGACGGGCTCTCTGAGGGCACGGTTCTGGGTATGGCAGCACAATGGGATGTTCTGCCTTCCCAAAGCGTCCATTTCGCTCTTTGGAGGAGCTAACAGGAGCCCAGCGCCCTGCTTGCTTCATAGGGATCGTGGTCCAGGAATCCATATTTTCTGCTTTTGCTTTTATCTTATTATTTATTTATTATTTATTTATTTTGTAACTGTCCCTTTCTAATGTGCAAAGCACTTGATGCAGTTTTGAGCCATGCAGTCACAGCAGCAATGGGTTGGACTGTACATGAACTCAGCGCTGCGCTTAGATTCTTCACTTCTGACTCAACGGCTTTTGAGCAGCTTTGTGGGTTTCATGTGACATTAATGATAGCACAGAAACGAAATCAACCTTGCACAGAAACCCCTTATCTGTTCCGACAGGAGGAACATTAATTCCAACTTGTTTCTAAACATACTGACAGTGGGCAATCTGGGAAGCAAGGGAAGCAATATACCTAGAATTTGGCCATAAATGAGGAATTAATTGAACACTTTCTTTTAATTTCCCCCCTTCCCCAAGGCTGAGCTGAACTTGCATCCCTTTGGCTGACAGTGTGCTTCCTGGTGGAGGAGAGGTGTGTGCTGATTGCTTTTCTCTGTTGCCTGATGTTTCATTTTGATCCCTGCTTGCTTTGCTCCTTTCACAGCAGCTCTTACCTCTTGGTGCTCCCTTCCAGGGATGGTAGAGCTGGGAGGAACATTCGAGTTGCATTTTGTGGGTGCTGTGTGAAGGACAGCAGGGATCTGGCCCTGCTTTTACCCCCACTGCCTCAGGTTGCTCATTGCATTGCTCCTGACTTCGTGGAAGTGCATGGAGCCAGCTGTCCTATTTTGCAGCAAAATATGAGTTTACAGGAAGGAAATCTGTCACTAGGAGACCTGGAAATTCCCTTTCCATTTTTATCTCTCTCTGGTCCCCAACAAGTCCCTGCCTGGCCCCAATTACAGGGGACGAGGAGCACTTCAAACACAGCGAAGCCCCATCGTGCGCCTTTCCTACAAAGACATCTTCTGGCCTTCTGCCCTAATGAGAGCAAATTTTTTGTCCAAACATTTGAAGCGAGGAGGTGCCTTCTCTTGCCAACCCCTGCTGGGATTAATATTATTATCCCGTTTGCTCCAGTTAGAAATTAAAACAAGGGTATTGGCCTCTTTTAATGAGACGTGACAGTGGCTCCAGCACTTCAGAAGGGAATTAGGCGAGGAGGGCTGGCTGCCGAGCCTGGCTGCGCGCTGCCGCATCCTGCGGCCCCACTGCCCCAGGATCAAAGGGCTCCTCCTGCTGCTGCAGCCTTCCTGGCTCCCCTCCTGCACGGGAGCAATAGCAATTACCCAGTGCACTAATTCCATCTATTGCATCTATTCTATCTATTGCATTATTCCACCTAATGCTTCTATTATACCTGTTTTATCTATTCTACCCAGTGCCTCTACTGTATCTATTGCATCTATTGTGTCCATTGCATTTATTCCACCTAATGCATATGTTCTGTCCAATGCATCTATCAATATCAATTGCATTTATTCCATCTAATGCATCTGTTGTATCTATTGCATCTACTCTATCCAATGCATCTATTGTATCAGTTGCAACTACTCTATCCAATGCATCTATCATATCTGCTGCATTTATTCCATCTAATGCATCTATTGTACCTATACATTCAACTATTGCATCTATGCTATCAGATTCCTCTACTGTACTATTGCACATATTCTTTCCAACATCTCTATTCTATCCATTGCATCTATTCTATGTATTGCATCCATTCCAAAATCAGAAATACCCACCAAATGGTCCCCAAGACACACCAGTCCTATTATGGAAAACTAGTGATCCAAACCTGTCCTTGTGTTTGTCTCAGGATAGGTTTGATTAAAAATGTCAAAAAAAATATGGGGCAAAAAGGTGAACTTTTAATCCCATTTTAAAGGGGCTTTAGCCATGCGTGAACTCCTCATTTGAAGTGCTGTGTTCAGATCTTCCATGCTCTGTGCCCACAGCCTGAACAAAGGGTCCTGGCAGGAGCCTCTGAGCAGCAGCACTGGTTGCTGAGCAGAGCAGGGCGCCGCAGTGCTGGCTCTGTGAGCTGTGTGCTTGGCTGGCATCTGGGATGTGAACGGAAAGTCAATTTGCAGGCATGGCACGAAATATCTGGTGCTGCAGGGGTGTGAGGGATGGTGAGGAGCCATCCATAGCAGTCTAAAGCCCATAACACAGACCTTGCGGCATGAAAGCTGTTTGAACAGGCTGCTGGCAGTGACTGCAATGAATTTTGTTGTCTTTTGTGTGTGTGTGCAAGAGTATCTCCTAGCTGCTGTGTGAATGGTGAATAATTTTCTTTGCTCCAGTTCCACCGCGGATGCCTTTTGCACAGTTTAACTGCAAGGCTGGTGTCTTATGAGCCAGGATCTTGCTGCCACTGGTACTGAGCTGGCACTGGATAAATTCAGCCCAAACCTCCCCCATCTCATGCAATGATGCTCTTGCAGGGTTGAGCTCCACATGCTGCTGTTGCCAGCGTGAAGCTGTGTTTGAGGGGGGTGCTGAGTGGTGGGTGGAGGCAATGCTGCTGGGGGCTGAGGAACACAGTTAACACTGTCCCTGTCATGGTAACAGGACTCAATTGCAGGAAATAATGGTGGTGGCATCAGGGCACCGGGAAAACGGGAGCAGACAAAAATCCCTAACCCCCTATATCCACCACAGAAGAAAATGTCTGTGCTTTGTTTTATTTTTTAAATGAAATGAAAATAAATGCAGTTTTATGCTTTCGAATGAGGCACATTTAGTGGCACTGATAAGGATGTACCCATGCCTCACCCATCCCTGTACGGGGCCAGGACTACTGGCAGCACGGGGAGCAGCACCACTGCACTCTGCAGCACAGCTCTGCTCAGCGCACAGTCAGCCTGTCAGAAGAGAAGGGAGCTATGTGACGGATTGAGCAGAGCTGCATGCATTCAGGAGCCCAGGCGTTGGGAACAAGAAGCTGGTGCTGAAGGAGACCAGCACAGAGACCAGGTCTGGATTTTTGTGGCTGCTGATGTTCTCTCGTTCACCTGTGTGCCTGCGTGCTGAGATCTTTCTTCTTTGGAATTATGGGGGCTGTTTTAAAAACATTAGTAAATGTTCCCAATTTTCATTCCCAAATGAAAAACTTTCTGTGCAGAAAGCATCTGAATTTTTTGTGGATTGCATTTTAATGTCATGTTTTAAAAAGGTGAAAAACATTCGTGTCGAAATGTACGCTCCTAGCTAACCTAACCATCAGTAAAAAGTGACAGTAACAAAGGGAAATGAACCAGCAGTGGCGACGCTCTCTTATGATTCCTCTGGCTGCAGCCAGTGGAGATAACTCTGCATTCAGCCTGGTCATTAAAGCCCAGCTTCCGAGATACTTCAGCTGCTTTTGATTCTGGAGAAATACCTGAGCTCCCAGATGCCAGACTTCGGCTTCTTACCCGGCAGGAACTTGTTAGACTGTCAGCCCCAAATGTTCAAACATCCCAGGTTAACCACCTCCCATCTTCATTTAATTATGTATCCATACCCATACATGCATGTAAACGGTCCTGCAGCTTGTAGGTTGAAACCTATGGCTTTGGAAGGACAGGGTGTAGGAGCACGCTGGTCTTTCCTTTTGTTCTTTGACTACCAGGCAGATGTTAAACTGCGTGCTGATGAGTTTGTGTGTATCAATGATAGCAGCTTTGCTGCTTGCATGCCTGGTGTGTATGCAGATGTGTTGAGCTGCTTAAATGTGGGGTTTCTTGCTTTGTATATAGGTTTGACATTGAAAAAGGATGTGTTCTTAATTTCAGTGATGGTTTGGGAAGGGAATAAGAGGGTGCTCTAGTTTGAGAAAGGTACTATTTTCACTCTTTTTTTGGAATTTGTTGGGAAATCAGGACAAGAGAACTCTGTCGTTTTGTTCAAACCAAAAGCAAATGGGAATATTATCATGGGAAAGCTTCAGGTTGGCTTGGGTGGTGGTGGTTTGTCCACGTGTACATCATGCTGCTCAGCTAAGCCTTGCTTCTCCAGTGCTCAGTGTCTGTGTGCAGAAGGGGCTGTCACAGGCAGTGCGCTTTGGGGCATCACTGCGCAGTCCTGCCAAGGCCAGGGGGTGCCCAGGTTTTGGGGAGAACAGGGCAGAGCTTTGGCAGCCAAGCACATTTCTTCTCCTACTGGCTGCCTGCTTCGCTGGCTGCTCCCTCCCAGCCTACCCCGTCCTGCAGCACGAGCCCAGAGATGTTATTTCAGCAATCAGCTGCAAGACAAAACAGCTGGCCCTGTCAGCCAGCGTGCGGAGGTGTGGAAAGTCCGCTGGGGGATTAAGCTGGTCTTACCATCAGTCCTCACTTGTGAAAATACAACCTACTAAGTTTGCCTAGATGATGCAGTTTTCAATTGCTTTTGTTTGCTTTGCAGACAGGTCCTAAATCACGCTGTCAGTCTGCTCCCCGCCCGCCCCAGCTTCCAGGTGCAGGACCCGCAGTGCCTGTCCTGCTGCCGGCGCTGCCCTGGCCCTGCCGGAGGTGCACCCTGCCCTGCTGCCTTTGTGCCCAATTCAAGGTGCCATCCAAATTTCTGCTTTCACAATTCAGATCTGCAGCAAAGTGCAAAGTGCGTCCTCAGCCCCCAGCCCTCTTTTCACGGGGGATTTCCACAGAGTGTTATCCACAGCTCTCATCTTCCTCCCTTGGCTGCTACATCCATCTTCCCGGCTGCAGTAGAGAACTGTGCTGTCCCACGCACAGAGCAAAGCTGGCTTTGAGAACCCAGCCAGTTTTTTGTATCCTGACTACAGGAGGGTGCCAGCAGGGGCAGTGCTGGTGAAGATGTGGAGGAAGAGTTTTGCAAATTGAGAGGTTGGTGGGAGCCACCAGAGAAGTTCTGTCTCAGCGGACACCTTGCTCCATACCTGTAGGTGCCTGAGCACAGTGTTGTTGGTGCCCGTGAGGGGAGGTGGTCCGAGCTGCATGTGCACAGCCAATGCAGAGCAGTGTAGGGACTGACTGCTTGATGCCAGAATGCAGAACCCTGAGGATGGGTGTTTGGGGCCATGCTGGGTGAGCCCTGCATGTTTCCATGCATCAGCTGGCTACTCACAGCCACAGCAGGCAGCTCCCGGTGGCAGATCTGCAAATACCTCTATAAATCTGGCCTGAATCTTGTAAGCAGTCATGGCAACATCTCTCCCCCCCACCCCGGCCTCACTGCTCCAGGTGTTTTCTTCCGCCTTTGTCTCATAACACAATACACAAAGGACAGAGCCCTTCCAGAGCTGGGGATCTGCACGCCAAGTCCGCTCCCAGCAGCCCACTAAATCCTACCCCTCCATGTAATTTAAATCGCAGCCCTTGTGCCTAGAGGAAGGTGGGGGAGGTGGTTGTATGTGGACGTCACCTGATTACTGAACATGCTGCAATACTGTTTTCCCTCTGCCTACAGCCATGAGGACAAATATCAGGCCATAGAGTAGGATGGGGCTGCTGAGAGGGCTGCTTGCTGCAGCTGAGCTGCTGGCACAGTGCTGAGCGTGCTGCTGGTGTGGTGTGATGCTGAGGCACAGAGAGTGGGACAGCATAACAAATGTTCCCCAAATGATTTTGCTGGAGGAAAGGATGGGTATCTGAGCAGACTGAAGGCGTCTGAGGTTGGGAAACAGCTTAGTGTCAGCTGGGGATGCGTGGCATGCTGATGAGGGGTGATCTTCTCTAAGTGGCCACAGGAAAACAACAGTGCATGGCATGCAGGGACAGGAGGAGGCTGCAGGATATTCCTCCCACTTGTATGAGAGACGTGTGCTGGCTCAGATGCTGGAGAACCCTCGCAGGTCCCTAGCTAAACCCACAGGAGTTCCTCACTCCCAACCTGACACTGGTTTTACGCCTCATTTTAGCCAAGCCAGAAGAAAATCTGCGTCTTGGTAAGGCTTTGTTTTTCTTCTCTCTGCATACCCTGCCAAACAACTTGGGGGCAGCTGGAGAAAGCTGCGTCCTCCATTGAGGAGGAGGTGCTCGGACCAGACAGGGCTCTTCCGCCAGGATTTCCATCCTGTTTCTGCAGCCCTGAAGGCCCAGAAGGACCCAAATTCCTGCTTCTTCATTTGCATAGCCAGCAGTAAATCAGACTGTTCTGCAGGAGGAAGGAAGAGCTGGATGGGAAGATGGAAGCATCCATGCCGACAAAGTACTTAGCCCCTGGAACGAGAGGAAGGTGTGTCAGTGCCTGGAGCCATCTGGGTATCTGCAGTGCATGCTGGTGCTGACCTGGAAGCTCCCTGGTGAAGAGAATTTCTGCCTGCTCATTTCTCCTCTGCTTTTCAGGTGGAAATGATATTTGCAGCGGGTAGAGATTTGGGACTTGTTCCATCCTTGCCTTTTGCAGCCCAGCAAGCACAATGGCTGATCGGTGTCTGTGCAAAGCAGCTGTATGGATTACATGCATGATATGTAGCTTTACAAAGGCTGCTCAGGAGTCTTGACGCGTGAGCTGGGCTGCGGTTAGAATTAGAAGCACCTCACGAAAAAAATAAAAAGGAATTCCTCAAGGATTCCTCCAAAATAAGAGCTGTGGGGATACCAAAGGGTTAAGGTTTGAGCTGAACTCCTCCTCCTTCTGAAGCCAGCCTCCCTGGAAAACAGTTTTTCAAACTGATATAGAAAAATAAAGAAAATGGCACACATCTTATATGTGAGGGGGATTAACCTTGATAGGAGCACCCAACACCAGCACCATTCCTCAGAGGGGCTCTGGAGGGGAGAGCTGGAGGGAAACCAGGCTGGGATATGTGCTGCACATGGCATTGCCCTCCTGCCTGCAGGGCTTGCAAGGGGATTTTGGAGTACCTGGGAATTTTGGATAAAACGTGTGGTGGAGTTGTTTTGGTCAGATGAGACTGCTCATAACTGCGTGGTTTGTGCTGAATCTGGGAAGAGCTTCCTCCATCAGAGAAAGAGGAAGCATGCATCCAGGAGAAGCAATGGCTTAGGACAGCTGTGTTCAGGAGCTCCAGCTGCTCCAGGCATCATGAGTTGGACCTGCCTACCAATGCACAATCCCTGAGCTGGTGCCACAACCACCACACAGGGGCTGCTGCTGTGCCCTTCCCAGCACTGGATGCCAGAGCTTCATGCCCCACTCGTGGGGTCTTGCTTGAACTGGCAGTGAGCTGCACTTTGCTCACCGCCACCTTGGAGCGTGCTCTTCAGCCTTAGCAAGGGGATGTTCTAAAAATCTCGAAATTCTTCTTCCACATCTCTTTGCTGTGCTATGAGAGAAGTTTTGTAAGGTGGCCTCTTCAGCATGGTGGTCAATAGGAAACCTTGGAAATGTCCCTTTCCATGAGGTCAGTAGTGTTTGCACTGCTCTGGGCATGGTGAGGCCGGCTGGAGAGCCTGTGCTGACGGTGAGCTCCCCTCCAGCTGCTCCTCTGGCATAAATCTGCCCTGCGAGCTTACCCAACTCATTAGACACTGCCTGCTGAAAGGGCAGTAAATCAGTTACAACCTCAGTCAGAACTGGCTTTGGCATGTTTTATGGCAGAATTAGAATAATGAATGTGGAGCTCACTGTTTATGTTAGTTTTGGCTTGTAAGCTGAAGAAAAATCTTGGTGTTGAACATCGTGATAAACTCTCCACACAAGTGGTCTCCAAGATTGGAAACAACCTTTAAAAGCCTCTGAGGGGCTGAGAGGGTGAGAGGCTGGCACAGCACGAGCCCAGTGAGCATGAGGGTTGAGACAAGGTGCCATGGGATCCAAGGTGGGATGAGATCTTCTCCCGGAAGCCTGGGCACCTGCACTCCTCAGCTTCTCAGAGTTAGCTTCCATCTTCTATGCGTGAGAAGTAAAGTGAACTAACCAAACTTGTAAAAGTCTAGTCAGCTCCATGCTAAGCTTCTGTCATTTGCACCTCTCATGGATGCTCTGAGATTCCACCATGCCTTGTGGCAAACCAGCAACCATCTGTCTTTATTGGATTTCCTTGCAGCTTAGCTCTAATGTCATAGAATCACAAAATGGTGTAGGCTGGAAAGAACCTTCAAGACCATCCAATTCCACCCCTGCTGTGTGCTGGTTGTGCCCCAGAAGATCAGGCTGCCCAGGGCTCTGCCCAGCCTGGCCCCAAGCACATCCAGGGATGGGGAACCCACAACTTCCTTGGGCAAAATATTCCGATGTTAGTCCGATGTCCGATAGCCAGTTAGGTTCTGATGTGTAAAGCAGGCTCTGTGATCTGGATGTGCAGGTGTGCAAGATACAGACTGAATGTGGCTTTCTACAGTACGTAACGTGGGTCTGGTTGGCTCACAGTGCATCTGGCTTGTTTTCCTCTCATTGAGGAAAAGGTTCCATGGAAAAGTGTGATGAGGGGTCAGTGGAGCACAGTCCAGATGCAGTGCAGTGCATGGAGCACTGCTGAGAGCAGCCAGGGAGGCACTAAAGGGCTTTGTTACAGGGGTAGAAGGAGATATGAGGCATCTTCTGAGCACTCTGCATGGAGCACCGCTGAGTTTGTGATCTGCATTATAGAAACTGTGTTTGCAGTTATGTCCTCCTCATTGCACATTGCAATCCACATGTGCGCACAGGGCTGCGCTGAGAATTATTTCAGTTATATTTTCCTTCTGCTTGGTGAAAATAAACAGGAACCATCTTTCATTTCTGTACTGTTTTTGTCCAACTATGCCACTGGATGACATGAAACCAAAAAAGGGAAAGAAGACAGTGTGTGCTTGCGCCAGGGTGGAGCACCTTGGGCTCTTGCCACCTGCAGGCTGAGGTCACTCAACAGCCAGGTTTATGGAAAGGTCTTCTCCAGCCAAAATGGCCCAGTCCTTCAGGGACAGCTGGTCCTGACAGGGCCATGTGTCTGTGACAGTGCAGCAGAATGGCTGTCTCAGCAGAGGAGCTCTAGGAGCAAGGAGTAAGTCCAAGAAAGCAGCTATGGGGGTTTGTTTGCAAAGAAAATAGGAAAAATACCAACTCTTAGGTTCACACAATAACCTGCTCAACTTGTAACTCCAGACCCTCTAGGCTCAGCTTGGACTCCAATGCTTGTAATGACTCCAACATCTGCATCCCAACATATCACCAATTGATATCCACCTATTTTCTTCTTGATTTAGCTTTGATAGCCAGTAAATTGAAACTGCAGGTGGAGGTGTGCTGCAGTAACATTTTGCTTTCATCGCTGCTTGGTTTCTTCCAAAGGGCTGTGACACGTCTGCCCATATGCAGAACCCAGCATTCCCGGGTTTGTCATTGTTCATCCTGGGTTTTTTCTGTGGGACCTTTGAGCTTTGCATTCTCAAACTGAGCCTTTGTGGAAAGGCATGTTAAGGGATGCACAGAAGTCTTTTCCACAAGGTTGTCCAGAGAAGATGTGAATGCCCCATCCCTGGAAATATTCAAGGCCAGGGTGAATGGTGCCCTGGGCATGATCTGATGGCTGGCAGCCTTGCCCATGGTAGGGGGGCTGGAACAAGGTGATCTTAAGGTCCCCTCCAACCTAAGCCATTCTATGCTTCTATGATTACACGTGGACTAAGAAATGCAGCCCGTAGATGCAACGGATTCCCGTTCATAGATGCAACTTTCATAGTGGGGCTGAATGCTTTGCTTAGAGCTTTACATTAAAAGAGTTTTTACATTAAAACTTTAATGTATTTCTAACTAAATTCAAATTCCAAAACTAACAAAGGCAGCAGACGTGTGTATGGCTTTCCATGTGCTGCATCTTCTGCAGGTAACCCAATGCAGACACAGGAGCTCAGACCTGCTGAGCAGTAAGCATAAGCTGTAGGGATACAGCCACGATACTGCCATAGGACAGGGCTGTGGGCTTTGTACCACGCTGTGCTCCATGCACAGAGCTGGAGCCCATACTGCTCCAGTTACCCTGCTCCTCCCCTTGGCTGTCATCTCCAGACTGCAAAATGGCCTCAAGGCTTAACCTCCAGCCTGCAATCCATCCCCTCCACTCCCTCCTGCCCATTTTCCTGCTCTCCTGGTGCCTGCAGGGCTTGGCTGGGCTCAGGTAAAGTTTATCCTGGGACAGTTTTCCATGGCACCGTGGCTGCCGCCTGTTGGAGGGGTGTGAGGGCAGCCCTCTCCTCCGACTCTTTGAAGATGAGGGGCTTTAGCACATCTTCAAAGTGGATTTCTCCTCCACACCCCCCATCCGTTTTATTATTATAATTGATGACCAGCAAACTTTTCCTTTCCTTTATCTCTTAAATATGTTTCTTTACCCTTAAAAATGTAATATTTCTTTTAACTCAGAATATGGATGGGTCTATGCCTAGCCTGGCCACCTCCGCATCATCTGTCAATGTGATAGTGTGAAGCCTCTGTTTTCAGCTGGCATCCAGTGCAGATTGCAAAGCCGTGACTCACCCGATCCTGCAGAGTTAGGACTGAAATTAAAGGTGAAAGAAAATAATGAAGGAGAGCCTCTTCAAGCTGTTAATTGGATTTTATTCAGCGAGGTCCATGTGGGTGCTTATCAGGGAGCTGATCGCAGGAAGGATTAAAATCACTGCAGGATTTCAGGAGCGAGGGTGGCAAAATGAATGGGTGCTCCCCGGAAAATGTCAGTTGGAAGAGTTAAAATGATTGCAACAAAGTTGGGAGGCCAAGATGCAAACTCTTTTATGGAGCATGAGGCTGTAAAGGGGAGGGCGTTTGAACCATTTGTAATGCAGTCAAAACATTGCTCTTACATACAACGCCTATGTGTGCATGTAGCAGACGCTTAAAACCGACCCTTCTTTCCCTCTCGGCACACGTCTGCACAAGTAGCTAAAGCAAGCCCACCTTCAGAATGAAAAATCTGTTGATTTGAAAAACAGAAATCTCATTTTTGCTGAATAGCAAGCACACTTTTCTGCAGACCCAGGCTGGGCTGGGCTGGCAACCCCCACATGGCCTGGATAGAAGCAGGGATCCCAGTGCAGGATGCCAGGCTCAGCCTGCTGAGGAGGGCACCAAAGTAGTGCTGCTGTTTCTGAGGGGCTGCTCCTGTTTGGAGGCAAGAATTTTAAATCAACATTCTCTGGGATGATGCTGTAACAGCTCTATTTAGGCTTTATCTTGTTGGTTTGGAGGTAGAGACAGGTGGTGCTTCTTGTGGGTCCCAGAGGGGAGCCCAGGTGTCTGCACCAGAGGGTGCTCTACTTCCCACCAGCACCAGCTCTGCACTGGGACCCGACAAGTCAGAGGCATCATTTAGGTATTGTACTGAGGACATGGTCTAGTGGGAAATGCTGGTGATAAGTGGACGGTTGGACTGGACGATCATAGAGGTCTTTTCCAACCTTGCTGATTCTATGATTCTACGGTCACGCACTGGGCTCATGTATGGGGCAGCACTGATCAAGTGCACAGACATGGCTCTAGCTCCAGGCCCAGTGCTTTGTTCCATCACTCCCCATCCCAACGCACTTATTTGGTGATTCCGAACAAGCTGGCTTTGATGTCATGCCTGCTCAACACCTTTGCAACACAAGACATTTTTAAAATGAGATTTGCAAACAGCTGCTAATGGGAAAAACTTTGTTATGTCATGTACTGGGATTTCATGGCTGTAGTCAGGAGAAAGACTGTGGTTCAGGGAGCGATGAGGCAGCAGTGTGAGGTGCGCAGTGCACAGAGCCCAGCCCCCTCGATTTCCCTTCTACCAGTCACTCTCTGTAATTATTCCTTCCATCAGGCACCTAAGGTCCCCGAAGCTCAATGTGTCATTGCACCTCTGGCTTCATCCTGCACCTGTGTGCTGCCAGATGGCCTCTGCTGGGTCTGCAGCACACTATGGCCATGTGAAACAGGCCCCTTCATGGCACCATGTCATCACCGAAGCCTCTTTGCTCAGAAGGCACCTTGCTTGCTGCCAGGTGTTGCCCGAAAGCAGTCACAATGTTTTCCTAGTCAGCAGCTGGCTGCTGGGAAGAAAGCTCCACAGGCACTAAGCAGCATCTGCACACAGTCCTACAGGCAACCCTAATGCTGCTGAGTTCTTGAAATTAGCACCTTGACAAACCTCATCATCCGTCACATGGCACTGTTGGGCAACCCAAAAGAAAGTGGAAAGTGCAAGGTGGGGAAGGGAATGCCGGAGGGAAATGGTGGGTGCCCACCAAGGCTCAGTGACCACTACTTTACTTTCAGCCCCAGAAAGATGGATTCCTTGCAGAATATCCCAGTGCTGCGCTGTTTCACCCGCAGGAGCTGGGAATGGGAGTTTTGGAGTGACTTTGAGCTCACCAGCAAACCACTGTTCCTGCATGGACGGAGTGGCTCAAAACCCAAGTGTGAGCCAGAGCTGGGCGCAGCCCAAGGTGAGCCCCCTGCCAATGGGCACTAGGGGCTCTGGGGACAACCAGCAAGCAGCTGCTGGCCCTCTAGCCCTGTGCCCATGGATGGAAATGAGAAATGGAACTGCGTGTCCCAGAGCCCACCCAGCCTTGCGCCCGGCGGGTGGGTACAGGGCACGCGGGGACCCCATTGAGAGTGGATTTGGTTTGTCTTGTGTGACACACAGAACCTGAGTTATTATTTGATCCTGCTCTGAGTAATAACCAGATAAATGGGCCTGCAGATTTCCAAATAAACATTTTAATAAATGATGGGTGAATTAAAGGAGAGCGGCTACCCCCCTCCCCTGCTCCCAATATTAATGTTCAAATGCAGGCAGGCAGTGTCTAACAGAGCCCTGGGTACTGTAAATACATTTCTTGCACTGTCACACATAAACACTGCAGAGATGGAGATCAAAAGGTCTCGCTGCGCGGAGCGGGGCGGCGTGATGGAGTGAGCATGGTGCTTTGTGGCGGGCGGGGTGCAGGGACGCTGCAGAGGAACAGACTGCCTGGAGACGTAGGAGCCCAGAAGGCCTGGGGGGCCTCAAAGGGGGAAAAAAATCCCCGCTAGCAGCAGGAAAAATAAATAATTCCGTTATCTCTGATGAATTTCTGCCTTTGATCTGGTTTTTCCTCTCCCTCGCGCTGCCTTTGCACCCCCTGCCTCCCCCCATCCCTCGCGGTGTGATTTATCCTGCGGCCAGCCAGGCTTGGGGCACCTGATGGGCGCTGATGGATGGGCACTGCCTCAGCCCTGCGCCATGTCGGGCACACACCCCAGTGCCCCGTGTTCCCCACAACCCGCTGTCCCTCAGCACGCAGCACGGCTGTGCTGGGCTGCCCTCTGCCAGGGGATGGATGCATGGAGTGCAGCTTTCCTGGCCTGGGGTTACCGGGCTTAAGTCTGACAGCTGCTAAATAATTGGGTGTTTCTTCCACAGCCAGTGCCTCCCTTTGGAGCCAGGGGAGGCCACATGGGTGCCTCTGATATTTCCCTGCAGTGTAGCCAAAAAGAAAAAAAAAAGCTAGAGTTCTGGAAGTGGGCACTAGCAGAGGAGCACTGCCAGTCACTGGGAATGACTAGGAAAGGATTACTGCAGCCTTTGTGGTGGACCAAAGCTCCCTCCAGCCAGCAGCTCCTCAAGCAAGAGGTGGCCTGTGCCACAAGAAAATCTTCCCTGATCATGATGTGCTGGGATGAGAGGGAATGGCCTCAAGTCATGCCAGGGGAGGTTCAGGTAGGATATTAGAAAAAGGTTCTCCAAAAGAGCAGTTGGGGTCTGGCACAGGATGCGCAGGGAGTTGCGGAGTCACTGTCACTGGAGCTGTTCAAGAGCAGTGAACTTTTGGTACATGGGGACACGGTCAGTAGGCATGGCAGAGGTAGGATGGGGTTGGACTTGGGAGTCTGAGAGGTCTTTTCCAGCCTTCATGATTCTATGATTCTATGGATAAGGAATAAACACCTGTACTACTTTTAGAAATAAATAGATACATTTCTTCATCCACAAATAGGAGATTTCAACATTAATGAAAAGTTCTGTTTTAAGAAGGAATATTTTTATCCCTGAATTTTTCCTTAAAATGATCATTTTAAGACATCAGTCAACAACTGTATGGTAATGAAGGTCCCCACTGTGTTTCTGTAGTGTTACTTTGGTTCTTTGTTCTTCATTTGTCTATGCAAAATAACTGTAAGGTGTACACCATATGCAATAGATACAGCATCATAAAACCAAAGAAGGGCTTGGTTTAGAGGAGACACTGATGACCTTCTATCTCCAACCCAAGCCATTCAGTGATTCTATGATGTTACATCTATTGCACATGACATACACACTGTGGGCAGGTTTGCCAATACTTGATCGTGTGCTAGTACAGATTGGGAAAAAGTTTGGGAAAAAGCTGCAGTTTTCCACAAACAGAAAAAATCATCCAAATGGTGTCAGCATAACAAACTGTTGGTACTGGTCCGTAGTTGCAAAGCTTATTCTAGAGCAACATGATACTTTACAGATTGTTTGCTTGAAGAAAGCTTGACCAGTTTTGCTGATACGAACCAACGGCGTTACTTATGCTAATGTTATTCAGCGACCTAATAATCGGTGGTTAAAACAGGATGCCAATTAACTCCAAGAAGCACCGCTGAGTGTGTTTTCTGGGAGGTATGTGGAGATTTGATTTTGTTTGGGGAATGGGGTGGGAAAGCGCAGTTCTCTTATTTGGCTTGTTTTGGGGAGAAAAGGGTTCTGCCCTGAGTGCTGTTGGTGTTCAGCGTGCAGAGGGAGGGCCCTGCTTCGTGGATGAAGCTCTGGGCAGCCTGATCTGGTGGTCGAGCCCTGCCTGTGGAAGGGAGTTGGAGCTCAGCGATCTGTTAGGTCCCCTCCCACCTAAGCCATTCTACGAGTCTGTGATTTGTGGGACCAAGGTGCAGCAGTCAATCCTTCTCTGTCCTCAAGAGGATTACCCTGAGTCACTCTGTCAGAAGCTGTTTCAAAGCTCTTAAAGAAGAGTGCTCCTGTTCCAGTCGGGACAATCCTGGAGCAGAACCAGGTGGGTAATGTCCAAAGCTCAGGAGAGGGCTTGGCTGTCTCCAGAAGAGAAAGCAAGAAGGAGAATTGGATCTGATCAGGTTTTTGGATCTTTATTTTTCTCCTTTACCTTAAAACAAGACCGACAAGGAGAAAATAATTGGAATAAACAGTTTTCAGGTGGTCCTGCAGTAGAAGTAGTGGGTGAAAGAACTCCTCTAGTGTTCAAGGAGGTGAGCTGGGGGCTGATGTAGAGCTGCTGTGGACAATGCTCTGCTCCTGCACCTGCTGCACCTGGTGGCACCTGGTAGAGCACTGGCCCCTCTGCCAGCCTCAGGAACAGGGTGGGCTTGGGGGAAAGCTCTGGAATGCCACAGGTGAAGGAGAGCTTGGTGGGTAGAGCTCTTGAGGTTAGGAGCAGCAGTGAGTGCCCTCTAGAAATAAGCTCCACACTGTAGGTGGCTTGTTGGGGGATGGGGTGTACGTGAATTGCAATGGGAGGGTGACTTGAATGGCTCTGTGTTCCAGCTTTGGGCAGGAGGCTGTGGGTGCAGCACGGCTGCAGGACGGGGTGTGTGCTGTGAGTGATGTGCAGGAACAGCCCAGGCTGTTCCCTCCTGCAGTGCGAGTGCGCCACAGCCTTATCTCGCCCCAGACATCAGAGGAGCAATCTTGCTCCCGAGGCCAGGACCTGACAGCCTTGTACATTAGCACTTTTTAAAAGTGATGTCCACTTTTGAAATAGTACCTGTCCCGAGAGTGGTCACTTCATTTGACAAATGCCAGTGATGACAGCTGGACACCGTGTTACAAACTCCAGCCTTCTGCTCGCCCGGCACCAGCCATCACAGGGAGTGGAGCACAGGGAGCTGTGTTCTCCTTACTGTCCAGACGTGTCCATTGTGCCTTCCCAAACATGCAGCTATGCTCCGAGGTCTGTTTGGACCTTGGGTTTGGGCTGCTTGCCTGCAGGGCAAGTGTGTGGAGCATTACCAAAGAGGGAAGCTCCAGGTAGGTGTGGGTTTTCCCGGGAGAATGGTGGCGTTTATCCACCCTCTTCCCAGTGTCTTCCCAGTGCAAGGAGGAAAGCAAGCAGAGAAACACACTGTCTTCTCATTGTACAAAAAATCTTGCCGGAAAACTTCTGTCTGCAGCTCCTGAACTCATTGGTTGTGCCAGGGGTTGGCGCAGAACCTCTGCAGAGCTGTCCTTTTTGCATGGAGCCTGCAGGGACCTCCCCAGCTGTTTGGGGCTACTCCAGGCTCTGTGCTGAAAATCTGAGCCAGAGGGGAAGGGAGAGACAGGGCAGAGGCTCCCTGTGAGCATGCATCTGAACTGGGGTGGATGGAGTGAGCTCTCTGCCTAAGAGCCCTTGTAGGGCTGCTTGGGGAACCACTGTAGGAGTCACTCCAAAGACCTTCACTGAGATGACATTACTGAAAGAACAAGTTAGGACTGCGCAGAAGCTGGGAAACCCTGGAACTGCACTGCTGGAGTGATTTGTGTTCTAGAGAAGTACAGTGAGCTGTGTTGGTTTTTCTTCCATTTCGTGAACCAAAATGTGTCGAAAGGAAGGCCAGAAAGATGTGAACCTACCTCTGCCACTCTCTATCACTCGGTTCCACCTCACTCTGCTTTGCACAGCCCTCTCTCCCTGTCTTTAATGTAAGTCCTGTCGGAGTCTTGGGGTGACTGGGTTGCTTGGGCACAGGGACAGCTGTCTGCAGGCAGATGGCACAGGGCATGCTCCTGGGGAATGGGGCATCGTGGCCACTTGCTTATAACTTTTTTGGCAATTGTGGGGAGAGAGGGAACAAACAAATCAGATGAATTCTTTTTATTCTTTGAGTGGCCCTTGGGTGCTTTTCTCAGCCGATAACCCGACCCCTTCTGGCTATGCCTCTGCTGAATGCCTCCTGGTGCCTACCCAGCCCTGAGGAGTGATGAAGAGTTCAGGCAGATGGCACAGCCCAAGCTGAGCCTGCGATTTCCTGCTCTATAAAATATGAGTTTCCTTCAGGTCTCTGTCAGGTCACTTCCACCCAACTCCTGCACCTCTCTCCATGGTCCCCTTCCTACCCTCAGAATATTTTGTGATAGTAGCTATGAGCTTGGTTTTTATTGCCCCATATGTTGGAGATGCATGGAAAAAACACATAGGAGAAATCCCCATAGTGGGGGAGTGAAAAGCCACCAAGTTTATGGGGTGTTGCAAATAATCTGAGGCAAAACAAATGTTTAAAGCTGACCCCGCTGCCAATTGTTTTAAACATGGAAAAATGGGCCGAGGGGCAATGGGTAATGGGCCAGTGATTTTCTTCCTTTCTGGACACCCCAAAGCAACAAATATCAAATATTGTTTGAGAACAGAGGGCGGGGGTTTTATTGCCCGTACCTGGGGGCAGCGCTGGCTCGCCCTATGGAGCAGGGCTTTTACGAGCAATAACCCATTTGTGGAGCCAGGCTGGGGGATTAGCGTTGGTGCTGACTTTTATAAGACACTGTGGGGGCTCACAACAGACTTGCTTTTTGTAAACCAGTCCATTAAACAACGCAACCTGAGCTAAACAGCGGCAGGGGACCGAGCCCTGGGGACCTTCTGAGCCGACCCCTCTGCTTCTGTAATAAACTCAGCAGCATCCCACTTCCAGCAGAGCGCCTGCACAGAGAGCCTAATGTACTGCTGCAGAGGAGGTCAAGGACGAAAAGACCCGGGCTGTTTTTTTCTAGAGTGTTGGTTGTTGCTGCAGTAGACAAAATGCTGCCGGTCTGTACGGTTTTAGTGCTGGGCCTTGTCTCTTACGGATTATGGGATGCCCTTCTGGGAAGGTCATCCTTCTCCAGGATTTCATGGGATGGTTACAGAGGTTGACAGCCCAGGTTTGACCTGCTGGATAGTTGTCTGCTCCCTGCCAGGGATGGGATGGCAAATGGCCCACTGTAGAAGATGCCTAAGGCTTGCTTGTGCTAATGCTGGGGCTCATGCTGCTTACAGTTTTCACCAATGTTTGTAGGTGGACTAAATACAGACATGGCAACAGAGGCATACTGTGGGCATTCCAGACCCTCTTGTACATTGATTTAGAAAAATCAGTTTCTCACTGAGTCAAAACTGCGTGCCTCTCTGTATTCCCAGCCAGTCCTGACATTTATCTGGCTTGGATAAATCTTTTCTTTTAAAACTTTATTTCTTTTATTTCACTTAATCTGAACAAGAACCTCAGAACATCTGTTAGAGCAGAATATCTCAACGGATCCATAGCTTACAGAACTTTCCAATTTACTTACAAAAATAGGATATATTGTTCAAAGTCAGGGTGATACTACTCAGACTTTGTGCTATTTCAGCTGAACATCTCCCTGCACAAACCTGCTATTGTGCCCCTGAGCCTGAGAGCTTATCCTTCCAGCTTTCAGACTGGCTTCTTTCAGCCCTTTGCGGTCTGGGCTGCAGGACTCTGGATGTACGAGGACTTTAAGAACAATCCGCTAACTCCATGAGGGGGAACACAGGGCTGGGACAGAGAGCACCTGCACCAAGCCTGGCCTGGCACTGCTCATCGGGGACGCTGCAGGCAGATCGTTTCAATGGAGACGAACGGATGCCGAGCTGGGGATGCGGTCTGGTGTCCTTTGATGCTCCGGGAGGATGAGGTGCTGAGGTGCCCCAGAGAGGCTGGGGGGCCCAGGGCACGTTGCCCTCAGCCCATTTCACGCTCAGCCCTACGGGGCCTCCTGGGGGGTTTCGGGCGAAGGGTGCGGGTGACATCTGGTGGTGGCGGCTCCTCGGCAGGGCTGTGCAGCGATGCTGCTGCAACAGCAGAGGCTGCTCGGCCTTTTCGGGTCCGACCAGAGCCTACAGAGGAGAGCACCTGGAGATGCAGACAAGTGTGCCGGGGCATCGCTGCCAGGTTTCCCTGCTGGCTGGCATTCAAACCTGTTGTGCACGGTGTAAGGATGAGGTAATGGGAAGAGCTGAAGGAGCTGCTTGGAGCAGGGAGAAACCACAGGATCTGAGGCTTTCCCAGACCCACGATTTGCAGGGTGCGCCTATGTCAGTGATGCTCTTCAGTAAGGCTTTGTCCAACTCAAGTGAAACCACGAGGACCTGTAGTTAAACCCAAGCTCACGGCTGCAGGGTGCCATGGAAGCTGGATTCAAAACAGGCTGGAAACCTTGAGGAAGAAGGTGGCTCTCTAGCAGACAATGTGAAACACTGCTTTGGAGAGAACTCCGGATGTCCCCAGACTGCTGCCCACCACCAGCAGCTGAGGCAGAACTAACTCCATGCATGCATTCCCTACCCACCTGCCTGGATGCCGAATGCTTGCTGGTGTAAGGAGGAGGATGCTGAGCTCTGAGTGCAAGCAGGACTTGAGGTGCAGCTAGGATTTTCTGTATGGTGGAGCTGTAAGATACCACAGTACTTTAGTTAAATGGGTTTTGAAGCACTGTAGGGGAGGAGATGAGGGTGAATCCCCATCCTGGGGGTCACAGCTCTCCTCTCCTCCCCATGGATCCATGTGAGGTCAGATACAACCCACAGCAAACCCTGAGAGCCCCTCTCTGGGTGGCTGAGCTGCTGGTGGGTTAATGGGTCGAAAAGGCTCCGGCTTCCTCGGTGGGTGGAAAGGTTTGACTCTGCCCTGCCACAGCCACCATTTTTCTGGTCGGGTGGGCAGGAGGCTTAAAATGCCACTTCGGCTGGCAGGAAGATGAGGGCCAAGAGAAGGGCAAAGTAGAAAGCTTTTTACTTCCAAAAATAACTCTGCAACAAAATGAGGAGGTCGGGGGGTGAGAAGAGAAATGGAGAAGCACCTTCCCTGGGGGCCAGCACTGAAGTTTTTACCCTCGGAGTAAACGAAGAAGGAAAGCTTGGCTACATGAAAGTCTTTCCCTTCATGCTATGGCTGTAATGATCTGTAAGGGCTGGCATGAGAGCAGCTGGGAGACAGAGCATCCCCCTGTCCTTCCTTTCTGTTGGCCATTTGCAAGCATCAAACTGCTTCCCCACCTTGTCTAACTGCAGTTCTCTTGCTTGCATGGCTGGAGCTGGGACAAGATGAAGTTGGGATGTGTTGTCTCAGCCCCACATCCCAGCTTGCTGTTTTCCCAGGAACTGGCTGATCTCAGGATTGATGCTCTCGTGGTTCTCCACCAGGGCAAGCTTAAAGATAGATAATGGACTGGGGTCTGCTGTGTTCGAGCCCAGGCAGAAGCATGAAGTCATCAGGCCAGGCATGATCCCTTGGCTGGGAACTGACATTATGGACAAGGTTTGGTGCAGAAAGCATCCATGAGGAAAGTCCATCTGCAAAAGCAGCGTGCATGGGGCCCTCCTCTCAAGCAGTGGGTTTGCAAAAGAATGCCTCACAGAGGGTGTTTCCCAGAGTGAGTGTTGGGTGGGCATTTTATCACTGGTGGTGGCCGATGTGCCAGGAAATACTGTTATTTCTTCCCTTCCCGAGCTGGGAGATGATAAACACTGGGCTCTGCCTGCATTCAGCTGTGATCCATCAAGGCAGGGAGGGGGGACTTGGACCAGAGCGTGGGTGAAGGGAGGTCAGTGATTGTGTAAACAGGCACTTCAGGGTTCACCCGAGCTGGTATTACTGTAATTCATTAGAGGTGTCAGCCCTCTTTGTAGTCCTTGCTTGGAGAGCCCCTCGCCTGGCAGCTCCTAACATCCAGCATTGCCAGCAGAAAAATAAACGGCATGAGGTGTCCTTGTGGGAGAAGAGGGCTTTCCTGCAGCTGTGGTGGGGGTTTGCCTGGGGGGACCCCAGTCTCACTGGTGCTTCCTTCCAGAGACACACCCAGAGCAACGTGCTGGGATCGAGCTGCTTGCACCAAACTGGTAATGCTGTTCCACCTGGTGTACATCACAGGATGGTGCAGGGCTCAAGCAGGCTTTGCACTCCTGTGGCTTGATGCAGAGCTCCTTACCTTGTGTTAGCAGCTGGGGATGGAGTGGGGCTCTACACAGTCTGCTGATCCCTATGCCAAATGAGGGCTGCAACAGCTTTTTCCCATCGCCAAGCCACTTGCTATACTGCAAGGAGAACCAACACCCTGCTCCCAGCAGGCAGGAAGGCTGTGCTGTACATAAACCCTGGGGCTGGTGCTGGAACAGTTTGGATGGAGCCTGGGGAAGTGACTGCAGCACTTGAGGCTGAGCTAGTGCTGCAAGATCCATCCTGTCCTCTCCTTCATGAGTGGGGTGACTGTCTCAGATATTATGCTGCAGCACAGGGATGCCCATGTACACCCTTGGGAATGCAGAGGGATTTTCAGAGCATTGAGATCTAATGCGGTTTAATCTGGTCTTTGCAAACCTAATGGCCAGCACTCAGTTCTTCTCCTGGGCAGGACTGCAGCATCCTGGTCCAGTTCAGCATCATTTCCCAGTATTTCTCTGTGGTGTGAAAGAAGTGGACAAATAAGTGCAGAGAATGCAAAACTGCTCCCAGATGTGGGGGCCTGGGAAAGCCCTCTAAGGAGGACTTGCAGTTGTTCACTGCAAGCTGGTGGAAGGCATGGGAGATGATTTCTGGTTTGCTCTGTATCACAGAGTTGAACCAACTTTTTGTTTGCAAGGAGTGCTTGGGATGCACACAATGTGAGTGGTAAGTGTGGCATGAGGAAGAATAAAAGCCATGGCAGAAATGTGAGATATGACATCTCTGCAAAGCTCAAGAGGGCAGAAGCTGTCAGAGAGGGGTTGGGCTGGGGAGGCAAGCATGCAGTGCTCCCTAAATGGTTCTATATTTAGTGTGAAAACCTTCTGTCGGTATTCCTGAGGCTTTTCCTTTCTTTAGCATTTCAGATTTGTGTGTTTTCAGGCCAAGTTCTGCTGCACCAAGACTGGAACTCCTGGTCCTGAAGGAGACCTACCTGCTGTAAAGCACAAAGAGGTGCAGTGCTGATCGAACCACCCTGGCCAAGAATACAGGGCTCACCCACAGCTGAAATTACAGGATTTCCTTGTAAAAATAAGCATGAGAGCATTGGACGCACTTTGGCTTTCATGAGGTTGGCTGACTGCTGCAAGTCTATGGAAATGCTTGCTATTGGTGCACCGACCCCAAGGAGGTGCTGCTAAGGAGGGCTGTGCATTGGCTGAGAGGAAGACCCTGGGATGCAATGGAGCTGCAGTGGAGCAGCTTTGGAGATCTCCGTGCTGGAAGGTGAAGTGTTGGCCCTTAGCTCTGTAGCTGCTAATAAACCATCTGGCATTGCTTATTTTAATTGCACTGTGCTCCGGTTTAGGGCAGGTGAGCAGAGAGGGTGCCCTACATTCTTGCAAGGCGGCATTTGGTCGGGGATAATGTGCTGGGTGAATATAGGATCCGGCACTGGGGCCTTTGACTCCCAGCCAAGGGAGGCAGGTGCTTTCAATATTAGCCCTGTTAAGTGTCTCTGATAGAGAAAGGTGTTTGTGAGATATGTATGGTGGAGGAGAGGCTGAGGAGGGGGTTAAGTCCTAGCAGAGCAGCCCCATCCTTCACTGTGCCCTGCCCTTGCCATGCTGCCTGCCAGTGTGTCAGCAGTGCTGATGTGTCAGTGGTGGCCTGTCACCCAGAGCATCCCGAGCAGTGACAGGCTGTGCCACACACCCCATGCTCTTTTCTCCCTTTCTCCAGCAGTGTGCTGGGCTGTTCCTTCCTCTGCTCTCCCGAATCATTCGTCCCTCTGTGCCCAGAGTCTGGCTATGATTTGCCTGGATGGGATGGGGGAGCTGGGGGGAAAAAGCACTCTGTGGCCTTTGGGCTATTCTGGCAGGTGTTTGGTGGGTAGTCTTTGGGCGACGGGACTTGTACAGGGCTTGGCTCCCATGTACAACCTCTCCCTGGATGCCACCTATCCTGCTCTGGGCACAACTCATTTCCCTGCTTGCCATGGCAACCCCATCATGGTGCAGAGCATCACCGCTCCAGAAGCAAGTGGGAAATGTATCCCTTGCACTGCCCACCCATTCACACTGTTCTTCCTCTCCCATGTTCCCTCCCACAGCTTTTCTCTGTTCTGGTCCATTGGCTCCCACACCCCGAGACCTCCATCCTTGCACCAAGGCTTGTCCCTGCTCCACCTCCCCAGTCTGGCAAATGAGAAGACACCTTTATGTCTTGATGTTCCCAGGGTTTACTGATAAATGCTGTCTCCACAACCACAGCCTTCACTGACTCGTTATCAGGACAAGCACTGCTAGGAAGCGACCCATGACCCTGCCCAGGGAGGTCCCAGTGGAATTACCCTTATCGGCTCATTCTAAAAGCTTCTCTTTTCAACGTGACAGAGGAGTCTTGTCCAAGAAATGTGCAAATAGAGATGGGGCAGGGAAAGGTGCAGGGTGCTGTGGGCATCAAGGGATTCTTTTGCTGTTTGCTGGGTGGTGCTGAGGCTGGGAGAAGCGTCCTTCCCATTGGAGGGGCCAAACACTGCGGGCAGTGGGTCTTCACACTCTGCCTTGCTGGGCCAACCTGCTCCATGCAGAAAGGTTTCCCAGCTTCATTCCTGGGGTTATCAGGGAAACAGACAGCAGATAAGAACATCTGGGGCAGAAGGAGAGGTGGGAATGTCTTGGGGGGCTGCATGTAGACTCACTCAACTGTGGGGTTTCCTCTCTGAAAGGGAGGCTGGCTGTAACTTCTCCTCCAGTGACCTCTGTTCACCCCTCAAGAAGGATGATCGATTCTTCTCTTCCTCTAGAAGCCACCTTTTAATCCAGCCTCATCTTTATATAGGTGACATGTTGGGGCATTGCTGTCCCATTTTCCCTCTGTGTCACCTCTCCATTGGAGCAACCAGCTGTGTGCAGTATTTCTGCTGCCAAAAGGCACGGTTGGGTTCAGGTGCCAACAATGAATTTTGGAGGCCACTCTCCAGCTTGGCCTCCCATCCCTTTTGACACATCAGCTTGTCCATTCTGATGGGCAGGCAGATGGACTGTATGGGTTGCTAGTCCTACCTCCAGCTCCCTGCTGGGGATTAGCAGGGATGGGCTCTTGCAGGGTCCAGGCTGTCACTGACTTCCCACCTTTGATCAGGAGTCGGCATTCCTGAAGTGCTCCATCTCCCACATGTTGCGCTGATCAAAGGCAGCTGTTGCCTAGACCCTCCCCTGAGCCCCTTTGTACACAACTGAAAGTACAGAAACACGAAGGAAACCGAAGGAGGTGGAGACGGTGATGGATGGAGGAGAGAGCGGGCAAGGGACAGCAGCAGGCGGAACCCTTCCCCTCATAGAGTGTCCCATATGTACCCACCAGAAGGATGCTGGTAAGCCTTCGTGGGTCAGGAGAGACGCTGATGTCTGGCTTGGGGCATTCCAGGAAGGGGGCTGGACCTTATCTGCCACCTGAAGGAAATGCTGTCATTGCTAGACGGCAGTAATTGCTTGGATCAGGAGCAGCTGCATGGCCAGCAGGACGCGGCCAACATGTCCCGTGGCTTGGTGGGTTCAGGAGTGCTGCCAAGCGATCTTAGCCTTAAAGCTGATCCCTTAGCCTTAAAGAAGTTTGTTTGCACAATGCCAAGGTCCCCTACAGTCTCTCTGGAGGACCGTAAGTTGACCTTTGCTTGGTTGATATGTTGCTGGAGTCCTGTAAGTCTGAATCTCTATGTCCGATTGCCCCATGGCAATCCTGGCTGGTGCCGGGGCTCCCCTGAGCTCAGTACAAGCTCTCCTGTCCTTATCCATCCTCTCCTGTCTACTTGTTACAATTTAGCTTTCAGACTCTGGAAAGACATATTCTGCTTCAAAGTTGCGGAGAGGAAATACAGAAACCAGGACCACAGGACACAATTGCAGGCCAGGTGACAATTTGTCTGGGTGAAAGGTGAATTCTGCCCATGATGATGCTGCACTAATCAGCAAGCAGGAAAACATCCTCTCTATGTAGCAGAGGATTTACCCACTCTAGGTGATGCCCTCCAGCAAGGCAGCATGTTCTGCTCCTTCCCACGGGCTCCATCTTCTTGTGCAGCATGAGGGAGATGGATTCATCGGGCACCACACTTTCAAGATCTTGATGTCCTTCCTCTAGGATCAGGTAGGATCAATTTGCTCGTATGAGGTGGTTCCAGCCATCTCTGCTCCAAAAGATCAAAGTCTCCTGCAGTCTGGAGCTGACTGCAGCAAAATCAAACTTAGGGAAGCATTTCCAGCAAAGCTGTTCCTGAAATGTTCTCTGCACGCACAGAGTGTCTTTGCAGCAAAATGAACTGGTGACTGTTGCTTGGTCATGCTCATCTTTGTCCTTGCTAGTACCTGTGGATTAATTAAATTAGGTGAAAAAGGTCCTCAGCCAGCTCACAGCCCACTGTGGGAACACCCTGAGGCTGAATTTTGCTCATTACCCACATCTAGAAGAAAAGGGAGGGAGTGGAATACTGCCAGGGAAGCTGAGCGCCTCCATTACCTGCTGTCCTGCAGGGCTGCAGGCATGCTCAGCACCCCTGAACAGGGTCAGGCACCCTAGAATTCCTAACAGCATACTGCTGTTGGTCCATTGAGGGTGACCCCGGCTCCAGCAACCCTCACCTGCCCTGCACTTGCTGCGCACGCAGTGCCCCTGCTTAGACAGGCATGAAGGGCTGCCCTCAGCTGTGCTTTTCCTTCTCAGGCAAGACTGGCAGCAGGCAGGGTGGGCAAGCTGTAGGTGACCTGGGGCAAACCTCTGGTGCCCTTTCGGACACATGGCAAAAAGAAGCATCTCTCCAAAACTGTGGTAGGCTTTGCATCTGACCCCTTCTTGTATCCAGGGATGGACAGGACCTGCAGCAGCTTCTTCCTTTCTCTCCTCCAGCCCTGCTTCCCAAAGTTCAGCTTCTTGGCTGCAGGCAGCCCATAGCAGTGTTTTACAGCAAGGTGACCCCTGCTCTTTGGTGCTGTGCAATTCCCTGTCCGTCCTGCCGATGAGCCGTTCACCAAACACATTGTGACAGCTCGGCTGGAGCCGTGCAGGACCGCATCTTCTGCTGTTGGCAGTGGGCTTGGACAAAGCACTCGTCACCTCCTGCCAGCCACAAGGGGATCTTGGATAAAGGGGTGAGGGGACAGGCAGTGCCTGCACCCTGCCACTAGTGTGACAGCCCTACACAGAGCTATTGGCAGTAACCAGAGAGTAGCCCTGCTCCTCTATCTGTGGACACCCAGGCTGTAGGTTGATGGCACATTTCTTTTGCTGGGTGCATTGCCCACTGGGTACCCTCTTGAATTTGTCTGAATGCAACCCCCCCAGGCATGAGCATGGGATCATTTGAGAATGAAAAACAGGATGCATTCAGTCTGTTTCTGAGGCTGCTCTGGTGCAGTTTGGGGGTTGAGCTGTTTGTCCTGCACCCAGTGCTATGCAACACCCAGCCTGTTCCCTACCCACACCATGTGCCAGCAGCAAAAGGGCTAAAGATGGCCTTCAGGACAGATGTTCAAGCACTACGAGCAGCTTTACAAAAGCCTCCTTTGAGCCTTTTCAAGCTAGGGCCTCAGGTTCCCTCCCACCTGCCTGGGGCTGCAGCCTCCCTTCAGAAATAAGCCTGCCTTTGGGCTTGCTTGGCAGGCTCTTTCCTTGCTGATATAGCCACCTATTTCTGATGCCCCAGAAGTCCCAGGTTTTGCCAGAGCAAAAAACCTTCAAAAATAAAAGTTGTTCTAGTTCTCACACTTGCAAACATAAAAACTGGATCCAAAGGCATTCTTGGGGGTAAAATGAGCAAAGGAAATTAACTACAAAGTCAGTGTTTTTAAATCTTGTGCTTCTGTAGCTAGATCACCTCATTGAAGCTAAAATACGTTATTGCTAAAGGACGAGGGTTAGCAAAAATGTACATTTCTGTGGTGCTGGCAAAAGCTATGTTTCCCCATGGGTACTGAGGCAGCCCAGAGCTCAGCTGTGTGGAGGACATGTCCCTGGTGTCACCTGGAGCTGGCTTTTTGTGACTTGAGCCCCTTTGGAGAGGGCACAGACACAGCAGAAGGATGCTGGGAAAGAGCAACCCCTATCACAGGAGGAGCTGTTGGGAGAAACTGCAGCTCCAGTTAAAGCTGGGGCAGGAGATGTCCTGCATGGCACAGATCAGCTGATCACTGCCTGGTGGCAGCTCTGTCCCAGCAATGCCTGCTTAGGAGGACAAGGACAGAGCTGTCCTGGACACAGTGTGCTGGAGCCGCACCCGCCAGCGGCCACAAGCAGCAGGTGAGAAGAAGATGGGGAGGGATAGAAGGGGACAGACATCCCAGCAAGGACAGGAGTGACAAGGGCACGGTCTGGATGTGTCAGTGATGGTACGTAGGGCCCTGTCAGTGCCAGCCTGTGTCCCAGTGACAGGCTGACAGCCTGGCAAGGACAGCAGCAGAGGGCAGGAGGAGCAGGCCCTGCGCTGCCATCTCGTGCGACCCCTGCGAGGAGCAGGGCGATAGGAGCAGGCACATCTTCTCCCAGGCTACAGGAGGAAGGCTTCGTGGTGCGTGCTGTCCCATAGAGCAGAGCAGCAGACAGCCATCCTGCTCCAGACATTCATCTTGCTCTCTCCTTTCTCCTGTGCACTAAGCTTGTCCACCCCTCCAGTTCTTCATCCCTGGAAATGCAGGTGTTTCCCTTCATGCTCACCAGGGTTTATGCTGCGCTCCCCAGCTACACGCCTGCTCTCTAGTCCTGGTGGGATGCAACAGGGCCCTTCTGCCATACACTGCCTGGGTTCAGGGGATGGGGAAGCAGAAGAGCACCGGGCCCAGCAGCAAGCCCAGCACCACCACCACCACCACCCGCACTTCTTCCTGCGGGCAGGGCTGGAGCTGCGCAGGAGTTGAGCCTCCTCCTGCAGACGAAGCCCTCTGCACGAGGCAGAGCGGGGCTGCGCGGTCGGAAGCGAGAGGAGCCATTCCCCTGTTCCACCCCGTTGCTAAGGCCCGTTGCTAGGGCCGGTTGCTAAGGCCCGTTGCTAAGGCCCGCCGCCAGGCCCCGCCTCGTCGCGCCTGCGCGCTGCCTCTCCGTGCTCACGTGATGGAGCGGGAAGATGGCGGCGCCCAGGGGCGGCGTGCGGGACTCTGAGGCAGGTTGGGCCTAGTGCCGTGTTCTGTCGGGCTGCTCTCAGAGCCGACATGTCTCGGCTCATCGTGAAGAACCTCCCCAACGGGGTGAGTCTGCCTGCGACCTTTGTGTGACAGCGTTCGGGGCCCAGGAAGAGAGATGAATCTCATGGCTGCTCGGACGAGAAAGGGCCGGGGGAGGAGAGGTGCCTCACGGAGCGGCCTGGGGAAGGGGCAAAGAGCAGGTGGAGGTTCTGGGGGGGCGGGTGTTTTCCGCGAGAGATGGCCGTTGGTGGTTATGAGTTGTGGAGGTGCCCCGGGGCCTTACGGAGGAGAGAGGAGCTGCCCTGGGGGTGGAGGGCTCTGTATGAGGAACGATTCGGGTTCTGTGGGGTCAGGAGGAACCCTGCAGCTGCCTTCCAGCCTATGCCTCTGCACCCAGGGCACATCCAGCAGCTTTCTGAGGTGGAGGAGAGGGGCGGTTTGTGGCTCCCTATCCTTCCCGTGTTCCCAAGGAGGCAGGAGAGGTGTGAATGGTTCTGCTCCCCCTTAGGGATACTGAAAGTTATTTGTGGGTGGACTGGATGCTCCACTGAGGGCATCCCAACACCCGGGTGCAGCCTTTAGCTATGGAGGTTTTGTAGGCATAGAAGCATGTAAGGAATTTGCAAGGAAGAGGACAAACTTTCATAGCTGACATGCATTTCTTATCAGCCTTGCCACAGCATAGTGAGATTTCTTCAGAAGACCTCTGTGTTAGTAAATGTTTTGCTTTAGACTTTTCTGTAAAAGATCGCTATAGTTATGTTGCTGACCTGCCTTCCGTTTTTTCTTCCCTTCTCCAGATGAAGGAAGATCGCTTTCGGAAGCTGTTTGCAGCCTTTGGCACACTGACTGATTGTTGCTTGAAATTCACCAAGGATGGCAAGTTCCGGAAATTTGGCTTCATTGGCTACAAGTCTGAAGATGAAGCTCAAGCAGCACTGAGCCATTTCAACAGAAGTTTCATAGACACTTCCAGAGTCACTGTGAGTTGATATATAAAAATACCTTCTTTTGATTCTTAAGAAACTTAGTCACTGGGGGATTTGATGGTCTTACAGATGAACACCTAAGGGCCAGAAAAGTCTGAAGACCGAGTCCTTTGCAGCAAAACTCCATCCCTGGAGGCATCCAAGGCCAGGCTGGATGTGGCTCTGGGCAGCCTGGTCTAGCAGCTGTCAACCCTGCCCACATCAGGGGGGGGTTGAAACTCGATGATCCTTTTCAACTCAGGCCATCTTATGATACAGTTCTATGAAAACAGCAAAGCCTGATGCCCAGACTCCTTGCTGCTGTTTCAGGCAGGTACTTAGTACAAATGGGCTGTCTTCTGTGCACTAGCAGTGATTTCAGTATTGGTAGGAGCAAATGTCAGGTTTTGAGCTGTAATAATCTGAACTTTTGAACTTGAGCTTGTTTTTTCTTTCATTTAAAGTGATTCGTCTTAGTGTACTAGACAGGAATTTTCATTCATGATAAGCAGGAGAGCTGATTTAATTCTCTGTAATTGAGCATAACAAACTCCCATTTTGAGTAAGTATGAAGCTGTATACTTCTAGAAAGAACATCCTTAACCTACGCTGTCCGTTCTGTCTGGATTATAAGATTCTTGATTAAATGCATCCTGCAGTTTCAGAACAAGACTGCTGAAGGTGAATTTGATTAAAAACTTGATTTTTTTTCTTCTCAGGTTGAGTTTTGCAAGTCTTTTGGTGACCCTTCAAAGCCCAAAGCATGGAGTAAGCACTCTCAGAAAGTCCCTGCCTTGGAAAAACAGCCTGAAAAACCTGTGACAATTGCAGCTCCTGCAAGCACAAAGAAAGTAAGTCTTGCTTTTTTCCTTGAAGATCTGACACGTGTCAGTGACTTGGCAGAGAGAAGAGTAGCCTGGCGTGTGGAAAAGGGGACAGCTGATGTTGGAGTCCTGATTCTGGCATTTTCTGCCTTAGGAAATTTACCTATTTAACCTCTATCGTTAGGTTACCTGAGAAGTATCACTGGCTCTGCTTCTAATAAGGCTTTCTAAAAATGGCTTCTCTTCCTAGGATAAAAAGAAGAAAAATCCATCAGAAAACTTTAAGGAGGTGAGTAGAGTTTCAGTTCCAGTGCCTACATTGTTGATAAGTTGTATTAAGAGATTAATAGCCCTTTCTGTACTGTTACAAATTTAGCAAGATGTGTGATTTGAAGAACTGCATTGCAGTCCAATTCCACTGTAACAAATCACAGTTTTAACACTGAACGCTGAGGACTGATCTGTGTGTGTGTGTTTGTGTGTGTGTTTGTGTGTATGTATATATATTAATTTTTATCTTTTTTTTAATCATTAAATACTTCTCCATGAATAAGCACTCTATCCAGGCAGGTCTTTCAACAGTTGTATCACATGCAAGTTGTGTCATGTTTAGTTTGCACGCTTTTTTCCTTCTTTAATATCTTCTTGTTTTCTTTAAAGTGTTTTCTAAACATTAACAAGAAGGAGTAGGGCTGAAAGACTGAGAAGATGTTAGTGACTAAGTGCTCACCTTGTGAGTGTACAATGGACTGCTCTCTATGAATTGTTCTTTTTTATGGTACTGGAAATGAGTTTCTTTGAATGTTAACATGCCACTAGTTCAGTTTTGTTTGTCTTCACGTTTTTGTTTTTGTCTTTTGCTTGGTTTGTTTTTCAACAGCTGGAAGAAGATAAAACATTCCAGGAATTCTTGGTGGTCCACCAGAAACGGTCTCAGGTGGCCACTTGGGCTAATGACACTTTGGTGGAGGAGCCCAAGAAGGAAAAATCAAAGCCAGTGACTGATTATCTGAACTTTGATTCAGATGAGTCTGAGGATCTGAGTGAGGAGGAGAAGGATGGAAGTGAATCCTTTAGAGATGAGGAGGAAACCAGAGGTACTAAAATGGACTATCACCCTTTGCTTGGCTTTGTATTGGTGAATGGGAGAGCAAACATGCTGATGGAATTTGATTCAGTGTCCTGCTTACAAACAGTGAGTGTAATCAGAAGGGTAGTTTCTCCAGCACATAACTCGTTGTGTGCACTGTGGAAGTGCAGATGCCTTCCCAAGTACGGAGAGCTTTGGGAAACACTCTTTCTGGTATTAAGGGGATGGCATTTGTGCTTTCTCCTGGGTCATTAATTCAAAGCCTAGGAAAACGAGCAGGGCAGCCCTCTCCAATTTGTATTATACGTGAATTGTTGCTTAAAAGAAAGAAAGCAGGAATCCAGGCATGTTAGTGTAGAAGTGCTGGTTTAAAATCGCTCTACTGTTTTCTAGACTTCTTTTTAGGTGGAAAGTGTAGAGTAGAAGGTCACAGTGATTGTGCCTGTTCTCAGCTTTAACTTGGCGGGTGAGAGAGCAGCAGTATCTGTAGATAAAAGTTCTTTGGTCTCTCCTTTCTGACAGCAAAGAAACAACAGGAGAAGAAGGCAGCTACGAGAGAAGACCTCTCAGATATGGATTACCTGAAATCTAAAGTAGTGAGGGATTCCTCCTCCTGCTCTTCATCCAGTACAGAGGAAGAAACAGATAGTGAGGAAGAGGAAGAGGAAAGCAAGAATGAGGAGGATTCAGGCATTACAGAAAATATTGGCACCCACACAGATAAAAGGAGGAAGTCAAAACCCCAAGAAGCAGAGCAAGAGACGCCAGCAGAGAAGAAAAAAGGATCCACACTAGAGGTAGAAATGAATTACACTTTCGTCACGCTTAAGGCAGGAGCTTCATGGGATAGTATGTGTTTGTTGGTTACTCCAGGGATGTAATTGAAAACTTGAAGTCTGGGAGACCCCTAGGCACCAGCTTTTTTGGCTTACCGGGTTGGACCCATTTAAAAAATGGATTTGTCAGATCTCCTCTCAATGCTAGTTAAATTTCTTTTTCTGGAAAACAGAACTTCCTAAGGGGTAGTATTAGTGCCTCTTTCGTAGGCTTTTCTCTCTTCTTACATATGTCTGCAGGGAATACTTTGCAGAGCTTTTTTTTAGCATCTGTGTTTGACCATCCCAGTCAGGCTTTGCACCCTTATCGAAGTCCTCCTGCCCAGGCTGATGGAATTGTTTTTCCTCCTCCACTCTTCAGCCTCCTGCTTGCTATTCAAAATCACCTGGTTGTGTCATGACTTCTACGGTTTCTCAGTCAGCTTCTTTTTTTCCAGTCTTCTGTGCAGCAGAAGCACCAAGTCAGTTCAGCAGAAGCAAGCACACCACACACAGTGAAACTACGTGGTGCCCCTTCGAATATCACTGAGGTAAGCTTGGCTCCCGAGCTGAGAATTCCCAGCTTGTAACTCAGCAAGGTCTTTGCAGAGGCCCTGTCTTCACTTGGTTGAACTGTGCTGAGGATTTCATGGGCAGCTGGGGAAGCTTTTTTACTTGTACAGGTTCTGCTCCAAAAGTAATGCCTCCTGTTGTGTTTTTTTGTTTTTTAATGTTGGCCCATGACATCAGAAGTGGATGTTGGTATGGCAGTAGGCGTTGGCCTTTCCCACCAATATTCCTTTACATTTTGTTGCTGTGCAACAGATGGCGGCAGAGGAGAACTGACAAAATGGTATCTGACGTGGAAGTGCATATGAAGCAAAGATGAGGAATGGAGTTTCTCCTTGTGAAAAAAATTTCACTTGTTTACATCCATCAATGCTTGCTGAACATTGATGGAGATCAAACAGTGGATGTGAGCACAGTGAGGGGGGGGTGCTTTGTTTCAGTGTGACAGTGACTCTGGGTTACCTCCTCAGGTGCAGATTTTTATGAGTGCAGCATCCAGGCTCCTGTTCACTGCTGGTGAAAATACAGAGCTAATGGTAGTGGCTATGTTGAAAAACAGTTTTTTGTAGCTGAGAACTGCCTCTGTCAGATAATATTACACTCTTTGTATCTGTTGTAGATTTCATGGAAATAAATACTTTTACTTTTGGAGTGAGCTACCTATATTACACATGGTGTTTTTATGGTACTTCTTTCAGAAAAGATTGTCTGATGACAGCTTTCTGTATCCAACAGCTCATTTAAGCAATTCTTATTCTTCCTGCAGCAAAAGATTAGAGAATTCTTGTCACCTCTGAAGCCAGTGGCAATCAGGATAGGAAAAAATGCCCAGGGGAAAAATACAGGTAATGTGTATTTGTGGAAGAGGGTTGGCTGTGTGAGTCGGATGACCTCTCAGTCACACCTTTGTTCTTTCCATCTGTAGTTCCACATTACTGGCTTGTGTCCCGTTTCTTACTGACCTTTCTGTGACTTTGCAGCTCACCTGCCCTAGTTGCTAGCCATGGGATGCTGTGGACAGAGTAATGTTGGCTGTACTCCCTTAGGGTAATGCAGCAGCATTACAGTAGCGGGAGCCTTTTCTTTCGTTTGTCTTTGAAGTTTTCCTAAACTTCCCCAACCACGCCAAGGAAAGGCCCCTTCCTCTGGGAAAAGCTGCTGCTGCAGATCTACTTTTAGCCAAGGTGCTCTCCTGACTGGCTGTGACTACTGGAAGTACCCATCAGAAGGTGCAGGTCCTTAGAGCTGGCAGGGAACTTAGTTATATGCTTTCCTTTCATAGCCTAGAAGCAGATGCACCGTTTCTTTGCTCTTGAAGGTGCCTGTGGAAAGCCTACTTCAGCTGTTAAGACAGGCTTGTTCAGTTTATACATAGAGAATGAGCTATTAAGAGGCAGCCTTCCAGTCTGCCACAGCCATTTTCACTCTGGATTGAAAATTTAATGGGAGCTGAATGCCTTATCTGTAGGAATCTATGTTTTAAAAACCTGATTCACCCTTAATTAGCCCATTAGTGACTGTGTTTCCCTGCATGATGCTCAGCTGAACCTTTTCTTCCTCCAAGGTTATATCTTTGTTGATTTGAAGGGTGAGGCAGAAGTGCAAAGGGCCTTGAAGCGGAAAAAAGAATACATAGGTAAGTGCTGTTTGTTCCTTCTTGTTCTGATGTCAATGACAGAGTGCTCAGGTGTTAAAGTGCTCCCTGTGAAAGAATCTCCCATTGCTTCAGTTTCTTCCATGCAAATGGTGGGGGAGGTTTCCTCTGCACAGCTGTTGTTGGATAACCAGTTGCCATCTAAGTGCCATCAGGAGCAGCTCGGAGTGGCTGACCTATGTGTGTTACTCTTTGGCTCTTGATATTTGTCATGTGCCCGATGTGTATCTTGCTTTTGGTAAAAAATGATACTGTAAAAATCAAGTTGGGATAGTGCAGGGATTTGTACAAATGATTCTCCAAGCCTGCATTTGAAACCCATTCTTACTGAAGTGAAGCTGCTCATACTTGGCAAAAATCCCATGTAGGATTGGAACATAGACTTAGAAGCCTGTGGAAGAGGTTGATGGAATCAGAAGGATTGAAGATGTCTGAAGGGAAAGGAGTCTAAAGATGACTAGCAGATGTTCTGCTAATCTCTTGAAACTGTCTTTCTTTTATTTTTATTATTTATTATATTTATTTATTTTATTATATTTATTATTAATCTGACAGAATTCTACTCAGTTCTTTTGAATTGTGATTGCTTTTGTCACTGTTGTAAGCCTAGATTCTTAACACATTGATATTGATAGCTCATGGCCTCAGGAAGCATCTAATGTGCCTGTGTATGTTTGTTGAGTAGGTGGGCGATACATTGAGGTGTCCCGATGTGAGAATACCCCGAAAGAAACTGTTACAGCAAAAACTCATGACCAGCCTTGGCAACGAATGAAGAGGGATGATGAGGAAGAGGAAGACTTGTCTGAATCAGGGAGACTCTTTGTCAGAAATCTTCCTTTTACTAGCACTGAGGAGGACTTGGAGAAGATCTTTTCCAAGTATGGTACGTACTTGCTGTAGTGCTGGGACTTGCAGTGCTTTGTCTCCTTGCAAGCAGAGGTTTGCTGGGTGGGAATGCACGTATGAATCTGCACCTCACACCTCTCAGACACAGACAGACTCAAATCATCTTCAGTGCCTGGTGTGACAGCATGTGGCTGCTTGGTATTGAAACTGATGCTGTACCACTTAGCTCAGGTGTGCTGTGTGTGCATCTGCCCTCATTCTTCATATCTCCAATCCCACAGTTGAAGTCGTGTGCTACAGCATATCTGGACTTTGGGTGCTACTGCTGGCCCTCCTTGTTGGTCTGCAGCTAGTGGCTCCGCACCCAGACTCATGGCTCATCACACACCTTCCTGCAATGTTCAGACCTGCTCTTCTCTCTCTGGCTCCTTTCCTAGCTGTGACCAGGGGATGTCTGTTGAGAATGCTGCTGGCAAGAGTGGTGGCCGTGTAAATGATCGCTCACTGAAAGGCTTTTTCTCTTGCAGGGCCTCTCTCAGAGATTCATTTCCCTATCGACAGATTGACAAAGAAACCCAAAGGATTTGCTTTCATCACCTACATGATTCCTGAACACGCAGTGAAGGCCTATGCAGAAATGGATGGGCAGGTGTTCCAGGTACAGTGACTTGAGTCTCACATGCGATCAGCCTACCTGGTAAAGGTGGTTATTAGTGAAACACACAGGTGTTTGCTTCTAGGTGTTGCTGAGCAGAATTCCCCTAGGTGCTAAGGGCTAAATTCTGCTTTACTGTCTAGGAACACAACTGCCTCTGGCAGAGCAGCCTGGTTTGAACAGTTTCACAGATACTGAGGTCTGAGTCTGTCATGCTTTGTATGGTTACTCTCACATGCAGTATGCCTTCTCTAAGAAGGAAGGTTTACTATCACCTAGTTCACTTGCCTAAGAGAAACCAGAGAGGTTGTAGAGTCTTCCTCTTTGGAGATATTCAAGACCTATCTGGGCACTTACCTGTGCGACCTACTATAGAGAACCTGCTTTAACAGAGAGGTTGGGCTCAAAGATCTCTAGAAATCCTTTCCAACCACTGCAGTTCTGTGATTCTGAATCTTGTCTTTTCTTCTAGGGCAGAATGATGCATCTTTTACCCTCCACAATCAAAAAGGAAAAAATTGAAGATATTGATGCAGAAGAATCTTCCTCCTACAAAAAGCAGAAGCAGGCCAAGGACAAAGCCAGCAGTGCCAGGTACGGAGGTGTCTTGTGGCAGGGTAAGACAACACAACCTGCCAAATTACCAGATGGCCAGAATGCATCTTTGTAGGGTCTGTATAGATTACCAAAGTCAGTAGAGAATTTGTTATGCAGCTTTCTGTTTCCTTTACCTCTTACCTACTTAATTCCTCTTTCCAAGTAGCTCTAGTAGTTCAGCAAGTACTGAACATACTGAACATATATGGAAAGAAATGTGGTTTTCTTTGGCTTTGTGTATGAATTTCTCTGGTGTCTAATAAAACTGATCTCATGCTGTAACTCTTCAGGGTAGTGGCTACAAATCAGTTACACCTTTCTCATCCACTCAGTCGCCTGTATTCTAAAATGTTCAGGAGTTATCTTTCTAACAGACTGGTTTGAAAGTTGGTAATGTTTTCAGACCTTACAGGCAAGGAATGCAACTTTCCTTGCGCAGGATTTTGCTTTTAGGAAACCATATGAAAAAACACATGTTCCTCTGAGCCATTTTCCAGTTGTAACTGCATAGCTGTGGCCACTCACATGCTAGGGAAGAAGAGCTAAGGTGCCAGCATTGCTGCCTTTGTTTGCTCACCAGTCATGTCTCTCTCGTCCTGTCCATTTTCTAAGGATGTTCTACTGTTATTTCCCCCCATCTTATCCTTGTTACTTGTGGTGGCCTTGAAAGCTCTTCTTTTCCAGGACCATTGAGCAGAGAGATGTCAGTGGAAGAAAAAACTGCAAGATTTGAACCTCTTTCTCTTTCCAGCTCTCACAATTGGAATACGTTGTTCGTGGGGACAAATGCTGTGGCTGATGCAATTGCTCAGAAATACAGTGCTTCCAAAAGCCAAGTGCTGGATCATGTGAGTTGGGGTACTGATCAAATGGGGTGGGAGACCGCTTTCTGATCTCTTTGCTCATGGCTAACACCTGCCTGGTCATTTTGCACAGCAAGAGCTGCTGCGCAGTCATAAGCTCCACACTGACTGAAAGGTCAGTGGTCCTGTAGCCTGTCTGTAGGTGACAGTCTTTGAAACAAGAACTCAAAATGACACTCCTATCTCTGCTCTTTCCCTCCTAGTTAGGCTTTTCTGTGGCTGAGGTTTGTATTTGCATGTGACTAAAAATTGATGGGAATTCACAGACTAAAATTTAGAATCACTTCACTTTCCTTGAGAAGTTCTCTAGCTCTAACAGCAAAACTCCCAGCAGCTTCAGAGGAACTGAACCATTTTGTCTTCAATTTCTCTGCTCTTCTAAGAGCAGCAGGAATAAGTGCTCAGCAAATTTCTGGACCAGGCCCCTTTGCTTCTGTTTTGAACACTTACCACGTTGTTGACTGTTATTCTTGCCTGCAGGAGAGTAAAGACAGCGTGGCAGTGAGGGTTGCTCTGGGAGAAACCGAGCTGGTCCAGGAAATCCGACGGTTCCTCATTGAAAATGGAGTTAGCCTGGATTCCTTCAGTCAGGTGAGATGCCTGCCATGAGGCTGCAGAGTGAGCCTGGTTCTTCTGCCCAGTCCTGACATCCTATGCTCTTTTTAAGATTTTTAATTAAAAATCTTCATCGTGCAGGATTGAACTATTGAAACAGTTCTGAGTTGTTCTGAACTCTTAAAGATGAAGTCGTGCTTGGGATAGTTGAAGTACATGCAATAGTGTGACAACATGTTAGTAGCAGAGATGAAGTCCTGTGTCTGTAGCAGGATGCAGCTGGAACTGAAATCTGTGTGTGTGAGAATTTGTATAATGAGGTTTGTGCTGGGGCATGCATCTTCTCAACAGAAAGCCTTTGTTAAGTGTTGGTTGTCACTTTTGGATCCTGGAAAGGCCTGACATGGCATGAGAGAGCACACTGTATTGAAAATGAAATCTTCAGTTAGTAAGAGATCGGTTTTTGCTTTCTGAAGTCCCATGTCCTCCTTCTCCTCTTCTCCCACTGAACGTGTCAGGCTGCGGGTGAGCGAAGTAAAACTGTGATCCTGGTGAAGAACCTCCCAGCCACCACAAGCACAGCAGAGCTGGAGGCTGTCTTTGGCAAACACGGCAGCCTGGGCAGGGTGCTGCTCCCAGCTGGAGGCATCACAGCCATTGTGGAGTTCCTGGAGCCAACCGAGGCCAAGCACGCATTCACTAAGCTGGCCTACTCCAAGGTGAGTGTAGCCAGAGGGTATGCAGCTGCCTGCAGGATGTTGGCTAATTGTGAAGCTCCTGAAAAGAGTGCATGCTAAAATTGAGATAAAGATGGTTTTCAAGGGAAAGTGAGCTAACAGCATTCACAGAATCACAGAATGGCCAATGTTGGAAGGGACCTCAAGGATCACGAATTTCCAACCCCCTGCCACGTGCAGGGCCACCAACCTCCACATTCAATATCAGCCCAGGCTGCCCAGGGCCCCATCCAACCTGGCCTTGAACACCTCCAGGGATGGACGGGGCATCCACAGCCTCTTTGGGCAACTGTTCCAGCACCTCACCACTCTCATAGTAAAGAACTTCCCCCTGACATCCAACCTCAATCTTTCCTCCCTCAACTTCAAACCATTTCCATTAAAAAAAAAAAACATAAAACATCTTAAAACCATACCATTGCTATGTTATTTCCTCATTCTTAGATTTAGGAAGATGCCCAGTGCATCTATATGCTGCAGTAGCTAAGTAGGACTCTCAACTCACAAAGAAATAAAATTTTTTTAAAAAATTAAATAAATAAAATAAATAAATAAATAAAAGCTGGAAGAGTGTGCTGTGACAAGCGTCCAAAAACCCTCTGTGGCCTGGGAGAGGCTTTCTGATGCCTTTTGCTATAGTAGAGTTGGTACTGAAGCCTGGAGCTCTCCTTGGCAATCCTTTCCTAGCTGTGGCCTTCCTCGTTCCTTGTCCTCTAGTTTCCATAGACTTGTCCTCTATGAGGTTGGATACTGACTCACTTCTCCAGTGAAAGATAGTTGAGCCAAACGAAGATGCTGCATAGCTTTTGTTCTCTTGTCCATAACAGGGTGTTTGAGGGGAAAATGGAGCTGAGAGCAGACTTTTCTTCAGGCTTCAACTTTTGCTCTTCACATTTCTCCTGTGTTCTCTCCACAGTTTCACTCTGTGCCGTTGTATCTGGAATGGGCTCCAATGGGTGTCTTCTCCAGCCCAGCCCTTCAGAAAAAAAACATAGAAGCTGTGGAGAAGGAGGGAAAAGAAAGGCTGGTACCTGGTAAGAGCTTTAACTGTATCAGAGGAATCTGCCTTTGTTTCCATGCTCTTTTCCATGTAAAGTAGCAATGCTGACATTCCTGAACTTTTTGACGCACTGGAACAGGTTGCTCAGGGAAGTTGTGTGTGTACCCTGGAGGCATTCAGGACCAGGCTGGGGCCTTGGGCGACAACCAGCCCAAAGCAGGACAGTTGCAACTGGATGAGCTTTAAGGTCCTTTTCAACTGTAATGGCAACAAATGCAAGGTGTTACAAAAAGAAGGGTGCTTACCTGCCTCTGAAGATCTAGGCTTGTAGAAAGACCCCACAAAGGATCTCTTACTAGAGACCCTTCCCCAGTGGCAGTCAGCCCTTAAATGAGGTCTACGAGAGGTGCAGCCAGGCTCCCCCCCTTCCAGTCACACAGCTGAATTGCCTTCACCTGTGCTTTCAGGGCTGACCCAGTCTTTTCTCCAGATGCTCAACCAGCGATTCAACCTGTTAATCAGCAGCTCCTATACACTAATGTAAGCTATTCTGTAACTGGAACAGAACCAGCCTCATGGCATTCTGTACATGGTTCTTAGGGTCACCTCACTGGGCAGTGTGGTTGCTGATGTTGCCACTCAAGTTCTGGCCTTAGTCCTGTCTCACTCCTTGCCTGTTGGATGAGATGTGAAGAGTGTGGTACTGCCCACTGTACACCAATCCAATTTGGATTGGAGCTGATGCTCTGGGCAAGGGCAGGAAACTTTTGGTCCATTTTGCTCTTGGCAGCAGCCACTGAGAGCTGTAGTTACTCTGTAGGCCAGCCCTAACCCCAGAGTGCATGTGGTCTCATGCTCTGCAAGGACACCTCCTTGTGCAAGAGCACCTGAGCAACTGGCTTGCACAGCAATGGAGGATCCGGCAGCTGACTTGCCAGTGGCAGGCTATGAGTCTCTACTCTTTCTCTGTTTCTCTTGCATCAGTTCCTGCTGTGTGCTTTGTCTGGATGATTTTCCACTGCTGCAAGGGCAGAGCCTTCTCTCCACTGGTAAACTCTCATTTTCCCCATCCTGTAAACATTAATTCTCGCCTGTATATTTAAAACCTTTCAAGACTAAAAAAAAAAAAAAAAAAAAAAAAAAAAGTTGGCTTTAAATAGGTTTGTCTCGTTGGAAGCTATTTCAGGACTGAGGTTTTGGGAGAGGGGAGAAAAGCTAATGAAAAGCCTCTTCGTGGGCTGCTGTTCTGCACGTGGGTCACAGGGGATGGCTGGAGCCCAAGGGAACTGGGGGAGCTGCTTTATCTCCCTGTAACCGAGACCCTCACCTCAAGATAAAGGGCTTTAAGCACAGGAGCTCCTGGAAGGCTGCTCAGGGCTGATAATGGTCTTTTCTGCCAGCCTCTGGAGCTCTGCATCTAGGAAAGGGGAGAGGAAGGGGATGTGCAATAAACTCATCACCTCGTTCACAAAAGGGCTTTGGGCGGCAGCACGTGGCCTCTTATTGTGCCAGCTACAGATGGAGGCACCTTTTTCTCCTACCCTGTCTCACTAAATCTCTTCCCTCCATTTCTTCAAATGACTTATCTTCAAAGGCAATGAGTTTTTTCCATGCTGTGTTGGCAAACATGCTGCGGGTTGGGGCAAGGAGGGTTTGACCACCTGACTGGGAAGGCTTGGGCTGTGTGGTGCCAGCGGTAGGGAAGGCAACTGGATGGAGCCCTGTGGGGAAAGTTGGCTCTGGAGTTAGAGCTGGGAAGTGTCTAAGCACCCCTGGCTCCATGCAGGTTCTCTCATACCAAAAAAGTGAGCACTAAGCCTAGAAAAGTCATCGAGGGGGTGGTGGTAATGCCAGAGGGAGACGCTTAGCTTGGTCCCCTTGAGCACAGCATCAGCTGTGCTGTTAGGGGCTGAAGCTGGTATGGAAAACAAGTTGTCTAGGAAGGGAAGAAGTTGGAAAGCCAATGGATGACAGCTAGTGTGTCTAACAACGGCCTTCGTGTGCTGATGCGGAAGTTGTGGTTTCACACCCTATAGGTATGTATTATCAAGAGATGAGGTGTTGATCACTGCAGAATTGTACTTAAGCAAGTCCAGGGCTGCTTGCCTAGTTCAGTAGGTGTCTGGCAAGGATTGATGTGGGGTGTTTAAGGGCCAAGCAGCAGGCTTATGGAGTTTCTGCATTCAAAGGATTTTGTTTCTACAGGGACCTGTTCACATGTGTGTGCTGAGTCAGCCTCAGTCTCTGTTCACCCAGTAGAGGAGTGGTCTGATCTTGCTGAAGCAGTGACTGTCAGCTGGGGCAGGGGGCGAGCTCACCCAGATTTAGCTTTGTTGTGTCTTACGGATTGAGTTTTCTCTTTTTGTATCAGATGGTGACACAACTGTAAAGGGTTCAGGGGAAACATCAGCACAGGATGAGGAAGAAGATGAAGAGGAAGATGAGGAAGAGACCATTCCAGGTTGTACCTTGTTTATCAAGAACCTCAACTTTACCACCACAGAAGACACACTGAAGGAGGTAAGCCATAAGCAAGGAGTGGAGTTTGGGTTTTGCTTAGTATAGGCAGGGCTGCTGTGATGGATAGGAGCAGGTTGAGACCACACTGGGCGCCTTGTTGCTGGAAGGCCCCTACTCATTGCATGGGCTTGAAGAAAGGGCTCACCTGTGTTGCAGAGTGCAGGGAGAAAGGTGTCCTCCACCTCTGATGTGCTAACGATGGTGTTGAAAGGAGTTAAATTGTCAGTGGCATGGCCCTAATGGTACATGAGGGAGCACTGGGAGTACTGGGGCAGGAAACCTCCACTCTTGAGTTTTAGGCTTCTATTAGACAAACGTATCTGAAACAGTTTTGATGGATTTGAATTCTACCTTGGGACAGGTGGAGGCAGTAGGAAATCTTTTAAGACTCTTTGTTTCCCATTCTTTTCCTTGGGATCAGCACTTGTGCAGCTGTAATACTGCATGGCATGCTATGGCCATAAGTGATTATTCCACTGACATGTGCTTAGATTTTGTGCCAGTATGGAGCTGTCTGTGCTGCTTTACCTCAGCAAAGCACTTGGGGGAGATTGTAGCGTTTCTAAAACCACATGGAATTAATAGTGAGGCTGGGAAAAAACAGCTGCAAGTTCTCACCTTTGCCACTTTCTGTAGCCTCGTGACATGCTGTATTTCATGGTCCAAGAATGGTGGTGGGATGTCAGTCCATCCTGGACCTGTGCTGCTCCATCTTGGGATGGAGGTTCTGGTATAGATCTGGTCCTGCTGGCTGTGGGGACAAACGTTAAATATTCAGAGAAGGACCAGGACTTCTTTTTTTCTTTTTTCTTTCCTACATTCCAGTTGCAGTTGTACAAGGGAATCATACAAATGTTGTGCCACGGTAGAACAGCCCATGCTGCCCTGCAGCACCTCTCTCACAACTCTGGAAGGAGCTGTTTTCTTACGAGGATCACAAGAGTTACCTGCAGTTGGGTCCCTGCCTGGGTGCAGACAGCTTGTAATCTGCTGTGGTCCCCCACAACAACCACAGAGCTCAGCGGTTTCTGAGGAGTGGTGAAGGATTTCTGGGACCATCTGTGTTGATTTATTTACAAGTCTGTCTGTGTATTTGTGCAGAAATAATCTTGTAAGAGAAAAAGCAGCTGCGCTGCCTGCTTGTCAGGTGTGCCTGGCGGGGAGGTAGGCTTGCAAGCGTGTGCCTCTGGCTCTGAAAGAGTGCTACACTGTCACTCAAACTGAGTTATAAGCCTCTGACAAAGGGTGTCTGAATTCCTTGCAGACGTTCTCCAAAGTGGGAGCTGTGAAGAGCTGCACAGTATCCAAGAAGAAAGACAAAGCAGGTACTCTAGATGTTACTGTTCAATTCCTTCCCGCAGCTGGTTGCTGAGGGCTCAGGTGTGGCATTGCGTTAGCATTCATCTGGATGAGCATTTGTTATTTTTGCATTGATGAGGTCTTCAGTGTTTCTAGAAGTGTGCCTGTTGAAATGGCTGAAAACAGCAGCCAAAAACACACTGGAGTTCAGTCTAGAAGGTTAAGCTGAATTGTGGAATTTGTGGAGATGTGGCCTTTTCTTGAGATCAGGACAGAGAAGCCAACTCCTTCAGGGTCACAGAGCAGGATGCAAGTTGAAAGGGACCAGTGCACTTAAATGAATGAACATGTGCACAACACTTTATCCACAACAGCAGCCACAGTCTTCAAGGGTGCCTGGCTGAGTACTGCGCTGAGCAGGCGTTGTTTGCTGCCTGCGCTGATCCCAGCAGGATCTCTGCCTACCTCCCATGGGGTTGGACAGGAAAGAGATTGCATAAGGCAAGCTGGATGGGCTGCATCTTTCCAGATTTTAGGCTAGTGATTGCACAGCTCTGTGGGATTTTGCCTTGGGGAATAACTCCCTAGGCATCCTTTTGCATGGGATGCTTAAAAACTCCGATTCACTGAAAGAAAAAGAATAAAGTCCGTTCTTCAGTGCTGCTGACGTGTGTGGCATGCTCATGACTAGACAGCAGCATTTGAATCTGGTCTGAGCTCATCCCGCCTACCAGCACTATTGGTTTCTGTTGCTGCAGGGTGACCTCAGGATCCTGCTGCCTCTCAAGTTCGGAAGTTAGAAATTTGGTGATGTGTTTTTGCTTGTGGATTTTTCCTTTCCTCTCTTAGCTTTATTTATGGGCCTGGAAATTGCAACTGCCTTTCCAGGTTCACAGAAGCATATTCTGTTTTTTGCCTGCCTCACAGATGTTCTGTCTCTCAAATGTTGGGCTTTTGTTTTGTTGTAGTGGGAAATCATCCCATTACGAGCACATGACAGTTTGCCTTTAAACAGATCTCAAATGCTTGGTTCCCAGCAGTGGTCATTAAGTGCCTATTTGCTGTCTGTTAACCAAAACCAATTTCTGAATGGGTTGCAGATTAGAAAAGCCTCATCTGGGGACCAGACTGCAACCTGCATATTTCTTTCCCACAGCAAAAGTCACACTTATGTCTGGTCTGTTTACAAATTTCCCCAGTGAAGGTCTTGTTTTGTACATTAGGGAAATGTCCTGTGTATAAGCAGAGGCTTGTGTATCTATAATAGGATCAGTCACCCTGACTACAAACAGCGGTAGTTCTATAGGACATACAGTTATTGTTTTATTTATGGAGGCTGTGCTGAAATCTCACAAAGCTCAAAATCAGTTTGGCATACAGTGCCATCTCTGATAGCAGCATCAAAACAAGCTCCTCAAACTGAGCATCCATTCTAGAGCAGTATTTCGTTCCATGCAAGCTGGTAAGGAGTGTTAATGAGGAATATGACAGTCAGGACAAGGACAGACTGGCCCCTTCTTCAGTGTATTAGTTTTTGCTCCCCCCCCAGTTTTGGCAGTCAGATATTCAGAGAATTTTTGTGCTCACAGTTGTCCCTGGATCCTGCTGGGCACTGCAGTTAATGGTGGAATCCATGTAATGCTGTGGCAGTGTTTGTAGTTAGTATGCAACAGCACTTTGTTTTTATGTTTACTTTTTAATATCCTTGTTTCCTGCTATCATAACAATTTTCCTTTATCTTCTTATAGGCACTTTGCTTTCCATGGGCTTCGGATTTGTGGAGTACAAGAAGCCAGAGAGTGCTCAGAAAGCATTGCGACGGCTCCAGGTAAGCTGAGGCCAGGTTTATTTCCAGAGATACTGAGCAGTGATGTAGATAAACTGTGAGGTTCAAAATCTAGTTGAGGAAGAGGGGTATGTACCCTCTTCCTACCAGTACTTAGAAGGGTATTTCATACCAACACCTGGAGGAAACCTACATGAAAGCAGGAGGGCGACACTTTATCAAGGAATGTCATAAGACAAGAGGTAATAACTTTAAAATAAAGAAAAAGGATCTAGATAATATATTAGGAAGAATTCTTTACTCAGAGAGTGCTGAGTCACTGGAACAGATTGCCCAGAGATGCTGTGGATGCCTCATCCCTGGGGTGCCCAAGGTCAGGTTGGATAGGGCCTCAGCAGCCTGATCTGGTGGGAGGTGTTCCTGACCACGGCAGAGGAGTTGGAGCTAGATGCTTAAGCTCCCCCCTCGCTCAAGCCGTTCTGTGCAAGGGGAAATAGCTTGTACATAAGAATGTTTTACTAGCACTGATCCTATGCAGAGATGGCAGAAAATGTGGAATTATTAAAATTCAACAAGTTTATTCTGCAAGGTTTACTTTGCACCAGTGACAGAGACCCAAGAATAAGAGACCCCCACAGAATAAGTGTAGCTTAGTATTTGGTGTTGTGGGGTTCAGTTTCATCTTCTGTGACTCTACCAGTGCTTCAGGGACTAGGGCTTGGATGCTCTTCAAGGAAATAAGTCATTTCTGCTCTGCTGCTGCTAGAACAACATGCTAGTGTCTTGGTCCACATTACCTGCTGATGCAGGCTAGACAGCAGGAACACTCCTTTTCTATATAGACCTGGAAGAATTGCTCTGTGTATAATGGCTGTTTGCTCCATGACTGCAATCCATGGGTCTCACCTTCAACAGGTGGTGATTTTGCATTGCACAGCTGTGTAGTCCTGAGATAGATGGGCGTTCTGCATTGTTTTGAACATAGAATCCTGGGCTATAAGAGTAATCAGGGCAGTGGAGATTTTGCAGAGGGAGTGGGCGGCAGGGCTCCAGGTTCCCAGCGTAAAGCCTTTGCACGTCCTGTGCTGTTTCTGGACCGATTAGGCAAGAGGCTGCTTGTTTTCTGCGCTTTAATGTGTGGGTAGCAGGAGACAGAAGACTTTCCGTCTTGGCTACTGACAGCAAGTGAGTCATCCTTGGCTCATTCCAGAACAAGCAGTGAGGTGCTCCCTGCCTTGAAGAGTTGGCAGTCCAGAAGGAGAAGAACCAGTAGCCCAGGGCAGGGAAGTGACTTGCCTTTGCCAGGTTAGTGCCAGCTCTGAGGCCAATGGGCAGACACGAGGGTGCTGGCTGATTCCTCAGTTAGACAGACTGTCTCCAGCTTCATATCAGAACCTTACAGGGAAGACCTTTAGTGAGGAGAAGGGGAGGAATGTATGGGAAAGTATAAAGATGTGAAATGTGAAGATTGTGCTGGAACAGCTGCCCAGAGTGGCTGTGATGCCCCGTCCCTGGAGGTGTTCAAGGCCAGGTTGGATGGGGCCCTGGGCAGCCTGGTCTAATATTAAATGGGGAGGTTGGTGGCCCTGCATGTGGCAGGGGGTTGGAGATTCATGATCCTTGAAGTGCCTTCCAACCCTGACCACTCTGTGATTCTGTGAAATGCTATGCTTGCATTCTGGAAGCTTGAATGCTGTTGTGACTCATATTTTTTTGTTTTCATTTTAACTTTTAGGGCTGCATTGTAGATGGCCATAAGCTGGAAGTCAAAATCTCTGAGAGAGCTGTCAGGTAAAGCTGTCTTCCTTCTGTAGCATGGTTACATTTAGTCTGTGATAAATCTTGGTAGGTTCTTCATTTCTAAGCTAGTATCTGTGCTTCATAAGGATTTGTGGCCAGTAGTGCTTTGGCTGTCTGACACATCAGCCTTTGTTGCACGTTGCATGGAGTCACCTTAGTCAGTACTTGGAAAGGAAGAAGGAAAAAAGAGGAGAGAAAAAAAAAGCAGATGTGAAGGTGCTTGCTTACTAAGAGACTGACTTCCAAGTGAAACCTTAAGCAGCATACACTGATGGGGTGCCAAAAGTGGGTCCAAGATGAGAACCAGGCACGCGATACTTGTTTCATGTTTAAGGAAAAGGCTTCTCTGAAAAATGCCTAAGGTTCTTTTGGTGGGGAGCCTAAGAGGCAGACCTTTCTGTGGAATTACATTTCCTGATGTCACATAAAGAGGTGACTGACTCAGGTTTATAGCTTTACTGTTGAAATCTGTGACTCATATCTACTGGGATTTTGATGATCTGTACCTATGAGGTTAAAAAAAAATACACCAAGTGTTTGAAAGTGATTACTGGCGCCCTAAAAACTGTCTTGTAGACACTTTGGAAATGCTATGAGAAGAGGTGTCTCTTACATGGCATAATTCCTTTGCAAATCTGGTACCTGGGGCCCAGAAGGCTGACAGTTCACTATCTGCACTTTGCATTTTGTGGCTTTTTTTTTTTTTTTAATAAAGCATTCATACCCATTCTGGGTTTTAAAATCCAGTCTGTAATGTAGAATGCTTTACTCTAAGCTGCTGGTTTGTTTTTTTTTTATATTAGGTAAATTTTTATCTTATTCAAATGCAACACAACCTGAGCAAAATAATTTACCAATATATTTTAGTTTTGTTTACTGTTCTCTAAGTCAGTAGGAAAAAGAATGAACAGTCGCTTGCATTAGATTACTTGTTTAAATACATGCAAATGGTTCATCACCTGGTACTGAATAGACAATGTTTGGAGTCGGAAGAAAAGTTGGTGGCAGATGTGAGTACAAGCCTGCTGCCTGAGCTCTGTTGTGGCTGCACTCAGCAAGCCAGAAGCTCTGATTTTAAATTTGGGATTTAAATTACTTGCATTCATTCCTTCTCTATGCAGCTAATGAAATATCCATTGTCACCAGCGTGAGACCGGCAGGGATGCCGTTGTGAGCTAGCTGGCTACTTCTGATGGCTGGCATTGAAGCAGACAACGTGCCCTGGGCGTGTTGCTCTGCAGTGCCCCTTACCTGCCCTGTCTGTTCACCTGACAGGCCTGATGCGAAGTCCTCCCGAAAGAAGCAGACGGTCAAGAAGCAGAAGACTTCCAAGATCCTAGTCCGAAACATCCCATTCCAGGCCACCGTCAGGGAGATCAGGGAGCTCTTCAGGTAGGAAAGCATTCTCTGTCAGGTCTGGGCAATGCCGTGCTCAGGAGCCAGCAAGGTTTTAATGCAGGACCTTGCTGATGGATTGTAATGATGAATTTTGACTTCTTTGTGGGAGCAGGTGAACTTGTAAGTAGAGCTGATGTAGCAGGTTTTTCTGCTGTGAGATGCCGTCTGCGAGACAGATGACATATGCCAGAGTTTTGACTCAAGTGCTCTGATCTGCCGCAGCTGGGTGGCCCATCACTCTGTAGTAGGCATGCACGGAGGACGGACATCTCCCCCTATCCAACAGATGACACAGCCTTGGATATTTTTTTTCCCTCTTGTTTGTAAGGCTTACGGCAGCATTCCTGCTGCTTGGCACACCTGGCTGGGAGGAGCACCAAGAGTCACTGCAAACAGCTGGTGTGAGAGGTATCAACTCGGGCTGGCTCCTTCCTCCATCTGCCCTGCACACACAATGCTGTAGCTCCTTCCCAGCCTGCAGGGAGCACATAAATCTGGCTCTGCCTTTGCTGCACCTGGGTGTGTACCTCATGTGCTTGCTGCTGTGCATCCCTTGTGGCTGCAGGGATGCGAGGTATGCAGCTTGCCAGAGTCCCTCCAGTGAGAAGTACCTGAGTGATGAGTAGGGGTTTCAGAATCTTAGCCTGCTCTCTTCTCTTCCTATCCTCAGCCCAGTTGTGCATACAAGGATACAATAAGCCTTTAGTGTATCCCAGAAAAGAGTTGCAGCTGTGTAAAGTGCAGCTTATGTCATCTGCTGCTGCCAGGGTAAGAATCCGAGCGGTGGGCTCAGGCCACGCTCCCTGCTGTGCTGCTGGCTTACCGGAGGAATCTGGGAGAATTGTTGTCCAGCTCCGTCCATCCATTTTGCTGTCAGCAAGACCGAGGGCGACAGCATCCATCTGCAAGATGTGAAGTCCTGAATCAGGAGGAGGCTTTACCGTGGAGTTGGTGTTTGTCTCAGCAGCAGGCAGTGTTCTGCCGGGTCAGGGCTGTGCTGTTCCACTTTAACCCTTTGAAAAAGTTATCAGGCTGTGCACAGAGCCACAAGGCTTTGCTGGGAGCAGGGGAAGCTCCTTTCTCTATATACCCCTCTATGAGCTGTGATGCTTTCCTGCCCTGACAGTGTTAAGAACAGTGGATATGGACAGTAGGTCTGTGCTGCTACAGCCTGTGTTCTTGTAGGGTAGAGGAAAGCCATGGTGGTGACAAAAGCTGTATGCTGCAATGCTGTTTTGGAGTGGGGTCTTTGGTTTTAAGTGGGTTTTAAGCACACCATGATTCAGCCCAGACGTGTTCAGGAAAAGCATGATGTAAGGATTCATGTAGAAGAGCAAAGGGATTTTCGTGTTGTGCAGGTGTAGCCTGGATGCTTTTGTTTCAGTATTGCCCTAGGATCCCCAGTCAAAGCAAAGCCCAAAAAAGCCTGGGGCTTCAGGGCAGCATGCTGAGGGAGCATGTTAGGCACTGCTCATTCAGAATTCAGCCTCTGTGGTTGCAGCCATATCTCTCATAGCACCAGAGCAAACAAAAGCCTGGAACCTATTTGCCTTTTTGGGTGCTGAGCTATGTTCGTGGAGTGGGGAGACTTGTGAGTATCAAGAGAACACATGAGTCCAGCAGAGAATGAGGGCTTTGCTTTGTGTTTTATTCTTCTCCTGCCTTGTCTGACACCTGGGACTGGGGAGAGGCTGAGTCACACAGCAAGGAGCGCACAGCCTCCAGCAGCATACTGCTGCCAGCACTCCAGGATGATGCGTGAACATCCATTTTGTTTACCTGGGCTCTGTGGAGATGGGAGTTTGGTCCTGAAAACAGCAGCGGATGGCTGGGGGGATCCATAATCCTCCCCATGCCCAGCCAGCCCTCCTGGCCTGCTGAGAGGCTGAAACCGAGCACAGCTGAGCACTGTCAAGTGCTTCGTGCTCTGAGATGGCTCTTTGACATCAGATGCCTGCGCTCTGGAGCTTCTTGCATTTCTGTATTTAGGAACCCGTCTGATTTTTGTCACTGGCTTGAAATCGCAGACAATGGTTGGGCGGCAGAGGTGGCTCGGCCAGCAGGGCTGCAGGGGGCACTCTTAGCCTGCCCAGGAGAGCAGCCGGGGCTGTGCGTGGCACCACCAGCCTGGGGACACAGGGACAGAGCCAGGGCACAGCCCCAGCGCAGAGCCGAGCCGGTGAGCCTGCAGGACTAGCTATTGTTTCACGTGCTCCAAAGCCCTGCAGCTGATGTCTCTCACCCTGCTCCCTTCTGTGCTGTTTTTTTTTTTTTTTTGGGTTTTTTTTTTTCCTTTTCTCAATTGCTTTGGCAGGAGAAAATGCATTTGTTTTTACCCTGCAAACAAATATTTACATGTTTTGAGCTTTTTTCAAGAAGCTCTCTTCATTTCTACATCTCTGATGGGGGGATGTTAATGGCGCTGAAGCAGCAAAGCAAGGGAGCTGGGTGTTTTCAATAGCAATCGCGAAGGCTTCTGTACACCGCTCGGGATTTCCTGAGCTGGCACTGCTACCCCACTTGTCGTTATGCTTTTTAGTGTCATTGATTAAGGATCTGTGGCTTGAACGCTTAGACCTGCCCAGCGCTGCCGCTCTCATTCTTACAGTGGCTGACAATGGATGCGGCTGCTGCCTTCCTCCGGCTGCGGCTGTGAGCAGGGCTGTGCTGCTGTGGGGCTCCGTGCTGCCCATCCTGCTGGGGCGGCGCGGCTGTGCCTCGCAGTGCTGCTGCAGAGCTCTGCCCTCCCGTCCCCGGGTGCTGCCCTCTGCCATCCATCGGGGCTGGTTTTGTGAGATCTGATGGATGTTATTTTCTCCAGCGGGAGAAATGCTTTTCAATTATAGGGGCGGCTTTTGGGCTAGGTGTGAAGATCTAGCTTTTGTGGGTGTGTTTTTTCCCCATTTTTGTTCTTTATTAGATTCTACCGTTATCTTCACTACCTGGAAAAATAACAAAAGACAAATGGTCCTTCGTTCTTCCCCAAGAGCCATAGTTAGGGGAGAGAGACAAAGGCTCTGATATCCCATGAAGACTGCTAATTTTTGCTACCAAATTGGGGGGCTTTTATGGTGTGACTTCTTTTTTTTTTTTTCCAAAAGGAACTCAAGATGTGGCAGGCTGAATTGGAGATCTGTAAAAGGCCACATTTTCACAGATTGGAGCTCTGGCAATTTCTGAAAATTAGTCTCCTTTAAAATCTATCACATTAGATCCATACAACCTTCATTGGATGTTTCAATTAACTGTTTGTTTCATGGCGTGCTCTGCCATCCTCCTTCCCCCCATCTGCACCAACTTTCATGGATATCAAAGACATGGCTGATTTGCAGCTGGCCCATGACATTTCAAAGAGACACAGGTTTTATTTTTGCCATAAAGGACGTGGTTAGATTTGGAAAGAGTTGTCTTTCAGATCTCTGCCCAATTGAATGCTACCCGAGATACAGATGGAGGCAGAGAGCTTGCCTAGAGTTGGACATTCTTGCTGCTTTTGCCACCGAAGGAACTGCATCTTAAGCTGCATGTTTTGAGGCTGGCACTGTTTCCTTTTAATTTCCTTGCAAAGTACACCTGAAAGTATGGAGAAGGATCCTAAAATTGCCATGACCTCTGCTTCCAGCCCTCCTGCCAATTGGGCACCCGAAAATCCTGAGCACTGCTCAAGGTGAGGTGTCAGGGCAGTTCTGATTTTCTCCACCCTAACAAATATGTGGCAGTTGATGCATCTGGCAAAACAAGTGCCTGAGCCTGATGAGGAGGAAGCCGATCTCTTCCCCCTGACAGAGGGCAGAAGTGAGAGCAGTGGTGGGATGGCGCATCAGCGTGAGAGCTCTGCTAGGAGAAGGAACATCTCTGAAGAGAGGTGCAATGGATAAACTGGCAGAGATTTTTTTTTAAAAGGCAATCTTTATGAAGTTAATTTTATAAGATGATGCCTTTCACTTCTTCTGACCTATTATAATAAAGTGTAGTTATCAGAATGGGCTTTTCATTTCCCATTATGAAGGACACGGTGGTATAATGAGTCTGTCTGCCAGACACACTTGCTGTTCACACCTTTCTCCCAGTAATGGAGCCTACATGGCTGCAGACAATTTCTCCTTCCTGGAGTAACGAGTAACATTGCCCTGTTGAAGCTGTGGAAATCTTTGCTACTGAAAGGCAGAGGAGGGAAGAAAAGAAAAATAAGAGTGCCTTCATAAACTTGTGAGTTTGTTAAGCAACTGCTGGGCAGTATTAATTAGGATGCACAGTGGAAATGCCCCTGGGATGCATGGTGCTGCAAACATCACTCTCTGAGCTGTCCAATGTCAGCTCATTCTGTGTGATATTTTGCTTTCAAAGCCCTAGACGTTGTACTAGAAAGGTTTCAAAATCCATTGCTCTTCCTCCTAGTTGCTTCTATTTCCATCTCAGTGATTTGAGGAGCAGAGGTGGGATTGCTAGTTGTGCAGGCGCTGAGTGGGCTGGACCCCACTGCTGGGGCAGGACTAGGGGAATTCATCTCCCATTTGTAAGAAGGGCTCCTAGAAGCTGCTGGGTTGTGCCCTGCTTGCCCGGGCTGTGTATGTGAGCAGGCTGAGCTGCATTTCTAGGCCATTGTATCAAGGTGGTCCAACAGTCAGCTTGCAGCTACAGCCAGTCTGAGGGACTTATGCACTGAGGAGGAGGGGACGGTGTTGGAGTAACAAAGCCAAAGTGAAACTCCTCCTGTCCCATCCGGGGTTGGTTGCTGGTTGGAAGCCAGCAGCTCCTGCTGCCCCTGCAGCAAATGCAGAGCTGTTCCTCAGGCTGCTTCTGTCCAAGTAGAGCCTCGTGGTCCCTGCCATGACCTGGTGGGCAGGGGAGTCCCTTGATGCCCTCAGATTGACAACCCTTACAGCACTGGGGAAAAAGGCTCATCCTCACTACCTTTGTGTACTGGGCATTAGGTGCATTGCAGAAGTGAACCCTACTACTGAGAAGAGATCAGTGTATGAGATGCTTGAAGGGATGCTGCTGTGGTAAGGCCTGGAGGTGTCTGAGCAGCTGAGCTTCAGCTACTCCACAGTGCCTGTAGTCATGGGGCCAGTGCTGGACACCTCCCTGTCCTGTCTGGCTGCTGGGGGCTGGGACAAGCAGCAGGAAACATGCAAGAGGTGCTCTCAGGTGGGACCAGGCAGGAACAGCTGAGGAGCAAGAGGTGGGACTTGACTGCAAGCGTGATTGCTGACAGCTGTGGTGAGGCCTGTGCGTTCCTACTGGAGTTCAGTGGAATCGGTGGGTTGTGTCCTCGAGGAAAGAAGTAAGCAGTTTAAATAAGCAGTCAACCCTTGAGGACCCCAGAGCAGTCATAGGTGCATGTGTGTGCCCTGGTGCCCCCATGGTACCCTGGATTATGTGCCAACAGAGCTTCTGCCCTATTTTGCTGATCTTATGGGGAAAAAACCCACGTGCTGCTGATTCAATTCCAAAGACGGTTTCCTGTAACCTGAGTGCTGCAGACCTGGGCCTGGAGTGCTGTGGGGCTGCGTGCCCTGGAGAAGCAGGGGCCCCATCCTCAGGGGGTGTAATTGCAGGGGCATCCAGTGATGCTAGCAGATGATGGCACTTCTTTAATACAAGATTGCAGCTCGCTCTTAGGATGTGAGGTGTGCTCGTTGCTGGCACCTTAGGGTGTCTGTGTAGGGCTACTGGGGCTGCACAAAGCTGCTCTGAGGTCAATGCTTTCAGCCTAGATGCTCCCACTGCAGCTCAGCCCCTCTCAGCCCTTGCCATGCAGGCACCTTCTGCAGGTGAGATTGGACAGCATCTGGAAACGGTGCATCTTTGGTGCAGTTAGAGATTAGCTTGAGTGATGGCTGCCTCCTTTCTGGCTGAGAATCCTGCCCCATGGTGTCCTGCTCCCATGCAGGGCTCTGGGCACAGCCGCGCAGATCTGTGTGCTGAGAGCTGCTGGGATCTGTAGGGCTGCTTTATTTCTGGCACTATCTCAGAAAGCATAAATTAATATATATGTGTATATATTTTTGGTCCTTCTTCTGTGTTGGAAAACCAAACGCAGCAGTACTGGGCTGCTATTCAGAGAGTAGATACGTAACCGGCTGCTTTAATTTGACTATCCAAAACAAGCCATGGGGTGCAGGAGAGTGAAATAGGTTTTCGGTGCTGTTTTTCAGTTTGAATCAAAAAGGTGTTTAACATAGATAAGGAAATGTTTAACTCTGTGTTATCTTGGCAGGGCTGCTTTAAAAGGTGGATCTTCCCAAGAGCAGAAGGAAGATTTTTCAGTATATCCCTTTCCCTGCCTTGAATATTCATTTCAGCACTGGATTTTAATTTTTTTTTCCCCTCTCCCATGCTCAATGTGCTCCACACCCGCAGGTCCTTGAGCCACAAGGAGCTTTGGCCGCCTGTTCTGCTCAGTCCTGTTGCCCAGTGCCATGCAGGGCAGTGCCGGGCTGCTCCCCTGCAGCAGTGCTTCTCATCGAGCTGCGTTCATTTGCGGTCATCAGAGGGGCTGGGGAGGTGAGGAGAGCTGGCAAAGGGGCTGCATGTCACACGTGTGTCAGATGGACTGTGGTATTCTGCTCTGGGGCTTTTGCAGTTTTTCTGTGCCATTGAGGACTAGCACAGGTGCGTGCACACGTGTCGTTTTCTTGCTCAGTAGGAAACGAGCAATGCAGCCCATAGAGGAGATAGCAGCCAGGGTTTCTGAGTAACCCGCTCTTACTGTTAGTATTATAAAGTCTTCTTTTGTCTGAACTACTCAGAAGCTTATATGCATGTTTGTATATAAGGAAGTGAAAACATGTACAACAAAAAAGTAGGACCTCACACTGTAGCTGTATTGCCCGTTGGTCATCCCTCTGGGGCCGGCAGCGGATTTGCGAGATGCAGGAAGTTGCAGTGATGCTGGCCCAACTTCTGAGCTTGTATCTCAGCTTTTAGGACATGGAGCAATCAAGGTGATTGTTTTCTTGATTTTAAAATTCTGCTCTGTGTCATTTCTTAGCTTGATGTTGACCCAGCCACCTTCCATGTCTTTTGCTAGCATATGTGTGAGTATTTTTCTGTCTCACTTCACAAGAAGGCCTTGAACGAGCCCCCAGTGAATCACAGTTTCCAGCTCATGATGACACTGTGTCCTTTATTTGCATGTCTGTTTACATTGCTGCCCATTGCGGTGTTTCTTCCTCCCCCTCTCCTGTGGGTTTCCAGCCCTGGAGCTGGGCTCTTACTGCTCTGGGCAGGCCCTGCCCTGCTCTCCCTGTGCCCAAGCACTTCTGTTGGCTTCTGCTGCCCATGGCACTATGAGCATTTGTCTGCACTCCTGCCCGCACGCTGCTTTTCCTGATGAAACCAAGCTAAGGCAGAGCCCGCTGCCATCTGCCTTCTTGCCTGCCTTTGCTCCTCCCTCAGCAGTACCTGAACCAGCTGAGCGCTTCCAGGCATGAGGCAGAGAGATCTGAAATGTGACAGCCTGATCCAAGTGAGTGCGGGCAGCTCCTGTGGCTCGTCCTCCCGGGAGCAGGGTGCTGGGGACAGACTCCTGTTAGGCATCTGGCAGCTCACGTACTGCCCCTTACTCGGTGCCTGTTTTCATACCAAGGTTTTGTTAGGGGTGTGGGGAGCTGGTCCTAGGAAGATGCTCTGCTTTCTGCATGCTCAGTGGTGGACAGACTGCTGCTCCCTCTGTGCTTCTCTCCAGTTTGGTTCTGACTTCTTGTCCTCTTTCCCTTTCACCACATGGCTGTGCCAGCAGCCAAAGGGTTAAATGAGTTCGGGGGCAAGGGAGGGGGGTACAGAGCTGAGGTATTTCAGATGCTCATTACTCACTGCCAGCTTCCCCCAAAGTCATATTAATTTCACGCTGTCACGCAGGACTGCGCTGTCTTTCCCGTCAGCATCCAGGAAGGGGGGTGTGCTCATCTCCGCCTGCCATGGGGATGCTTGCGAGGAGAGCTGCAGCCCCTGTACCCGTGGCCGTGCCCCCTCAGCAGGGCTGGGCTCCCACTGCCTGCGAGGCCCAGGGGCCTGCAGAGCTTCTCCAGCCGCCCGCTCCTGCTGATTGTTTTCCACCCCCCTGCTTGTGCAAGAACCCCATGAAATGAGGTGTGCTGCAGCAGGAGGGAGGGGAGCGGCTTCTGCTGTCACTGCACACCACCACAGCCCAGCTCTCCTGCCACCTCTGCGCTGCCTGCATCACCTCCTTCACTTCAGGATATTCTATTTTTTTTTTTGGGGGGGGGGTGGCGGGGAGGGTTTAGACTAAAAGGATCAGGCTATCTCCTCCCTGCCTCCCATCACCCTCCCATGGCTGTGCTCCTTGTGGCACATGGCCCTCCCAGGTCACAGCACCTCGATTCCCCTGTGTGCAGCAGGCTCAGAAGGATGGCTCTGCCCACCCTTAGGTGGGAGCTGATGCTGGCTATCCTGCAACCTGCAGGACCTGCTCGCTCTCACGAGCCATTTTCTTGAGGAAACAGGGCTCTCCATCTGCCCGCATCACTTCTTGAGGCTGAAGAGGGTGCAGGGCTGCTGGATTCCTACCAGTAACACAGAGCTATGGTGGTGGATGGAGAATGGTGTGCAGACCGCTGCTGCCAGCATGCAGTGCTGCTCATTGCCAGTTCTCTGATACCATTAACCAGCTGAGTGGCAATGAGTCCGGCGTTATTTCGTGTTTTTTAATCTTCCCTTAAGCATCTCACTCTTACTTTCCCATCTCCTTTTGAGGTCCCTCTCCCTGTAGATGCCATCCTTTGAGGTATGCCCTGCAGCGCACTACTGGCACACAGCTGTGGCCTTTTGTCAGCCCCAGCCCTGCTGGTGCTCCTGCTCTGCTCTCCCCCCAGCAGCTCACAGGGAGCTCCCAGCTCTCCTCAGCAAGAGCACTGCATGCAGCAGCCAGCAGAGCCAAGGTGTATGGTGCTGTGAGGGGATGCTTCAGCTTCTCCTCCTGTAACAGGGAGCTCCCGCTTGCCAGCGCTGCTCTGTGCTGCAGATGGAGCAGATAAAGGGAGGAGAGCACACCCTGTATCCCCAGCAGAAGCCCTTTGCATTCAGCCCCTCACCTGCCCCGTGGATTTGACACGTGGGGGGCATCACCGTCTGGAAGCAGGAGCACTTTAAGGGTGCCCACTTTGTGCCTGGTGCTGGAGCACAGGTTCAAGGCAGGAGGAAGCAGCACTGCTGGGTTGTGCGTGGCACACGGGCTGCTCCTGAGCCTGCAGCTGTGTCAGCATGGAGTGCTGTCCCAGTGGTGCAGCATTGGGGTGGTTGGTTTCTACCCAGGGCTCTGCTGCTCTCTCTCGGTTGTTGCAAAGCAAGCTGAGGGAACACGCAGAACATCCAGAAATATTTCTGTGCTTGCAGTGCTTCTGCAGCGCATCCAGCTGTGTGCAACCTGACAACTGGTGGCGATGCTGCTGCTGAGCTGTGCTTGGCTCCACGTCCTTTGTCTCCTCCTGGTCTGAGGAGCTTGGATGCGGCTGTGAGAGCTGTGTGCACTGTGCTGTGCTCAGATCTCGCCATCCTTGCAGTATTGAGGCACCAGAATACAAGTGCTTCACTCAGGCTTCCACGTTCTGAATGCATTTGCATGCATTTGATCTTCCCTACATGCTTCTCTTTCTTCATGATGAAAATAATTAATCTGGGTGTTTTTCGAAGTCATCCTGCAGCTTTACAGGGACACGGCTTAAATAAGGATTCTCTTTAAAGAAGAGCTATGTTAAAATAGCTCTCTGCCTATAAATACCTCCTCGCATCTATATTTGTTCTCCAGCTCGGTGCAGGAGGTTGTACAGTCGGGTCTGTGCTGGTTTCGGCCTGTAAGTACAAGGTTGCAGCCAGCGTCCTGCAGCATTGCTGTTTTCCACGCAGGGTGCCCTGTGTGTCCCTTCTGGGGCTTCAGGGCATGGCTGCATCTCTTCTCATGTTCAGTGCTTTGCCAGTTGCACGAATTCCTCTTCTCTCTTTGAAATCAGCTGACTCATAAGGAGCACAGAGCAAAGGAGATTTGTACCAGGCCCTCCTGCAGGCACTTTTTTTAGCATAACTTATTTCTGACCGTAGCCGCGCTATGATCAGGATTTTCAAAAGAACCACAAAGAGATGGATCCCCAGTCTTGGTGCTGTTTGGGCTGTGGGTTGCTTTGAAATCCCAACATGTGGGAGGTGGGTGCGGGCACCACCACTCCTCAGCCCATGCAACTGCATGGCTCAGGAGCTCTGCAGAGCAGTGTGGGTGTGAAGTCCATCCACAGATTCCAGTTCCTTGGGTTTGGGATGTAAGGGTGTCAGCCTGGTTCTCTGGTGCCTGCAGTGCTGTTCAGCTGGTGCTGTGCCTAACCCAGCACTGTGCCTTCCCTTTGCCATCCCAAGCACTGGGACGGAGAGGTACAGAAGGACATCCGTTCACGCTTTGAGTAATGAATCTTTAAGCACGAAAATAATTGCAGATAGTGCCCAAGTGTCCACTTAGGGGGTGTGAGCATGCTCGGTGAGCCCTGGGCACTTCTCTTTGGTCTCGCCAAAGAGAGGAGGAGAAGTGCCTCCAGCCGTGATGTGAGGCAGAGCCCGGTAAGGAGCCGCATCCCAGCACCGTGCTGAGCCCATGGAGCGGGATTAAACGTGACAGCATTACGACACCAAACCCGGTGCTAGCACCTGTTTAAAAATGACTTAAGTGGAGGGATATTAAAATTTTAAAACCTGCCACTGTGCTGCTGATGGAGGATTTAAAAAATAATAATTACCGGGCTGTTTTTGTCCCTCTTTTTGCTTGGTTTTCAGAATTGGTTTCTTTCTGTTTAGCATGCAGCCTAATTGCGTAATTACACGATAGACTGGAGTAGAATTTAGTGCGTGTAATACCAGTTATAAAGAAGAGCCCTAATTATGTATATCTTCTCAGGTAAATAATACATCAGGGGCACACAGTGGCCTAATTACTGCTCTGAAAACCTGCCTAATGACTAATTTACTTGGAATTTCAGAAAGCTTTTGATAAGGTCCCTCATAAGCAACGTTAAAGAAAATAAATCGAGAAGGGGTAAAATGTTTTGCTACATTTTTAAGCAAGCAGTTGAGGCGAGGAGGAAACAGCCCCCATACTCCTACTATGTGTGTCCTGGGAGGAAGGGAAGCCCTGGGGCTGCTGAGAATCCCGGAGCAGAGCCTGAGAGCCCTTAGCAGGAGCCTCAGGGTCCCACGGAGCCTTGGGGGGGTCCCATGTGAGCACTGAGCTGCTGCAGGGAGGAAGGCAGGAGGCAGCAGCCCTGTAATAGGAGTGCAGAGGGGCAGAGGACATTCCTCCCAGGGCGCCACAGCCGCTGGCTTTCAGGCTCCCCGTTCAGCACAGCTCTGCCTTGTGGGCATTGTGTGTATCCTACAGGGTCAGCCAGGTGACAGCAGGCTGTCTGCTGTGCCACCTCTGCACAGCCCTCCACTTTGCTTTTGGGTTTCCTCCGTGTGCTCCCAGCTGCAGGATCCAAAGCAGAAGGAGGGAGTGAGCACGACGGGCTCATGCATGCTGGGCAAAGATGGAGCATGGGGATCGTTGTGCCTGGCCAGCGACATGCTAATTGGCTTTCTTTCCTAGCAAACTTTGCAAATGATGCTCTTTTAGTTGTCAGCAAGATAAACAGTTGCTGCAGCAGGTGTGCCAAAAGCACCGTCTGGATGTAATTAGGCATGCTCACCAGAGAGCACCCAAGAAATGCAACAGAGCTGCTTGTCCCAGTCTTGTCTGGGGGTAGGAACGGGGTTGGCGGTGCTTTCCTGTGAGCTCAATGATAATAAGGCCTAGGTCAGGGGTGGATGCTGCTGGTGCTGCATAGCACAAACATACGGAACCCCTCTGTGCATGGCACAGGGAGGGAACAGCCTCCTGCAGGGCCCAGAGCATCCCCTCCTGTGCTACAACAGCGTGGTGCTTGTGGACCCTATCCTCTCATATTGGATCTGTGTCCTGGGTATGGGCACGCTGCTCTGCGTGGCCTGGCTGTCAGCACCTGCCCATGCCCCTGTGCTGCCGAGGTGTTCTTGCAGCTGCCTCTGTGCCCTGCATGCTGTGCACTGGGCTTTGGCTCTGTCCCACATACTGAATGCTCACGTCGTGTTGCACCGTTTCTTTTCTTAATCCCAACTGCCTCCACTGGCTGACAGGCTTTGTGTGTCTGTGTGAGGCTGGTAAGCAGCAGCCATCAGCTCAAGCAGCGGGCAGGGGTTGGCTTTCCAAGGCCGCCAGGGTGGCCATCTCGACTGCAGAGCCTTTGGAAGTGCTGCTGGTGAGCTTCTTCCATCAGAGTGAGTCAAGTGGTGTTCCCCGTGGAAAGGCTGGCTCCAGCACCTGCCTCCTGGAGAAGCCTGATGTGTCCTTCAACCCCTCTGTTGCCCCACAAGCAGTGTCCCAGAGCTCCCCAGGACTGAGTGTTTGGGCAGCCCAAGGCTGGAGCCATGCAGGCAGCACCGTGCCAGAGCAGTCTGTGGTGGCATGGGGCATTGCCACGGCCCTGCTGCAGGACGGGTACAGCTGCCACTGGCTGCAGGCACGGAGGGCTCCGGCTGTTGGTGACTGCTGTGCCCTGGAGCTGCTGTGCCCCTCTGCAGGCGCCCCCCCTGCCCCATGTGTCCCCCCTCCCCAGCTGCTGGGTTACCGAGGAGACGGCGCTGATGGTGCTGGTGATAACGGTAATGGGGGAGATAGGTGGCAGATTAATTCCTGAACTCCCTAACAGGATTTGAGCTAACAAGAGAGGAGGGCTTTTTTTCTCCCTTCCTTTCCCTTCCTGCTTTCAGATATTTCCTGTGCTGAGGATAACAGCACCGAGGAGTGTTAAATTGGCTCTGAATGTCCACCCCTGGCTGTCCGCATTCTTGTAACGATTTCATTAGCTTGAATTATCCACGTTATTTTCTTGTAATGGGATTAGCCCAAGTGGAGTCAGCCCAGTCCTGCAGCGGGGGGCAGGAGGGCCGTCTGTGCGGATCTCATTAACTCCCACATGGGGTGGGCCAGCAGCTCGCCCGGCACAGCCCCTGGCAGGGCCCTGCTTCCAGGGTGGGGGAACAGGAAGGAACATTCTTTTTTTCCTTTTATTCCTTTCTCCCCTGTAATCAGCACATCAGCGCAGAAGCAGAGGAGCGCGTGGACATAATGTACTGGGGGAGGGAAGGTCCTGTTTGAGGGTGAAAGGAGAGGGGGAAAAAAAGCAACAGTGACTGTTGTGCATCGAAGGAATGAGTTTAAGCAGAGGTGCACTGCAGGGACATGGCTCTGCGAGGGGGAAGTTCTCATCTTGCTTGGGCCCTGTGTCCCCTTCCAGAGCTATTGCAGTGAGTGGGAGCTCTACCAAAGCTCCGTCCTGGACCTGTGTCATGCATCCCCAACCAGCTTCCCATGCCATCATTGGCATTGGGTTTTTTTTCCTGATTTAGAACCATCCCATGCTGTGGAACATGAGTATGTATCTGAGGACATAAGAACAGTTTGTTTTGCACAAGGAGGAAGAAGGTTCCTGCAGAACACCCCCAGCAGCCCCTGAGCCCATCCTCCATGTGTGGCCATGCCGATGGAGAATGCACAAACACCTCCAGAAAATGAGCACAGCCCAACACGCAGTGTGCTGTCACCAAGTGGGAGTCTGCACCTTCGATGGTTATCCTACAGCTGGTCACAGCCTCAGCCAGGACTTTGCTCTGTCTGGTGCTCCCATCGGAGAGCTGCAGGTTACCTCCTTGTATGCCATCTGCTTCCTTCCTTCTTGTCACCCAGTGGGGACAAGCCATGTCCCCATCCCCACTGCCAGCACCGCTCCCAGGGGCTTTGCAGATGGCCCAGTGCAAGGAGCCTTGCTCTATAGGAAGCAATTGGTTCCCCTGCCTCTGCTTCTCTCCCCCATCCTCCCCAAATCTGGAGGAAATAATTGGAAAAGAGAGGTGTGAGCCACTGCCTGGCACTGGAGAGGAAAACATTAAAGGCCTGGGCTCTCCACTTCATTCACAGCTCCTGGGATGGTAATTGCTGTGTTGTGGTTTCTAATTAGCACCACAGCAGGGGAGTGTTTTGCTTCTCAGCCTAGCAGGGCCAGCCCTGTCCCCCACTGCCCTGCTGAGCATTGCAGTGCTGCTCTGGGTGCTGCTGTCCTGGATCAGCTGCCCCACAGCCGCCCCACTGCCACCCTGATCCCACAGACATGCTGCTCCAAGTTTGGACCCCACTGCGGCTTTCTTTGCAGCTAACTTTTTCCCTCTGTTGTTCTACATCCCCACAACTGCCCTGTGCCCTCCATAGCCACCCTGCTGCCATTCACCGTGCGGTTCTCTTGTTCCCTGTGCTGTGCATCAGCTCTCGATGCAGTGACCAAGAGAGGTGCTTGGTGCTTTGGTGCACAGAGCAATGCTGTAGCACTTCAGCCATCATTCTGTTCCCCTATGCCACACATCTTATTTCCCACAGATAATGCATTGGGGCTCCTGTAGTGCATCAGGTAAGGGCTCAGTTCTGGATTCTTTAGGCTGGGAGCCCTCTTGTTGGGCACCCCTGTGCCCCCTCCCCAGGGTACCAAGCACCCGCAGAGACACAGGGCTCTGTGCCCCACGCACAGCCCTGCAGCAGAGGCCACGCGTCCCCCAGGGGGGTTTGTTTGTTTGTTTGCGTGGCAGTGGCCCGAAGGGGGCATGAGGGAGGGAGAGCTCAGGCAGCCCCGAGGAGGAGGCGTGCAGATTCATTTTGAGGCTTCATCATGGTGCATTTACACAGCGCGTTGCCTCAGGAAATTGGGCGGATGGATGCCTGGTCATGCTGCCAGAGCGCAGGGTTAACTCAAAGATTTAGCTTATATCATTTCATGAGAACATTTACGGCCTTTACTGTGTTTATTCCCAGGTGCTCTCTGGCACTGCTGCATCCCAGGCTCCTTTTGTATGTGCGCGTGTGTGTGTAGGTTTTCAAATAAAATAACACATCCAGTCCGACCCGGTCTGCATTAAATATTTATTGGTTGCAGTTTGTGCATATGTGTTTGATAAATGGAAGCGTGGGGAGGGGAAGCAGGAGCTTGGACACAGGCAGAACACGGGCGTTATCCTGGATTCTCAGGGGTGGCACGCAGTGAGCTGTGCTGGAGTCATGCTCCTAGGACTGGGGTGGGGGCTGCAGGGTGCCCGTACCTTGGATCTGGGTGCAGGTACAGCCCTGCCCGAGTGCCCTGCTTTCTGCACATCTCCTCAAAGGAGGGGAGGTACAGAAGTTACACTAAGGCAGGTGTTTGCTCTGTGAAGGTGTCGGCAGGACAAATGAATGGCCTTTGGGATCCAGCAGAGCTTCCAGCTGTTACAGGATGCTTTGGGGGTGCTTTCCCTTGCAGGAAGTGGGTGGCCTCCGAGCATGGATTGCTCAGCCTCAGGGCTGCCTGTAGCTGGAAGTGCCACGGTGTGGGATAAACATGGCCTTCCTATCAGTCTTGGCATCCTCACTTCTCCCCCTCTTGTTCACAGCACCTTTGGGGAGCTGAAGACTGTCCGGTTGCCCAAGAAGATGGCAGGAACGGGCTCACACCGCGGCTTCGGCTTCGTGGATTTCCTCACCAAGCAGGATGCCAAGGTGAGCCTCACTCCCTTCCCAGCCCTTTCTTGGACCAGGGGGACTCGGGAGCTGCTTGCTGGGACTTACCCCAGGTCTGACATGCTGTTGGACTCACCACAGTGCTGTGATGGAGCCAAACCCCAAAAGTGGGCAGCCCCCAGATGTGCTTTGTCTCTGTCTGCATTCAGAACACTGGCGTACTGTCACCCCCTCTGAGGCCAGCACTCTGAGTACCCTACGGAGGTGGCTTCTGAATGGATCTTCTCTGTGGCTGTGGGGAAGGCCAGGAATGGCTGCTGGGACAGCTGTGCCTTGCAGTGCCATGCTTCAGACCTGCAAGCCTCTGCCTGCAGGAGGAACGGTTACAGAGTAGTGCTAACAGCCACTGGAGAGTCAGATGTGCGCTGTTATGGAGCTGACACCCAGGGCTCCTGGGGACAGCTGGCTCTGGGACATGGCATGGGCTTCACCCCCAGAAAACAAATGGGTCCCATGTGGTCCTGCTTGAGCTGGCTAACCGGTGATAGGAAGGAAAAAAAATTCCATCGCAGTATCACTCTTTTCAAAGTGCTTCTTGGAGAAACTTGCAGGAGAACGTCCTGGGAACCTGAGCAGTGCTGGTTGGGACTGAGTTCTGAGCAAGTACCTGCTCAGAGAGTAGTGTGACAGCAGCCATGTTCCAACCCCTGTCCTCCAGCACTCGTGAGAAAGAGAGTCAGCCTTGGGGAAGGTTTGCTCCTACCAGCACCAGTATTTGCAGGAGGCAGGGCAGCACCTGGTGTGCTGGGCAATGCTTCCAGCCAGCAGGTAGCACTACCAGGAGTGCAGGCTGTGCTGGGCAGCTTTGTTTTGTGTGGGTGCAGTGGGTGCAAGTTGTTGTGAAGGTGCTGTTTGGGTGTCCCTGCTGCTGGCAAGGTGTGGGATCTGGAGGAGAAGCGGCTGTGGGTGTGGGCCAGGGGTCATCACTGTGGTGTTACTGCCTGAAACCAGTCCCAGTTTTCAAGACCAAGAGCAGAGGTGATAGAGGGAGGAGCAGGGAGCAGGCATAGCCTGTGTTTATATTTTTAGACAGGATCCATTGATCCAAGGTCACAAGGGACTATTAGATCATCTGTTCCAGCATGACCTCCCCTATAGCACAGCACATGGCGTTTCTGTGTTAGTCCTGTATTGATCCGCATTCAAACCTCCTTTGACTCAGCACCATGCTCCCTTCCAGGCTGCGTTCCTCCAGGACTGGACTCTGTTTGGTACACTTCTGCTCAAACAGGAGCCTCTGTCAGCAGCTCTTTCAGGAGCATCTGGGTGCAGGAGAGAGGTGCCCTGCTCCAGGTGCTCCTGCTGCCAGCATCTAGCAAGGACCAACACTCCCCTGGTCCCACAATGCAGGGACAGCCCTGGAGCTTGAGCCCTGAGAAAGATCACTCCAAGGGTTCCTTCTCTTTTCCAGCAAAGCAGCTTTTCTTCCTTCCTTCCTTTTTTTTTTTTTTTTTTTTTCTTTTTCTTTTTTTCAACCTCTTCTCTTTTAGGGATTTAATTGTCTCACAAGTGGCACATCAAGTACACTCCATTGGCCGTCTGGAAAAGGATGTGCTATGTATTGATGAATAGGATCCTGAATATTGTAAACACAGCCATAATTGGCTGAGAGTTTATTGCTAAGTGAAATGAGAGAGGAGGGGAGTGGGCCTGGAGACCTCTGAGCTGAATGGCTGCAGACGATCAATGACTTTTTTTTTTCCCCTAAGAGTGGTAATTTGGAAATCACTTATAAGCGTCCTATAAAACATGATGCTTTTATAATAGAACAGTTACGGTGGCTTTGTTGGGCATTTAAAACCTGTGACCTCCCCGTTTGTCTTTCTCTGAGCCACGACAGTGCACCTGCAGAGGTTCTCCAAAGCTGGGACAGAGGCTCCCACTGCAGTCCTGGGGCTGAGCCCATGAAGTTTGCTTCCTGCTGCTGTCCCTGGGGTTGTGGGGTGGTCCTGGTGTGCACCAGGTGGGCACCATGCATGCAGTGTCAACTCTGGGTACGGAAGCGTTAACCATGGGATACGTTTCCTGAAGTTCCCCATGCAGAATTGTTGTGGGATTGTTTTTATTTTTAAACTATTAACTGGGAGCCAAGTTTCCACTTTTCTCCCTCGTCAATATAAAAATACATCTGGTCTCCAAATAGAAATTGCCCTTTTGGGAAAGACAGCCAGCCCTTTAGAAATGTGCACACATGGAAGGAAAAATCCTGTGCGCAGCTGGCAGTGCCTCAAGCATCATCGGGTGGGAGTGTTTCTTGTGAGGAAGAGAAACGTATCAGTCTCCCAGTGGTGGCGGCCCTCTGTCCCTCCAATGCCAACAGCCTGAGGCTCTTCAGCTTGAGTGTTTTACGGAGCAAGGCAGGGGGCTGCAGACAGAGCAGCCCTGTCCTCAAATTAACAGAGCACACAGGGGTGGCCTCAGCACCCAGCCCAGCTGTCCAGCGCAGCACAGTGCTCAGCCACAGCGGGTGCAGCCCCCAGCAGCATCCCGTGCCCACAGCCCGTCTGCTTGTCTTCCCTTTGCACTTTTCCTGTTCAAATGTATCTTTCTCCTCCCTGTTTTTTTTTCTTTTTCTTTTTTTTTTTCGTGCAACAGCAGCAGCGGCACATTTCCCCTTCTTGCAGGAAGACGTTGGGCCTTTGGATGCATGGGGGAAGCTTTACTGCCCTCCACCCCTTTGTTTCTTGAATCATCAGTGCATCCTCTCTTTTCCCTGAGGTAGTATGGATCCCACTCAAAGCAGCAAATGCAACTTGTTTATTTTCAGTGGTTCCCAAAGGAAATGACATTGGGTGTTTTCCATCTGAAGCGCACGGCTCCTCCTCTGCAGCCCCAGCCTGGGGAGCCCCGCAGTACTGGGTGCTTTGCTTCTCCCATGTGCTGGAGCACTGGGGCTGGGCAGGAGCTGTGCACCTCCCGCCTCCCACCAGCAGGTTCCTCCATCACACAGCAGCCCTCTGCATCATGGGTCCAGAGGATGCTTTATGTACCTATGCCCTGTCCTACAGCCTCCTCTGCCTGGTGCTGCAGCTTGTGAGCAATCCAGAAGTCAAAATGAACAAATGAGAACCAATGGTGAGCGCTGCCGTTGTTTGCCAGGCGATGGCAATGGCTCTTTGTGCCAATGCAAACAGCCATCACAGCTCCCCACTGCTGCTCCCCCTGAGTGTTTATTTAAGCCAACACATTGCTCTGCTAATTGGATCCCATTCTGAGTGGAAATGGGCCTTTAAAACAACAGCAGCTGCAAATAAAGGCAGCTGTAGCTGCAGAAGGCTGCAGCCTCATACGGAAGCACAACCACCCAGAAATGAGGCCTGTGTGGGTCTGTGGGGGTGGCAGGGTGGAGAGATGGAGAGTACTGATATGCCAGCAGGGTGCAGGGAATGGGAGATGTGTTCCTCTCTTCTGGATTGAATGGGAGTTGTGGGAGTGATGGAGAGTCAGAACCACTGAATTGTTAAGGTTGGAAAAGACCTCTAAGATGACAAGTCCAACCCCAACGCATCCCCACCGTGCCCACTATCCATGTCCCTCAGTGCCGCATCTCTGCGGAGCTCGAACAGAGGGGTGTGTTTCTGTCTGTTGTGCCTAGAGTGAGTTTACAGACTTTATGAATTTACATAATCCTAATCCTGGCTGAGGGTTTTTAAAGAGCGTGCTGGATTCTTTGCTTGTCCCATGCCTAGCCATTTACTACACAACTGTGCTGGCCAGCTTGCCAGCTTCAGTGTCAGCAAGAGATAGCTGCTGTATGGCTGATGGTGAAGACAAAGAGAAGTCAGGGAGAAAGCATGGGGAAGGCAAGGGGAAGGCAGACTTCCTGGCACAGGCTGAGACTCGTCCCACTGATGGACCCGGAGCAGCCTCTGCTGATGTTGGGTTGTGCTTTGCTATGCCAGCATGGAATGGGAGGGTTCCCAGGTGCACCAGGCAGTTAGTTGCATCTTCCTTTCCCTTCTCAAGGGCACGTGCTGCTGCAGTGCCAGCAGGGACCAGGTGTGACCTGACTCCCTGCACTATCCCCCACCTCACCGGGCAGCAGCGCTCCTGGCCCCAGGGCTGCACCCAGAGCTGAGCAGCTGTGAGGGGCTCCTGCTGCAGCCCATGGGGATAGTGGGTGGTGATTGCTCTTTGCGGATGTGTGAAAGGTAAATGATCAGGCCAGAGGTGCTGATGGAGACGAATCCTGCCCTGTCAGAGCAAAGTGCTCAGAGCAGGGTGTTCTCTCCCCTTTAGATTCAGGGCGGAGGGAGGGACATCTTTGTTTTTCCTTACTTCTTATTTTCTCCTTTTTTTTTTTTCACTTTGATCTTCAGAAAGCATTCAATGCCCTGTGCCACAGCACGCACTTGTACGGCCGCAGGCTGGTCCTGGAGTGGGCAGACACAGAGGAGACGGTGGAGGCCCTGAGGAGGAGGACGGCTGACCACTTCCACGGTAAAGCATCCTCCTGGCTGCTGGCACACCCAGCTGGCACCGACCCACTGGCACACAGCCACACTGCACCGGCCCTTCCCCACCCAGGAGAAGGGGGCACGCTGCTGGGAAACTGCTGCGCTCAGGGAGCAGAGCATGCAGCTCTGTGCAGGTCGAGCAGAGGGCAGCAGGCTGACTGCTTTATCTGACACAGCCAGGCACATGTGCCAGCTACCCACTGCACTGGCAGCACCGGGGCTCTCTGTGCCAGCTGCAGGCTCCGCTGTGCCGGTACCCTGCAGTGCTGCAGAGGTGGGAACAGCAAGGGGTGAGCAGCCCTTTTGGCACTGTGCCACACAGAAAACCTCCCAGCAGAGGAGTGTGGGTAGGGGTGGGCTCTGGGAGGGTGATGGAGGCACAGAGAAGCTCAGTTACAAAGAAGAAATAATGTGACCATCGGGTGGGATCCAGAGAGTGCTGTTTGGATCAGGTGCCCGAGAGTGACAGCTCTGTAGATAGCAGCGCTGCAGGCTGCTATTGACAGCCATTGACAGCACAAACGCTTGGCTTGGCAAATATTTATGTAGGAAGGGCTCCCCTGGGCTGGAGGACTGAGCTGGAGATCGATGCTCTCCTCCTGAATCCTCAGCAGCATCCCTTACCTCTGCCACACACCTGCCTGTCACCAGGGGTTGCACAGCACCATGGGGATGGGCAAAGCACTGTTCCCAGTACTGGAGGCTGTGGATGAGGGGGAAGAGGTGGGTGGGAGGTAGATGTGCTGTGGGGTGGACATGGACTGAGCACCAGCATGGCACTGAGAAGACCTAAAGGAGCCCATTGATGTCTGCCATGTATAACAGCTGCAGGCATGCGTGGGAAGCAGGGAGGACAGGCACTGCCTAGAGATGGATGCACCCTCTGGAATGTAGCTCCCAGCAGCGGTGTGGAGCCAGGCTCCAGGCAGCACAGCTCATGGCACAGCTCATGGCAGAGCTCACGGCCAGGCTCTGGGCAGCACTGCTCCATGGCACAGCTCATGGCACAGCCCACAGCCAGGCTCTGGGCAGCACTGCTCCATGGCACAGCTCATGGCCAGGCTCAAAGTGGCTCAGCTCCAAGTGGCACAGCTCATGGAAACAGCCCATGGCCAGGCTTTGAGTGGCACAGCTTGTGGCACAGCCCGGGCCAGGCTCTGTGCAGCACAGCTCCATAGCTGCTTGCCCCTTAGCAGCTCTGAGGCAGTGTCAGTTTGGCCTTAGCACAGAAGCACTTCCCTGAGCCCTGATGCTGCAGGAGATGGAGCATTCCCCATTCCAGCTCCACCTCCCCTCTGCTGCAGTCATGCACCTTACTTCTGGACACTGCTTACACAAATTTGACTCCTCAGGTCTTGTTTGTTAGGTTGGAGAGCTCTGGACCTCAAGTCTCGTCTCTTGTCATAGGCATTGGTCATAGCAGTCAGGTCATATCTGAGCCATCATTTCCAAAGATCCAATAGACACAGTAGGATGGAGCAGGGCCCCTTCCCTCACTGCACAGCACCTGGTGCTCTGCAGTCCCACTCAGAACTGTGTGTATGCATTCGTGAGCATCCCCCTGTTCACGTACTGTCAGTGTCCAATCCTACACATCCGTCCATCCATCCATCCGTCCATCCATCCATCCATCCATCCATCCATCCATCCATCCATCCATCCATCCATCCGTCCACCTCCTTTGGTTTTATCCCTTTCCCTCCATGCCCACCGCAGGCAATGCGGCCGCACCATGTCCCGCTCCCATCCTCCCCACTGCCATCGACCTGTGTTGGAGCACCGTGCCAGCGGGCCGCCGGCCTCCTGCCAGCACTAACGCGAGCGCCAGCTGCGCCGGGCGCTCGTCCTGCTCCTCACCATCGATCAGAGAATTAACTGACAGATGGGAAATGCTGCGCCGAGCACAGGAAGGGGAAGGGCTGGCTTCTGCTGGGGGTGAAGCAGTGGGAGCCATGGGGCTGGGGTCCGGCCCTTGTTTGGGTAGGAGAGGGCAGAGAGAGGAGGGCAGGGGCTGAACCCCGGCTTGCTCCCTCCCTCAAGCTGCAGCCCGAAGCTGGGGGCTGCTGCTTCCCCGTCGGTTCTGGCTCCCTTTGTATTCTTTCTTCCTCTTTTCTTCTTTCTTTCTTTTTTTTTCTTTTTTTCTGAGAGCGCCTCTGTAACTAATGCAAACACATGCCGTAGCCAGAGAGTAAACCCCGCAGGATTAGCATGGCATCCGCAGCCCCACCACGGTGTAATCCCGCCGTAATCCCTGCCGGCCCGCCCCCGGCTTTGGCTGTTGTTTAAAGGAAGTAAATGGGATCGTTAGTGGAAAACCCTAACCAGCCTGAAGCAGCAGAACGGACATCCGACTGATCCACTTGCACCCTGCTCCTTTTATATTATGTCATTCCTTTATTCCTTTCACCTCCCTGTTAGGTGGCCGTGGGATGCCTGGTGGCACATGGCATGGCGTGGTTGTCCGTGGTGTGGGTGCTTGTGCGTGGGGTGTAGGTGCCTGCACAAGTTGCAGTGTGCTCTGAGGGGCTGCAGGGTCAGGATGTCCCTGTGCCCAAGGTTTGTGTGCAGTGGATGTGGGGCTCTGGGACCACGCTTGGTGCCGCCTCACCTCAGCTCTGGGCAGCAGGCAGCAGGAGCTGGGTTAGGGCCTTCCTCTGGCCTCAGCCATCCTGTTTTGTGTCCGTAAGAGCCCTGGTGGGGCAGAGCTGTGCATGGGGCCTGGGGTGGCAGCCGCACCCCTTCCCACAACCCCCAGGAGCAGGCGGGCCCTGGCACTCTGACAAGGAATTAATTGAAAAATAAAATCGTTAGGTGGGAACTCCAGAAATGCAAAACTGTTCCAAGCTGGGGGAGGCAGAGGAGGGGGATGTGAGCTTTTGTCAGGTTAATTTCTTCTGTATTGATGTTTTGTGACATTTACTTGTTGTTTATCTCCCGCAGCAGCTGTAATACTAAAAGAAAACGCACAGCTTGTTCCATTTATTTATTTTACACCTTTTCTTCAGTCCTATGGTATGTTTGTTTGTTTGAGAAACCCGGCGAGGCTTTTGATGTCTGAGGCAGGATTCAAACAGCTGTTCTCCATGTGCTCTGCAGCCGCTGGCAGGGAGTGTGGGGGGGCAACTTCTGTGGAGGGCACTCTGCGCCTGGCGGGGGACGTGGCACTGCCTTGCACCCAACATGGGGCAGGCAGATCCAGCACTGCAGGCCTGCAGCATCATCTGAACTCCACTAGGACTGGGGCCTGGCCCCAAGGGACCAGCCTGCTGTCCGGACAGCTGCTGCAGTCTCTCTTGGACATGGGATGGGTGAACTGCATTTAAGGGTTGGCATTGCTGTGCGTTGGCTGGAGGTGGGCACGTGGCTTCCAGCAGAGCCTTGGAGTAAAGGTGCTGTGGGTGGGGAGACAGCTCCCCAGTGGTGCCCATGGGGTTGGTGGGGCAGGACTGGGCTGCATGTGGTGCACGTACCCCTTTGTGACCCTCACCTTCGTTTTTCTCTCACCTGTGCCTCTACAGATTCCCCAAACAAGAAGAAGCGATCAGAGGTGTTGGGTGAGATCCTGGAGCAGCTAGAAGAGGAGGAGAGCAACAAAGATGAGGCCCTCTAACCAGTGTGCAGCATGGTGAGGTAGGTATGGCAGAGGTGGCCCTGCAGGATATGCTGCTGTTGTGGGGGGGACAGCTCCTGGGGACATGTGGCAGGGACATGGGTGGCTCAGAGCCATGCTCAGTGCATGCTTCCTTCCTCTCCCCCATAAAGACAGGAACAATCCCAGCAGGGTTACATTGCTTCCCACTTCATGCAGCCTGTTGCAGTGTGTGCATGGCCTTGAGTTAGCGTTTGTTCCCCTGGAGCTGCTCAGCTGAAGGATGCATCCAGTGGTCAGCAGCTCTACAGCACGCAACTGGAGAAGGGATGGAGCTGCAGTGTCCAGAGCCAGGCAGCCCCAGCTGTTTGGACACAGCCCGCCCCAGCTCCTGGATGCAGTTGTGCCATTGCCCACAGACGGTGTCTGCAAACCTCCCCAGCTCTGCTCCTAGAGCCGGTACTCCCAGCTCTGCTGCTTCTTCCTGGTGCCACACACTGCACCTCTCTGCCCCCAGGAGCCGGCATGCAGGCACTGGGACTGACCCCCAGACTCATTCACAGGTTGTGGGATACTAATGCCTGCCTTTTGCTGCAACCCCAGCACGGTGCCCAGGCCTCAGCCTTGCCCCGAGACTGGTATTTGTGCCCACTGTACAGGTGGATAAACTGAAGCACGTGATGGAGCAGCACTATCAAGGCGGCTGTCAGTTGAAGTAGAGATGAGTTCAGTGCAGAGTTCTGGAATCTGGGTTTTTTGTTGTTGTTTAGGCTTTTTTTGCCCAGCATTGATGAGTGACAATCCTGGCGGGGCTGGGAGGGTGACAGCAGGGGAGCACGGTGGGCAGCAGAGCCCTGTGTGTCAGGGGGCTGCCATCAGTTCAGCCTGGGGGAAAGAGACATTTCTGGGGAAGTGACAGTGAAAGGTGGGGAGGGATGGGAGGCACGTGGCACTGCAAGAAAAGATGGAAACCATCCCAGATCCATGGGAAGAGTGCTGCAGGGTAATATTGTATATATGAAGTGCTAGGTAAAACAGAAGGGTTGGACAAGGATGCTCAGCAAGAGGGAGGCACTGGCACCGCAGCACAGCCAGGACTGAGCGGGGCCCTGCCCACACTGCCCCCAGCACTCACTTTCAGCAGAGCCTCACAGGGCTACAAGTTTGGGTTGGATTTTCCCGTGTTGGTTTTCTTTTTCTTTTTCTTTTTTTGTGTTTTTCCCTCCCTTCATTGTCTTTTGTGGCAGGGCAGGGTTCTTGCTGCGCATCTCTGAGGTCTGCAGCGGCGGCGAAAAGGATTAGCACAAGCTGAGCATGTAGGCTTTAGAGAACAGAGCAGAGTTTGGTTTCAACATCTAATTCAATTTGTTCTGCCGAGATTGAAATATGAAATGGTTGCCAGTCAAATGTTCAAAGAGGGGAGGAGGGAGGAGAGGAGAGAGGGAGCCTTCCAAATTTAAATTTTAATGAAAATTAATTTAACCCTTTGATATGTTTTATAACATGTTATTTCCCTGTCTGGATATGGGCTGGAAAACATTCACAAGGGTTTTTTTCCATACCTTCAAACATAATGAAGGTTTTCTTTTTCCCTTAATGATACTTATCTCGTTGAGCAGTTCGACACTGGTTAATTTTTCAGGCAATTTGGTATCGGGGAAATCTGTTTGATGTGTGCGGGTGGGGGGGCTGTGTATGTACACAGCTCTGCGCCCATACATTAATTATGGAAGTGCTGATCGCAGCTCTGGAGAACAGTTGGAGTTAATTCCCACTCTGCAGGCAAGGACCCGACTTCTCCGTTGCACGCGGAGGATCCTGCGCAACGCACCCCGAAATGACAGCAGGTGTAACGGCAGCATTCGGAGCTGTGGGGCGGCTCTGGGTGCTGGCTGCAGCTGTGCTGGGCTGGGGGCACGAGCTCCTCAGCTCTGCATGTACTGCGCACAGCCAGCAGCCCTGCCCGGCTCTGTGCCCCAGAGCACCGCGTGACACGGGCGCGCTGCTTCCTGCTTCCCAAAATGTATGCATCTGAGAGGGGGAGAAATCGCATGGCAGGGCTTGAGATTTCAGACTTATCCATTCATGAATAATAATCAGGCTCAGTAATTCACAGTAAATGGGTATCCAAATTGGCTAATAAGGGAGGCTTTCACCCCAAACTGGAGCTGGGAAGAGAGGCAGAGAGAATATCAACAAATGTTGGCTGAGGCATATGTGCACGATGTGACCTGAATTGGAGAAATATGCAAAGCGGTGGGAGCGGGAGCACGGCTCTGCCAGGGGGTCCGTGGGGCAGAGGGGCAGCAGCAGCACCCTGCACCCTGCCTGGGGCCGGCGCCTTTCCATCACACGTTCCACCGTTGCAGGGCTGTGGGTTGAGGCTGGATGTCAGGCCCGTGGGACGAGTCGTTGCCTGTGACTGCTGCCGCTCACTGCACACTGGGGCTGTCCTGAGGGCTGCAGGACCTGGCAGCAGGCATAGAAGCTTTGCCTTCCACCTGGCACGGAGCCTGCAGGTGTTCAAGGAGCAGCTCGCGAGCATCCAGGTGCATGCAGGATGCAAGAGGAGGAAAGGGGGAAAACCTGCAAGGGGTTTTGTGGGGTGGAAGGTGCTGAAAATGAAGGAACCCACCAAAAAAAAAAAGAAAAGCAGGAAAGCGGAGAAATTGGTGCATGGGGATGAAGTCAGGATGGATGCTGGAGGCAGTGAGCCAGGGCAGCTCCTCCTGCCTGGAGCTGGGCGCTGGGACACAGGAGTGGGCATGCCCTTCCCAAACCCCACACTCAGCACTGGCAGTGCTGTGCCCGGCCCTGCAGGCGGGAGGCAGAGCTGTGGCTTCGTTAGGATGCAGCCCTCAGATCTCTGCTCTCCCTCTGACGGCTGAGTGTGATTGACACTTACAAATTACCCAGCCAAAAGTGTCGAGTCTTTGACCCCTGAGTAACATCTTTGGCAAGCCTGAGATTTGCCAGCATTTTGTCATCTAATTACTACAAATCCCTTGAAAATTCTCTGGCTGGTGAATTTTTAATGCGGGACAATCTCAATGTGATGCATCGCCCAGATGGGCACACACACACACACACGCTCCTGCCATTCCCCTTCACCCACCCACTCTCATCCTTTCCCTTCCCTCTCCATCACCTCCCTGCCCCAGCACTGCAGGGCCCAGGGCTGCACCTCAGATCCTCCAGCCCCTCCACCTCCTGCAAACTGTGCAGCAGTGACTGGTGACTGCTTCATGGCATTGCCTTTATTCTTTTTCCCTAGGGCTGATGGATGAAGAACTGATGGATTCTCAGTGAACACTCACCTGTTGTGTACCCACAGTCCATCCCTGGAGCACAGAGCTGCGCTGCTGCCCCAGGACCCCCTCTATCCACAGCACCGGGGCAGGAGCGCAGCGCTCAGACTCCAGCACTGAGGTGGGAGTCCTCGCCACCCCAAGCAGTCTGGCAGATTGCTCTTCATGTCTGAAGTAAACGATCGTTTGTATACATTAAAAGCCACGCATATATTTTTAATAAGAGCTTTACGAAATCTCAAGGTTTACTTGGATGTATTTCTGAATTCATGGGGTTATTCTGTCCTGATGGGTGGATAAGGGTGATAAGGGAGCGGGGTGGGGGCCGTGGTGCTTTCGGCTCTGCCTGTGTCACTTCTGTCCCCTCTCGCAGGCAGCTGCCTCCCGCCCCTGCCTGGCTTTCAAAAGGAAAGAGGCTTTGCTTTGCAGCGAGGCTACCACGTTACATATGTACGCAGCTGATAAAGTATTTTCACTTCGCCCCTTTCCCCTCTGGGAATCGCTGTCTTATGGCAAAACTGTTTTGTCTGACAAGGGCTGAACAGATTACACGTGTTGGCTACAAACACGGGGCCTTTTTTTTTTCTTTTTGAGAACCTCATACCTTAAAAAAAAAAGATCCCTGCAGCACCTCAGTGCCTGGGGTGCCGTGCACGGTGCCTGTGCGTCTCTTCAGGTCTGTGTCTGCTGTGTGTCTCACATCGTCCCATCAGAGCCCCAAGCCACTGAAGTGCTCTCGATGCCATTCAGCGCTGCATCAGTCTGGCCAGGAGTTCTGGCTGCAGCGTAGGGTCGGATGTTCCAGCACCCCTCATCTCCACTGACAGCAGTGGCATGGTGCCCTCATGAGGAAAGCATAAATGTTTCTTAGGAATTACTTAGGAAGAATCATGTCAGACGTCAGAATCATCCCACTCCATGGCAGCAGTGCAACCCGCTGGGTCCCACGCAGCTGTGTGTGTGGCCAGCAGTCCCTGGTCCAGGGACCCCTGAGTGAAGCACAGCCAGCTCTGCTCCGTGATCGTGCACACTCTTTTTTTCCCATTTCACAGTACTGCATGTGAGGTGCCACTGAAGCAACAAGTCAAGGCCCCGCGAATGCTTTCCTTCCCCCAAGTCATTTCTGGAGATAATTAACTGTGCTCCCCTGCTGGAACCCACTGTGGCCGAGCCAAGCGCAGGGAGCCCAGGTTGTGCAGGAAGTCACTGGAGTCTGAGGGCTGAAGCCTCCGGGCTGGATAGGCACTGGACTCCTGCTCCTTGCCTCAGTCTCCCCTGCTCTTTGCCTCATTTTCCCCTCCCAGCCACCTGCAGGGGACTCTCCATACACAAACACGTGTGGCTGCAGCCCCCTGCAGAGAAGAGTGTTCATGAAAATAATGAACCTGGGGGGCTGCGGTGGTAATGCCTAAAAAGGAAGCAAGAGGAAAAGGGACGACCGTGCGCTCCCCCCTGGGGAATGTTCTGCTGTAATTCAGGCCTTAAAAATTCAGATGAGAGGAAATGGGATTGAAACAGCGCGGCACCTTCGAGATGATTGAGGGCTCGGAAGAAGCAGTGGCTGAGGAGGGCCTGGGCCCCTATAAGCCCCTCCTGATCACTGCCCAACATGCCCTTGTGCCCTGCTGGTCTTGCCCTGTCCTGCATGAAGGCCATTGGGGTAGCCATGATGGGGCTGAGCAGCTCTTCTCCCCATCCACGCACCAAAAGGGAAAGGGAGGGAGAGAAAAAACGGGAGGGTAAGGAAATGTCAAATCAATCATATTTAAACAAAAGCCTCTTTGGCCCAAGGGCCCTTTTAAAAGCTGCTTATTTAATTAAAAGTCCCATTTTCCATATTTATGGCTCTTATTCAGTTAAATATTAACCGCCTGGGCCAGGGCTGGTTAATTCTTTGGGAAGAGGCAGCATTGGAGTTCATTAGGAGTTTGTCAGGTGGCCGGCACACTCGGCAGATGGAGAGTGGATGGGGGGACAAACGGATGGATGGATGGATGGATGGATGGATGGATGGATGGATGGATGGATGGATGGATGGATGGATGGGTGGGTGGGTGGATGAGTGGGTGGGTGGATGGATGGATGGATGGATGGATGGATGGATGGATGGATGGATGGATGGATGGATGGATGGATGGATGAATGGATGGATGGGTGGGTGGGTGGATGGGTGGATGGATGGATGGATGGATGGATGGATGGATGGATGGATGGATGGATGGATGGATGGATGGATGGATGGATGGATGGATGGATGGGTGGATGAACAGATGAATGAAGGGACCAACAGAAGGATGGATAGATGGACGGACGGATGGACGGGTTGATGCAGGACAGTGCATGAGTACACAAGAACAGCACCATCACCAGCCCGACTCACCAGGGCCATCCCTTGTCACCTTCCCAGATGCCATTCTTAAGGTGGAATACAAGGGAATAGGAGGGGAAATGGAAATTCTGGCTGTTTGGCCAAACCCTCTTGAGCTGAGCAGGAGGGCAGAAGAGGTTTAGAGGTGAATGAGGTTTAGGTGAATGGGGTAGAGGTGGAAGACATTGGGGTGCAGGGATCCCAGGGAGCAGAGCAGGGGAGGTGGCCATATCTTTGGCTCTTCAATCAAGGTGACAGCACAGCCACATGTCCCACACTGAGCCTGTCCCAGGGGATCTGATGTGATAGAGGCCACCGTCCTTCTTCCTGGAAATGTTGAGGGTTTTTAAAAGGTCATAATGGAGAAATGAAGGGGTCAGTGATTGGCCTTGGAGAGATGCAGGCCAGGAGCTCAGTGTGGATGCAGATGAAACTTACTGTGTGCCAGCATGAAAGCAAGCAGCTGGCAGTTCCCCCAAGCGGAGTGGCAGCACAGGGAATCTGAAGCTTCTGTAGGATCCTCTTGAGGAGAGGTGACGTGGCTCCTGGGCTCAATTAGGTGCACCAAGAAGCAACAATATCTCTCGGCTGTGACAGAAGCACTTGCTGCATATCCAGCTCTTGCTGCACGGAATACCCATGTCCTTTCTAGTGAGCATTCTCCCTGCTTTGGGTGGCTGTTTCGGCTGTCTCAGGTGCGTGCTTGGCTCATCTTGGTTGTGACCTTAATGAGAGCTGTCTGCTGTTTTGCTGATGCCCAGCTGCTTTAACCTGCATCCCCGTGGCACCGTGGAGAAGGCTAGGGGCTCCTCCTAAACTCTCTAGTGTGTAGATAGTGATTAAACACCTCTCGTATGTCATTTTAGAAGACAATTACAAAGTCAGAGGGATGAGCTGTAGTAGTCTGTAGCTCTGTAGTCTGGCTGGAAGCTGCACTGGTGGGAAAACGTGGTGCAGCACGGCCAACCTGTGGGGTGTGCAGCAGGTGACTGCAGTGGAGCGGAGCCTTGGGAAGGCTGCTGGGAGCGGGGCCCACTTGGGCAGTCGCAGTACCTCAGCACATCCCCGTGGTGCTCAGCACATCCCCCTGTTGCTCTCTGCCCGCGTTTTAGGGAGCACGGCGCGTCCCCGTGCAGCCCTGGCGCCACCATGCCGATCGGTGATGCAGCAGGGTGGCTACGGGAGCATCTCCCCTTCCGACAGAGACGCGGTGCTGGCGGGGTGGGCAGGGGGAGGAGGTGTTCTCCAGGGACGGCAGGCGAGGAGGGGGAAGGCTGGCGCGAGCTGCGGGGACGGCGGCGGGAGAGGGAGAGCCACCAGGTTATCAGAGAAGTGTGAAGACAATAATGCAATCTGACATTTCTGAAATGAGACCCCCTGGTTGCCCTGGCAACGGCTCACGTGGGAGCAGTTCCCGGGAGACGGCTCCGAGATGTACCATAAATGATGTTTGATTAGAATTTAAATCATTTAGGCGGAGAGAAGATAGGCCTTTTGTCAGCGAGGGACCCGCGGGGGTCAGGTTGCCTCCCACCCCCCCGCCACGAGGCCGGGTGAGCGCGGCATGTGTGTGCTGCAGGGAGGAGGAGGAGGAGAAAGAGGAGGAGAAGGAGGAAGGGGAGAAAGATGCCTTCGTGCCCTGGGAACGGGGCCGGCACGGGGTCTTGGCTGCTGTTGGCAGCAGTGCTGACCCTGATGGGAGGTGGGTTAAGCCCAACACGAGTCCGAGGGGTCTGCTCCCTGCCCCCCTGGCTGGGGGAGCCGTGCCAAAGGAAAAGCAGAAGCTCTGCACAGTTTCTTCCTGCAGAATTAGTCAGTAGCTCCTTCATGCTATGGTTTGGGTCCAGGGGAGCCTTCGGGGCTTACTTCTCAACTTCCAGAAAATGCCATCTGATCATGAAATTAGAGCTAAACTAATAAGTCTCCACAAATATTAATCTAATGAATTTAGCTTCTCTCTGTTTGTGGACTAGCAGTGAGGGAATTGCAATGTTCTCACATGTAGTAATTGTTTGAATGTATTCAAAAAACCTTTCTTGACTGCTTCAACCATATGGCTTTGGTCATGAATATTCCAGCTCCCACTTTTCTTTCCTGGTTGCGATCACTCTGTAAACTGAATGACGGACACCCTTTGATGTGTGCTAAGATTTAACCAAGGGAAGTGCTGCGTCCTGAATGCAAACCACGATTCTGATGGTGGCTTTGCATCTCTGGAAAACCTCTGCTCTCCCGTGGTGTGCATACAGACCAGATATAACCTTATAAACACGTGGGGATGGACCGGGACCAGGAAGAACCTGGGCAGCTGGAGTCTCTTTGCCTTGTAACCAAGTGCAGGTTCTGCAGATGAAGTGCAGTTTGGAAGGTGGACATCATGCAAGGTGTGAGCTTGTTCCACTCGTGGTGCCCACAGAACATCTCTGAGTGGGCTGTGGATGCTGTGGATGCGGTGGATGTAGAGGACACAGGGGATGCCATGGAGGCAGGGGATGCTGTTGTCAGCTCTGGGGACCCAGCTGCGGTGCTGATGGTGGCATGCTGTTAATTGGCACGTGCTGCAAAGTGCAAACCCTGTACAAGACCAGGCTTGCCATCGGCAGGCACTGCCCAGGCAAAGTGCCCCCTAGCTCCCTGCACACCACATTGGGGTGCTGGTTGCTGAGGCTGCCAGCAGCAGAGGGCTCTGCATTTGCTGGGGCTGCACTGTGCCAGTTTGAGCACGCCAGAAAAGGGGCTTGGGAATGTGTTGCTTTTTAAATTAGTGCTGCATTGATTTGGGTTGGGAAGCAGGAGCTGCTGTGGGGTCCCGCTCCACTGCACGCCAGCACTGAGACGTGCAGGATGGAGGCACAGGTCTGGAGCCTGGTTCCGGTGTTTTGCGATGGGGGGAAGGATGCTCAGGCTATGCAGTGCTCAGTGCTCACCCGTTCTCCCTTGGCAGGCACTTGCAGCTTGCCCTGCTGCTACATGGGATGAAGGGAATCAGAGTATTTTAATCGTTCCATCTCCAAGGGGAAAATAATGGTGTGGGCAGCTGAAGAAGCCAGCAGCTTCTTTTTCACATAGAGCTCTTGACTTTAGCAGAGGGAGCTGCTGCCTCTCGTGCTGGTATGAAAACAGGGCCAGTGGTGACAGCTGCCAGTGGCCATGGCAGTGTCACACAGCAGTTCCGCAGTGTTGGGATGCTGCGGGTCCTCCACACCGCCGTGGCAGTGGCTTTCCCCAGGCCTCACACTTTCAGTCTGAGGCACCAAAGACCACAGCCTGCATCCAGAGACTGCCAGCCTGCAGTAATGGTGGGAAGGAGAGAACGCTATGCCTTTTGTTCTGCTCCTGATGGAGGTGAAGGAGCGACGCATGGAGTGGGGAGCAGTGGGGAAATGCTGCCGGATGGGCTTGAGGAGCTCTTCTGCTCTGGTGCCTCTCCCTTTCCCCTCCAACACCCTTGTTTTTGCATGGCTCTGTGCTTAACCCCAGCAGCAACATGAGGAATCCACCCTCCGAGACCTCACATCTTTGGTTTTTGTTTTCCCTTGTCTCTGTTGCATTGCCTTGTGTTAACAGAGCAATTAGGTCTGAACCTCACCAGACAGGGACAGCAGGGACAGCCAGGTGTCACATCTGGGGACACTGCCGGGCTTGTACTGATTCCCATGCCTTGTGCTGGTGGCGTATGGTTGGGACCAAGCACTGACGTCCTCAGAGGATCTGGTATAAAACCAACCTGGAGGCCAGGGATCATGGTGTGGGCCCTGACCCCTCTTCTTTCCTGCACCACAGGGATGGACGGAGCCCGGCGGTGTGACATGGGGTTGGGGTGTGGCTGTGCAGCCTTCCCTTCCAGCGCCCCGTGCCTCCTCCTGTCATCCCATGCTTGTTTTATACCTGTTCCCCGCTTCATGCACTGCTTGAGTGGCTCTTGTCTGTTTATTTTCTCTAATAGCATCAGGCTACAAGTGGCTGAATGCTTAAAATGAACACCATCAGGCTTTTTTTCTTGCATTCGCTCAGGAAGGGGGAATCTTTGCTCAGGTTCCTAGGGAAGGTGTCAGCCCTTCTCCCGTCCCTCTGTCTCCCTCTAAGCCCGGCAACCCAACTTCTGCCAAATTCAAAGAATGAGGAGAGAGCTGGGCACAGAGCTTGCGGAAGCCAAGAGGCCATCTTCTGCGGGATGCAGGGCCGACAGAAACCCCAGCATGAAGTCCGACGGAGATACATAATGCTGCCAACCCACAGCCTTGTGCCGCCTGCCGCTGCTCCGTTTCCTCTCTTTTACCCCAACATCGCGATGGATTTCCCAGCCATGAGACCTGAATGCAGCCACAATGCAGAGAGCGCTGGAGCCGGAACAGGCAGGGGGAAGGGGGAGGGGGAAGTGCAGCCGGCGGCTGAAGTGCTCCAGCCCCACTCGGGCAGTGGGGGGCAGCAGGCAGCAGTGGGATGGCAATGTGGGGTGACGGGGTGGCCATGGGGGCCATGGGGTGGCAGTGGGTCGGCAGTGAGGGACAAAAGGGTGTGGTGTGCAGTGGAATGGCAGTGGAAGGCAGTGAGAGGCAGGGGGGTAGCAGTGGCAGTCAGTGGGATGGCAGTGGTGGCAATGGGGTGGCAATAGGGTGGCAATGTGGGGCAGTGGGGTGGCAGTGGAGTGAAATGGCAGTGCGATGGCAGTGGGGTGGCAGTGGGAGGCAGTAGGGGACAGTGAGGGTGGCAGTGGGGTGGCAGTGAGGGGTAGTGGGATGGCAGCAGGGGACAATGAGATGGCAGTGGATTGGCAATAGGATGGTAGTGGGAGGCAGCAGGGGGCAGTGGGGCTGGGCAGCTCCGCACCGCAGGGCAAACTCTGTTGCCCCGCACCTCTCCTCCCTCCGTCCCTCACAGCTGCTTTCTCCTTCTGCTCTGCTCCCTTCTCGCTCCCTCCACTCTGCCTCAGAGACACACATAACTCTCCCGTGAAATATATACAGTGTAAATATATAAAAAGCCAGCGTTTGCCTGCTGCTTATGTATTCATGAAATAGTAAATAAATTTTATGGGATAATGTGAAGGCTGCCAGGGAGCAGGAGGATAAAAACTAACCCCTAATGAGCCTCCGTGTCAGTTTGGCACACTCGGGATCGATCTGCCGCTTCCATTTAGCACCCGTGTGTGGGGGTGGAGGTGGTGCTTCCTTGGTACAGCCCTGAGCATCGCTGGGCAGGGGGTAATGGGTGGGGCAGGGTGATGGTTTGGGAGTGGGGGGCTGCTTTGGGGGGAGCACACAGGTTAGCATGTGTGCTAAGGCAGGGATGCAGGATTGCACAGGAGGAATACTGGAAGGAATGGAGGCAGGGATGCAGGATTGCATGGATAGGATGGAGATTTGCATAGGAGGGATGCAGGAAGGCATGTGGGCTTGTACAGCAAAAATACAGGGAAAGAAGCAGGGAGGGATTCTAGCTCGCACAGGAAAAATGCAGGTTTGTATGGAAGGGATGCTAGAAAATCTAAAGGTTTGCATGTGAGGGAGAGAAGGAGAAATGCTGGTTTGCAGAGAAGAGATGCAGGAAGGGATGCAGGAAAGGATGCAGATTTGTATGGGAGGGATAGAAGGAGGGATACAGGGAGACACAGGTTTGCAGAGGAGCGTTGCAGGTTTGCATGTGGAGGGCAGTGCAGAATTCCTGGGGTTTCAACAGGATGCTTTCCTGTGCAGGCAGGCCAGGGTTGGGGCTGGCAGGGCCAGCCAGGAGGCCATGGCAGGGGTAACATCCCAGTGACAGCCAAACATCATTTTCATGCAAGGGCTCCCAGCCTGCTGCTTTGGGTGGTTCAGGCACTGGGGATCCACCCCAGCATGAGGTGTTCCCTAGCCGAAAGACAGCTCCTGCAGCTCGCTGCCATCCCTGCTCCTTCCCTGCAGCGTGCCCAGTGCTCCTGCCCCAAGACATTGGGTTTTCCCCACCTGCTCTCACTCTTCCCAGGCTGCAGCTCAAATCCATCCTCGCCTGTCCTGAATAAAGTCAGGAAGCTCTTCCCCTCCTCCCTTGCAGCTGGTGATGCATTTGGAGGCATTAACCTCTCCGTTTGGGTAATTTTCAGCAACATTTGCATCCACATGGTGAAGTCAGCAGGGTGTGGGTCCCACATGCAGGCAGAAGCACGCAGCGCTGGGAGTGACGCCGGTGGGAATCCCGAGCGGGTTGGGTGGGTGTTCTGTCCAGAAAAACATGGATTAGAGTCAATCAAAACTCCGATCTCATCAGCGTTTGGGAGAGACGGTGATGTTTGGAGGGATGTCGGAACATTTTGCCTCCACCATCATCTGCTGTGAAATGAGGAGATAACACACGTGGGACGCAGCAGCTGTGACAGAGGCAAAATAATGTGGTTCTTACACTGGGTGCTTCCACTCTGGGAGGGCCCTGCATCCCCTCGACCTGCAGTGCTGTGCCCGGGGCTGCAGCTCCCATCCCCTCCCTCCCCCCTCGTATCCTTTTTTATGGAGGGAATGAGATGGAGAAGTAAAAATTATTAACCTCGGGGTCAGCACTGGCTGCCTCATTCCTCTCTAGCTTCAAGCACTTTCTCTCTCATCTGTTTTACAGACAGCGATGTTCGGCTCAACACATTTGCATATACTTATTGCATTTTTTCTTCTTCTTTTTTTTTTTTTTTTTAGTCTTTATCTATTTATTTATTTTTAAAGAGACAGCGCCATCCTTGGCTCCATTTTTTCCCCTCCTGTGAGCTGTCCCCAGCTGCTGGCTCCGATATGGATGTCCGTGCTCTCAGCAGCGCCGCTGGCAGAGCACAGTCGCACTGCGCGTGCTGTCTCCTCCTTCCCTGCATCTCTCTGCTGCTTTTTGGCCTTTCTACAGGATGCCCCGCCGCCATAGCCAAGCACTTGTAGGTGCAAACCCAAACGATGCTCCCACACAAAGCCATCAGCAAACCTGTGCTGTCATTCAGGCGTGCCAGCAGCATCCGCTTTGTCTTCGGAGACTGACCACAGCAAAGGCTTTCTCCTCCCATCTGTCCTGAAAAGATCTAAAAAAAAATAAATAAAAAATGGAGCACGTTATATCCGAAGCTCAGCGTCTCCCAAAATCACTCACAGATATTCATAATGGTCCGGCAGCTATTAGAGGTGCAAGAAGGAGGGAAGGGAAGGAAATGAACACCGGGCAAGAGGAGAAAATTCATGGCCCCGCTGATACGCCATGATAAATAATTATGAGTTATTAATTTTAAATTACATCTTTAATGCGTTGCATGATTTTAATTCCCACCACAGTATTAATATAGGGGCGGTGGGTTTGATTAATCTGAAGCGGAACGGAATGGTGTCGGTTCCTGGGGCTGCCAGCACCCACCAGATGCAGCCATGGGCTGTATGCGGGAAGGAGCCAAAGCTGGGGGTGGGGACATCTGGTGCCTGGGGTGGGAAGCAGCTAGGAGTGTGTGGGAGCAGCAGGGCGCCGGCGGTGGGGTGTTCTGGGGCTCTGCTGTTTTGAGGGGGATCTGTGAGTCACTGCATTGCGGTGCTGGGCACCACTCCCGCATCCCACCGGGCATGCTTGTGCACCAAGCGCGGGGGAAGAGCACACATCCTCATGTTCTCGTCCCCTTCACCGCTCTATCCGAAGCCCTTATTAACAAAGCCTGACCTCCCTTCCTTTCATTGCCCCAAAGCCACTTGCCACACCCCATGTTGAGCTCTGTGGGGCCAGAGGCTGAGCATCCAAACCCCCCCAGAATGGGGCCAGGAATCTGCTCTAAGTTTGCTTTCCGAGTAAACTTCCCTAAGTGTGACAATCGCTTTAGCTCCCCAGCGAGGATTTACCGGGCTTCTGTTATCTCTTTGAAAGTCGGGAGTTCTCCAAATGGGCATGAGAGAGCAGCCGGAGAGGTCAGAGCCGGTTAGGCTGCACAGCCGTTCAAAGCCCCCTTCCAAGCGGCATTAAAGACGGGATTAAGTCTAAGAGGGTTATGGAGGGAGGAGTAAAACAGCCTTGTCCTGCACAGAGCGCAGAGATAAGGCTCTGTTCTGGAGGTGTGAACTCCCGCGTGTGCGAGCCCAGGCACTCGGGGGGCTGCAGTGGGATAATTCCAGAGGCGGCGGATCAAGCTGCAGCCGGAGCGGGCTCCTCGCGGGGCGGTGCCGCCCCTCAGATGGGATTCTTAATCTGGGGAACGGTGACACAAGCAGCCCTGATTTTCCACTTGGTGGGGCCGTGCTGGGTCACAGCCCCTCGGCTGAGGCTGCATTTGAAGACCCATGTCCTGTATCAGGTGCTGTAATCAAAGCCAGCCTGGCCACTGTGTCCCCAATCTCTTACGTCCCCAACCTTTCCCCTACTCTTTGCGTCCGTAACCTCTTAAGCTCCTGGTGTCTCCAACGTCTTGTGTCACCAACACCATGTGTCCCCAACCCCTCGTGTTCCCAACTCCTTGTGTTCCCAACCTCATGTGTCCCTCAACCTCTTATCATCCCACCCCTTGTGTCCCTAACCACATATGTCGCCAACCTCATTTGTCCAAACCTCAAGTGCCCCCATGCCATTGTGTCCCCAGTTTCTTGTGTCATCAACCTCCTGTGTCACCAACCTCTTGTGTCCCCAAACCCTCGTGTCCCTAGCCTCCTGTGACTTCTCCTGCCACCTCCTGCAGGAGCTGGAACACTGCTTGAATCAGCAGTCACTGCACTGTCCTGCATCCCCAGATGTGTGCTCCAGATGGTGGCTGAATGGTAATATTAATATTTTTATCCACCTCAGTGTGCTCAAAGAAGCAATGTGGCTATGCCATACAGTTAGGGAAACTGAGGCTCAGAGACACCCATCCTGCAGTAACCTGGGTGCTTGCAACGTGCCATGGGGCAACATCACCTTCCTGGTCTATAGTGCATGGTGGGCACCAGAACTCTGCCAGCATTGTGAGAGGGATGGGATGGGGATGGATGGAAATGGACACTGCTGCTGCCCCCACAGACGATGCCAAGTTCCAGTGTGATGTCTGCATGTTCAGAGGCTGTTAAATTAAACAGTTTGGGGAATTAGCTGCATGCCGCGAGCTGCAGCAAACATGCTCGCAGCCAGAGACAGCTGAATTTGCTCCTTTCCAAAAAAAAAACAAAAAAACAAAAAAACAAAAAAAAACACCAAGAAAAGCAAAAAGGATAAGAAAATCCCCCCCTGCTGCATGGGGCCTTTTATTTCTCCTCCTTTCTTCTGGACTTCTTGCAGGGCTCCTGTGTATGCTCTCCACATCCCCTCCTCAGTTCTGGTAGCACTGGGGCTCCACTTTCAGGGGCTGCCCCTGAGATGTAGGCAGCCGTGTCGCTGCTCCATGCTCACTCAGCGCCAGCATCTTTCTTCTTGATTAAAAACCAACCCAAAGGGGCTGCTTTAAGGTTTGCTCTGCAGACCAGCCTACTCCAGCTGTTCCCCAACCCCCGCTGTGGGACGGCAACAGGAGCTTCGTGCAGGGCCTGGGCTACGGAGGGGGCTTCTCCTGTGCACAATTCCCAATGCTTTTCATGAGCATTTCAGTGCACAGAGAATCCCAGTGCTGTCCACCTGCGTGTGATCCAGCTGGTTTGCTTTCATTTTATTCTATTTGCAAAGGAAGTTGTTGGCACTTTCCTACTTATTTATTTTTATCTAATGCCTTATCTGCAAAAAGCGAAAACAAAACAAACACAACAGAATGAAAAGGAGGAGCGCTCTCATAGCCATGGACGTAAAACTGTGCCCAACAGAGCCCAGAGTGCTCCCAGCTCAGCCAGGTCCCTCGCTGAGCACCCATGCAGTGTGCTTGCAGCCCCACAGCCTCTGGGAAGGATGTCCCAGGCAGAAAGCCTGCATCTCCCATCCCATCAGGATCTCCCAGCCCACTGCTGCATGTGCCGCATGTGTGCCTCCTGCCTTCCTCCTCATACACAGAAGGAGATGCTCAAGGATCTAGGGCAGCCCCGTCCCCACTGCCTTGGCTCTTCGCTCCCATCTCGCCAACACCAGCATCTTCACGCTGCTGTCAGGAGGAAGATGTAGAGCAATCACAGCTCTGTGCTGCAAATATTAATTATCCACTAACTGCTCTCCAGGCAGCCATTAGATCCCAGCTCTCTGACAGCTGTTCCTGGCCGCCTGCCTGAGGGACACTGCTGTGGGGAGCAGGCAGGGGACGGTGGGACCAGGGGTGGCCGTGGGGAGGGGTTCCCGTTCCACAGCACCCAGGGCTGGAGGATTTTGACAGGACACTGTTATTGCCCTGCCAAATGGGTTTATTTTAGGGGCTGCTCTCTCCCAGGGGGGGCACAGGGTTCACGCTTCCCCTCTGCACAGCCCTGTGCAGTTTTTGCTCCACCCCAGCGGTGAAAGAGCAGGAAATGGGAGAAATACACCTTTTTTTTCATTGATTCCCTCTCCCCCACTCCCCACCCCTTCCCCATCTCCAAAACCAGGCATGCTGGTGGGAAGCTGCTCACTGCAGACAAAGGCAGCACAGCCGGTGCCATGGGCAAGGAGGGATTTGCGGGTGGGCGCTACCTGCAGACTCACTGCTCTGCCCCAATTCAGGCTGCAGAGCTCAGCTCAGCACCCCCACACCCTTTGGGGAAAGCAGGGGAAGGAGTGCATGAGGCAGGGGGAAGAGCATACCTGCACCCCTCTTGTCTCTGTCGCCCCATAGCAGTGCAAGGCTGAGCCAAGCAGAGCCAGTTAACAAAATAAATGAGCGAGGTAGGCCTGAGAACATATAAATCTCTCCCAGATAACATTTAGATGTTCCATATTTGAGCCGGCCATCATTTAAATTACCACTCTGCCTCCCCTCAACCTAGCCCCTCATTACTGGGATTTTAATGCTCAGGGCTTAATTGCTGAGGCTTAGTGGGAATCACCCGCCTCTGCCCAATTGGGATCCCTTAGTCTGGGAGGATCCCAGGGCTCTTCCTGGAAAAATCCTGCCTACGGGGTCAGATGAGGGTTTTGAATGTTTCTCCACAGCTATCCGTGTTTCTAGGGTTGGAGAACCCCTGAAAAAGCTGCTGCAAGGAGGCTGAGCTTCTGTGGTGGATTGCAATCCCCTCTGCGCCATTTACCTTCTCATCCCTCCTGTACTGTAGGAGTACAGGAAGGGTTTTGTGCGACACCAGTGCAAAAGCAGGAGTGGGAGTTTGCTGGAAGAAGAGCGAAGAGACCAAATGGGAATGGCTCTGCTTCTGAAAATGAGCCGAAGCATGAGCCCGTGAGAGATTCCAGAGAGCTCTCAGGAGGTTTTATCATTCACCAGAAGTTAAGAAATAAGGTGGAAATGTACTTAGGGAATAGCGCGTTTGTTGGAAAACAATAAATCCTTGCTACTTTGAGGGAACAAGGAAGATCTTGAAATTCAGCTCAGCTTTGCCAACTGGGGAAAATCACATCTCCAGCCAGAGAAACCAGGGCGTGGGGCAGCTGGGGGCCAGGGCAGCGCCGTGCCCTGCATGGGGCCGGCTCCGTAATTGGCAGCCCCTGCTCCACTACCCCTTCTGCCGCCTGGTGTTTAATTGCACTGGCTAACAGTTCAGGGGCAGAGCTGCTCAGGGGCCTTATCTCTGCTTTCACCATTTTTCTTTCTGGGAAATGAAGTTAAAAATCCCTTCACAGCAGCTCCAGCGGAAAAAAAAATTAGTCCCATATCACTATTTAACATGCACTGCTAAAAACTAGATAAACACAGGCCGTCACTTGGAGATTAGCTCCTCACATGACTAAATGATTTATTTAGAAGATTCCTTCTTTTCTCTCTCTCTCCTTCTCCCTCTCTCTCTTTTCCTTGGCTAAGAACATATTAATCAGAAATTAGAGGCAGGCTGAGGGATGGAGAACAACCTGACAAAGAGCAAACGGAGACAGAGAAGGGAGAAGGATGGGGGAAAGGAGGGAAGTGGGGACAGGGCCGGGGAAGGGGAAGAGGCAAAATGACAAAAGGTGAGAAAATGGAGGGAAATACAGGGGGTAGGAATGGGGATGGGAGGGGAAGTGTTTGTTTGAGAAGGGAGGCACAAAGCAGAGGAACAGAGATGGACCTGGGATGGAAGCAAAGCAGCACCAAGAGAGGGCCATGAGTGGGGCTGAGCTGCCCCCAGCTGTCAGGCCTGCTGATGAGGGCACTGATGGGGCGCAGCAGCCCCCAGGCCCCGTTCCCTGCAGGTGAGGGCGATAAGAGCATCCTGGTGCTGCTCAGGCGTGAAGGGGCCGGGGATTTATAGAGGGGGATAAAAGAGAACCTGCACCGGCTGATTATGGGGCTGTGTGCTGGGGTGGGGGCAGCGCTGTGTCCCTCCCCGTTATCCGCAGTGATAAGCAGCGCCGAGGCTGAGGCCAGCAGCGATAAGGAGATTAGGCAGTCAGCTCTCACTAGCGCTGCTCCTGCGGGATTTCCTGCTCCCGTGGGCTCACCAAAGGTTATCTGCTGTGCTGCACTTGAACCTGCCTGCAGCCCTGCCCGGGGGTGCTCCCCAGCCCACAAATCAAAGGATGCTCCCACAGCAGAAACAGGAAGGACACTTCCTATCCCGTAAAGCAAGGGATGCTCCTCATTCACAGAGGACCCACCCCTCTGACGGGATTGTTCCCCAGCCCCACGCCAGCCCAACCCCTGCACAGGGGCACCCCAATGCCAGGTGACCCCACCCTGCAACCCCAGCCCTGCCAGCTTCCACCTGCCTGCAGGCACAGTGCTGCTGCTTCAAAGCACTGAACACTTGGCAGTGCCCTGATGTGTCACAAAATGGCCAATTACCCCTCTCACTGGTTATTAATTTATTAAATTTTAATTTTGCATAAAGCACTGGCTAGGTGGGAACAGAGCTCTCTTTGCACATCACGTGCAGCGTGTCAGCGTGGAGCACCCTCTGCAGGGACCTTGGTCACAGCCCCGTCAGCTGAGCAGGAGGTGGGTGATGGCCTCAAAGAGCTGTGAGGGCTGCAGGGGGCTGCAGTGTCCTGGTGAGGTTGGGCTGGCAGATGTGGGAGTGCAAACTTGTCCATGTAAGTGAATGAGTGGAAATTCCTGCATGCAAACCCATGCGTGCAAACCCTTGCATGTCAACCCTTGTTTGCAATCCATTGTGTGCAAATTCTCACATGCAAATGCTTGCATTCAAACCCAAATGTGCAAATGCTTGCACGAAAATTATTGTATGCAAACCGTTGCACACAAACCATGTGTGCAAATCCTCACATGCAAACCATTGTGTGCAAAACCTTGCGTGCAAACTATTGTGTTCAAACCTATCCATGCACACCTATATGTGCACATCAACACCTCAGACTCTCTGCCAGCCCCACCTTTGCTCTCACACTGCTGGAGCCGTGTCCTACAACCCACTAGGGCCCTATTTCCTTTGCCTCATGCCAGTGTAGAGGGGCAGGTTGGGATGTGCAATGTACCCCTGTAGGGCATGATGTTAATGCACCATGATTACCCTGCAGCTGGGCCAGTCAGTGTGAGCCCCTGGGTGCCCAAAGAAGGGGAAAGGCTGTCGGGGCCCAGGGGCCATGCTGGCTGCATGGTGTGTGGACACCCTGTGATACACTGCCCTCCCCAGCCCTGCACCTCATAGCCACGGTGTCTCTGTTTATCTGCACCCATGGCTCCAGGAGCCTGGAAATAATGTTTTTCATTTTGCCAGCCTGTTTCCCCCACGCTGCTTTCCTTCCCGCGCGGTGCTCTGCAAGCTGACAGCCGCCTCACACTCCCAGCCCCTTCCCAACTTGCCCCCTTTTTCTCCGCATTTTTTCCCATACACTGTTTTCTCCTTCCTCTTTATTTTATCTCGATTTGCCACAAATCTGTTCCCCCACAAAGCAGCTGCCATCTTTGTTCTTTGCCATTATCAGCTGCGGCACACGGGCCCGGCCAGGCTGCCTGGCAGACAATTGCTGACTAATAGACTGTCTGAGAGCTATTGTGAAGTGTGTCCGAGGCAGATCTATCACCGTGTCCTATCACCCATGCCGCATTGACACCACAGGAGAGCGGCACGGAAGGGGGAATGGGGAAAGGGATGGGAAAAAAAAAAGAAAAAAAAAAAAAAAAAAGAAGAAGAAGAAGGGAAAAAAAAAAAGAAAAAAAACATTCTTGCTCAGCACAGTGCATCGCTGCTCCCTGGACCAGGCAGGAGCAGATGTGGTCAGCATCTCCAGCGGGCTCCATCCTGCCTCCATCTGCTACTGGAGGCTGCTCTGCAGCAGGGGGCTGCTGTCAGAGATCTACAAGGAGTGAGGGACTATAGGGGATGAGGAGTGCTGGGAGCATTGGGGGGTGAAGCTGCTGGTGGTGCAGTGGGGTAGCAGGGCACTGGTTTACCTTATGCCTGTGTTCTGGTGTTGGAGGAACCCCTGGGAGCCCGAGGAATTGGGGATGCAGCGCTGGCCTTTCCTCCTGCTCAGAAGGCAGCGGGGATGATGCTTGGGGTCCAGTGCAGGGAGAGCTTAGTGTATGAGGCCATAGCTGAATATATGAGCAGGGGAGAATGACTCAGAGATGGCCCCCCACTCACACACAATTCTCACTGCTGTTAATGAAGTCTGAGTGCCCAATGTAAAATTTGGTGGCACAGGACCATCACAGCTCCTCATCCTGTCAGTGAGTGCCCTGTGCAACATCCAGGCTGCAACCTCAGCCCTGCAGTGAGCACTAGGACCACGTCCCCAGCCCTGGCAAGAGGGAAATTGAATGGGAGACTGGGGTTGAGTTTTCTCGGCTCTTCATCCCTTTGTTGGTCATGCACTAGGGAGGATGCCCAAAAGGCCACTGTCACTGCTCGATGTTGGCTGGAAAGGACGCAGGGAGACCCAGGAGATGGGGACAGAGGGGACACAGCCACAGGCATGAGCTACTGGAGTGGGGCAATGCGCGGGTGCTTTGAGACCCCCAGGCCTTATGGGGCCGTGGACAGCAGAGGGGGCTGCAGGTCAGCAGGAGAGGTGACATCTGCGAGCGCACTTTGGGGACAGGAATGGAGCAGCCTGGGACTCGGGGTGAGGGGGGATCAGGCCTGGGTCAGGAGGCAGCCCTGCTGTGCTGGGGGATGGGAGGATGCTTACAATGCACGACCCCTCGAAGGGAAATGAGCCCCTGTGCTGATGCGTGACCCCAGAACAGCACCCGTGGGTGGTGTGCAGCCCACAGCTAAAGTACAAAGGAGTGCAGAGAGGGAGGCAGCGGGTTCTGTTTTCCCTGTGCTGTTCTGCCTGATCTATGCATGCACACACAAGGTGAGATGAGATGAATAGTTAATGTCCCCAGTGGGTTTTGCTCCTGCTCGCTGCAAAGTTGTGAACAAAATGACCGGCCATGCATTGAACGGGCTTACATCGCTCTCCATATGGAAATGAAGATAATCCAGGGCCTTGCTTTGTGTTCTGCGGGAGAGCGGGTGGCAGCGGGGCTGGGGGGATGGGGCCAGATCCTGCCCTCCTGGGGAGGACACACAGAGACCCCAAAGCCTCAATCCCATCCACATGCACATGAACTACAGCCTCATGTCTCACGGCTGCCTGGAGGTTCTGCACAGCTCTGAGAAGCACTGGGGGCCACGCTCTGCCTTGCACCCCCCCCCCTCCCCCAGACTCAGCTCTGCTTCTCTCAAATCAAAGTGACAAACCATGGTTCTTCCCAAACTTCTGCTAATGAGACACTCATTCAAGAAAACCCCCAAAGTGCTGTTAATAAAGTCTAACTTAAGGGGATAAGAAAAAAACAAACAAACAAACAAAAAAAAAAAAAAAAAAAAAAACAAGCAAAATTATCCCCAGATTAAATCTTCCTCCACTGGGCAGTTTTCAAGGCTTCATCTCGTGCTGTGCATCTGGTTGACTTTTTGGCAAGCCCTGCAGTATGTGCACTGCTTGTGATGGATCTGAGGTTCATGCACCTCCCGTGGTTCCATTCCCCTTTTGTTTCTCTGTCTCCAAGCGGAGGACGGAGGACAGAAGTGGGGGATGTCAAGCAGAGACCCAGCAGGGCAGGATCTGTCCCCAGTCTGGGCTGTGCCCCCCCCCACACGGTGACGTGGGGACCCCTGAGCAGCTGTGGATCCCCACAGAGCGCAGCAGCAGCAGCGGGCTCTGAGCACACCGCATAGCTCGATGTCATGGCTCCCCCTGTAGCCATGTAGAGAGAGGCACGGCAGCACAGGAGCAGAGGGGAGCCCCTCCACCAGCTGAGTTTGTGGGGGCCCTGTCAGTCCATAATATGCCGCAGCCACCTGCACTGCCCCATTTTGGAGTAGTGGTGAGTTCGAGTTGCACCCAAATGTCCCCATTTCAGGTGTCCATAGGGCATCCTCCCTGGAGCGGGAGGGCTGGTAGCTAGAGTCATGCACACACCATGGCACACACAGTAGCTGGGCATCACCATGCAGCTCTGTAGGACCGAGCCAGGGGGATGTAACCCCGAGCTGTGCTGGAGATGCCTCATGGGGCATGTGAAGGGCAGTCCTGCTGCTGGAGATACCTGGTGCCAGTGTGGTGCTCGGGAGCCTGGTGCAGCAGGGATGCACGCAGCCAGCAGAGAAATGGGGACAGCCTCTTGATCACACCACGCAGAGTTGGCAAATTGCCGTGACTTAACAAATTCCTGCTGCCGAGCTGAGCCGTGGAAATCACTCCAGCATGCGCTGGCGGCCCCTGTATGTGTGCAGGTTTTGCTTAAGCCACATATTCCTCTGCTGCCAGGTAGGGCAGGGTCCAGCCTGTTCACCACCAGGTGGGCCGTCCCCATCTGACCCAGCATTTGGGATCTCCCTGTGTGCCTCAGTTCAGGCTATGAAGGCTTTCCAGATTGGGGTGATCTGAGGGTCAACATCCCCCACCCTGTGCTAGCTACTGTCACCGGGGGGGCAGCAGCCTAGATGTTTCCCTTGACCGCTGCAGTGGGAGGGGAGCAGCAGGCAGCCTACAAGGGCTGACAGATCGCCTCTGATGGGCAGCATCAGAGATACTCCATGAGCCATTTGTCGCCACTCCTGCCAGGGATGTGCGGGGGGAACCATTCCCACTGGGGACCAAAGGGCATGGATTGCTGTGGAGGACAGATGAAGCCCAGTATTAAAAGGATGAGTTTCTACAAACTGACAGACAATACTCTGTGCTACAAGGATCAAGCATGGCAGGGACCAGAGCTCAGTCCCTTTTGCTGCCCCAGTGCTGAGGCCTCGGTAATGGGGCTGGAGATGCAGCCCAGAGAAGGCTTTGGGCCACTCTACCCATGTGACAGTGTGGCTGTGCATTCAGCCTCACTGGAAAATCAAAACCTCGCTGGTTAATTAAAGTCTTGGGCCCTGAGATCTGCTTATTCCGTTCTGCAGCTGTAATGCCATAAAAGTGTTCCGCACAATTTCAGCTGCAGCGGCTACAATCACAGTTAGAAACCAGCGGTTTGGGGCAGGAGCAGCTCTTCTCCTTATTCCCCAGGCATCGCTTTGCATGGACAGAACAAATACCACAGGAAAACATGTGCTGTGTGCACACATCCCCACGGCAGCACCTCTGTGCCTACCTGTGCTCGATTGCAGAGGGTGGTCCTGCCGTGTCCCCATCCCGAATCTCCACCTTTTAAACCCAAAGCAGTCTCATCCACCCCATCATCACCCAGCCTGCTGCGCGGGCAGCCCAGCCCCACAGCCCCGCAGGGCTTCAGGGCAGGGGCCAGAGGGGAGGGGGCCGTGCAGGCGGGTGTATGCTTTTTATTTCAGTAATTCTTTTATCTTGTTCTCGCACCCTGAACAGTATGAGCGTTCATCAAAGTAATTGACGCGGATGAAATTAGCGCTTCCTGCTATGTCGGACAGATAAACTTTGCTGAATATTGATTTTGCACAAAGAAAATGACATGTGCTTGGTCCTCACCCTTTATCTGGACGGAGCAGGGAGATGCTGGGGGAGGCGAGGGGGGAAGGAGGCAAGCCTTCGCTGGAGAAGCATCCATAAGAATTACTTTTATCTCTTCTTCCACAAGAAGACAACAGAAGATAAGGCTGGGCGACAGTGCTGGGGGAGGCTAAGGGGGAACAGGGGAGAGGAGCTCAGCAGAGACCTCTGTTGGAGCTGGACGCAGGGTTGAGCTGGGGGCTCTTTGTCAGCTGCAGGGTTTGGGCATATAACAGCTTCCCAGGGATGTGCGTCACAAAGAGTGGAAAGGAGAGTGGGCTCCCCCTCATCCCACCCTCAAAATGCCCCCAGCAGGATGCCCTGCCCTGCAGCCCCAGAGCAGCGCCCGCCCATCCCCCAGTCCAGAAGCTCAGCTCCATCCTTGTCCCCAAACCACCATTTCCCACTCCAATGTTTGCACAGAAGGTTTGCAGGATGCATTCACCCAGCTGCTGGGTTTCGTGTTAACACCACGCTCTGCAGAGAGGGGATGTGGGAACAAAGCTTGTACATGTGCTGCTTTTCCCAGAGCGTCATTTTCCGAGACTTGGGGTGACCTGAGCTCTGCACACAGAGCATTTCGTGGTGTAAGCAAGCAGCCATAGGCTTTTCAAAGGCTACAAAATGTATTTATACATGGTATTCTTCCTGGCACAGCACAGCGCAGACCCCTTCAGATGAGAAAAGCAGAGGTAGCTCTGACCCAGGCTGATGGTTCCTGAATCACAGGAAAACTAAGCACTGCCTATTAACAGGGACTTGTGGCTGTTCTTGCGGAGCCTGACATCCTTGTCAATATCAGCTTACATAGCAAGTGCTTGGGAAATTTGAGGAGTTGTTTAACATTGCCCTGTCTGAAGCCCCGGGAGCAACAACGCAAGACTCGGGGCAGGATTATGCAGGCCAGGGGCAGCTCATCAGCACTAGCATGGGGATACAAATGGAGTTTGTTTGAAAAGACCAAAACAAGAGGGTGTAGAAGGCGATCTACCTGAATTCCCTCAGCTATGCTGGGACAGGCTGGGCATAGAGCAGAAGGCAGTAGGGACCTTGGGGATGAGTATTGGGGGCTCTTCAGCCCTCTCCTGAGTGGAACCATCAGCAGGTTCAGCCAGCACTCTGCTCTCCTTGTCAGGTTCAGGAACTTCATATAATAATGGATACTTGGTGCCAGCAAGGTGGTAAATAGTGGTGCAGAGGAGCTAGCGGTGGTCATGGGGGATGCTTGCTTATATGGATTTTGTTTACACATGTAGATGTGAAACACCACAAAGCTTCGCAGCAGACAAAGCTGAGGTCCTCCTGAGCAAGGTCATCTTGGTCTTTCACTGTTTCCTATGGTACAAAACTACAGGTGGACAGAAGGTGGGATCTGCCCTCATCTTCCTCCCTGGAGCTGGTACTGTACCCCATGGCACTGAGCATGGGAGCTGGGCAATCCCGGGAAGAGCCCAACACCCTTCAAATACCAGGAGTGTGAACCAGCCCAGCTCTGCTCTCGTTTGACTTCCCAACATCCATCCCGACACCTCAACTAGAGGAGTATTCCTCGCCTCCTGTGTTCCTTGGCAAAACTCAATCCAATATTAATTACTTCCTATCTGCAAACTTCAGTGTCATTTCTGTGTCAGTTTTTCTTGGCTAATGTCCACTGATGAAGGCTTCATCCAGCGCTCTCGGCGCATTCTGTGTCCCACTCACATCAGGCTCTCCTGTTTTCTTCTTGGGTAAGGGGAAGAACAGCCTCACATTGGTTGGATTGTTACAATTTCTAACATCCCTTTCTTGATTTACCCCCTCCCCAGACATACCAGGCCTTAGGGGATAAAAAATTTTAAAAAATAATTTTAAAAAAAAAATCAAAGCCCTTATTTTGCTGCTTGTATTTTCCAGATACCATGCCTTGACATTGGGAGCAAACAGTTATTAAATAAATGCATTGTTAGGCATGCTTTTAGTCCTGACACCTCTGGTAAATCTGCATTTGTTATTTAGTGAATTAACTGGTTTTAAATCAAGTTATAATCAGTGGGTGCCCTTGTAAGTGGTATTTTATATCCTTCTGATCATGCTTTGTTTGCAATTTCTGTACAATTTCTTTAGGTGCATTATACGTTTTCCTTGAAATAACAGCATTCTGCGTTACAGTATCCAGCTGCATAGAAAACTTCCTGCCATTAGCATTAGCCCTTCTGTCACAGCTCACCAGCCCAAACCTTGTCCACATGGGCTCAGTGTCTCTATCTTGATGTGCATCTTTTGGGGTGCCCATCCCAGCTGGCTGCCGCAGCAGGTCCCCATTTATCATTTATCATCCCCATGTCCTCAGGGAGGTTGTTCTCTGGGGTCTCATTGCCCACCCAGCTTCTCCCTGAGTGCATCTGCCAGGTTCGGCAGATCAGTGCTTGCTGCACCAGCTCCCGCCCTGTGCTCACATATAGGCAGAGCCGGTCCTTATACTGCAGCTTATGGCTGTTCTTCCTTCTGCTGTGATCTGCTTCCCAGCCTTAGCCAATGTGAGGCCACACAGTGGCCAGTTTGCCATGATGTGGTCACCTCCATCTGCCCATGGCCTGGTCACCTTTGTGATGTGTTCATCTCCATCCACGTTGCGATCACCTCCATGGTCACATCCATGACAGGGCCATATCTACCTCGTCACAGCAAGGTCTCACATAGAGCTTAGAACCCTGATCTGATACTCAACGCAGCACTTCTGTGGCAAGGACCAGGGCTGAGAGCCACCTCCTCTAACTTTCTGGTGTCTTAAGTGAGCTCTCACAGCTTGACCTAACGGTGAGCTTGACCTAGCCTTATGAGGCCAACATTGAAGGCCTTAAAAATGCAGAAGCTAGGGCTTGACCAGGCCCCAGGCTTCCCAACAGCCATGCAGCAAGCCCTGCTCACCATCCCATCACAGGCAGCAGCAGTCATGGCATTGCCCAGGTGCTGCCCTTTCCTTGCTGCCCATCCCTGTCTTGCCCCAGGGTGGCATCCACTCCACCCCACTCCCAGTCTGTTTTCCCATTTATCTCCTCTGCCTGGTGAATATACATAAATATGAGCAACTGTGTCTGTGTGCGACCTTACCTGCCCTGACTAAATTCATGTAGTGTCTGTGAAGATAATTCTAAAGCCGTAAGGAGATAATAAAAAGGAAAGATTAAAAAAAAAAAAAGGGCAAGCATTGTGGTTTGTGTTCTCTTATCTAACCTACTGCAGGCCTGGGTGAGAGCAGTCCCTTGGTATTTAAAGGGAAGCTGCGTCTGGGAACATAGCAGCAAAGGAATGGGGATGGGTACCACTGGGGACAGGCCCCTGCCCTCCCCATAGGACATGTGGAGACTTGGCGTCAGGGGAATTGGCCACAGGGAAAGCCCAGTGGCTGCATCCCCCAAACATCTGCCCGGCTTGATCCTTCAACACAACATCTACAAATGGTGGGCAATGGGAACAGATGGGGTGTGCCTAGGGTGGCAGCAAGTAGATGCACAGCCCCATGGGCAGCTGACCTCAACGAGCTGGGGAGACCAAGCTGGGAAAAATGAAGCTCCAGGTGTGATTTTCCATCTAAAAATACCACTGCAGCTGCACACAGCCTTTGCATGAGAGCGCATCGATTGCAGCAGAGGAAATTATCAAAGGGTTCATCTCAGCGGTGTCATCGTTGAATGGAGCAGGTTGTCAGATAAATGTGAGCATGCAAATGGAATGATCAGAAGAGAAAAACCGTGGCAGCCTCCTCAAAACAAGGTTCCGAGGAGAGGGTGAGATGCCCCCAGTTGTCCACCAGCTCTGGAGGTAATGGGGGCATGGTGAAATGTCAGAAAACCAGTCATTGGTGATTGCTTTCTCACAGGAATCATGTGTGCTCTGAGCTCAGAAGGCACAATGCTTGGGGGAAAATAAAGATAAACTCCAAATGTACACAAGCTTTGATCAAGAGCACTTTCCTCTTTTTTCCCCCTTTTCTATGGGGTTTTTCATGACTGGGATCTAAATGCAGTAAGCTAAATCATCAGAGTCAGTAAAAATACTAAAACGGTACGGAAGAACCAAAAAACTCCCTGAACCTGCGCAAGGACAAAGAGGTTATTGGGGTCACCACACCTGTGGGCCTCCCCACAGCCAGGGACACATGGTGGCACGACATCCCCAACGGGCAGGCTCCTGTCTGGGGAGCGGCTGATGGCTGAGGACAGCCACAGTCAGACACGAGAAGAGGGACACCAGCCCACTGCCCCCTCCCTCTCCCTCCCCCCCCTCCCGTACATGGAGAGGGCTTTCTTCCGCCTTTGTTCGGCATCTCCGAAGTGCTGTCGCCACAATGGCCGAGGTGAAAGGGGTTAATTCGGGGGACAGAGGTAGGATGTGAAGATGCAGAGCGGGACAATGGGCTGCCTTCCTCTTTTGTCAGCGCAGCCATTGTGCCGCGTGTGAAAAATGAAATCTGTTTCATTTTGCTTCCAGATGCGATCGGGCGCCTCTATTTAGAAGCCATCAAAAAAAGCCATCCAAGTGCTGGGGGGGACATGGCAGGGGGAGCACAGGCCTGCCAGACACAGGCGCAGCCCAGCCCCACCCCAGAGCAGCTTTTGTTTATTTACTTGGGATTTAACACTTATTTAGATTTAACCCACTCCCTGCCTCTGCCATTCAAGTGGCTGAAACAATCGGCAAAGTCAGTGGGGAGAGTTTTAGTTTAAGGAGTATCCTTCTGCCACAGCATCCTCCACCCAGAGCATCCTTCCAACAGAGCAACATCCCACTGAAGAATCTTCCATCCAGAACATCCTCTCACTGGAGCATCCTCCCATCCCAACAGCAGCAAGCTGAATGCTGGGATGAGCTCCAGCCCATGATGCTCTTCATGCCCATCCCATAGCTGAGCGCTGTGACAGCTGCTCTTAATGTCCTACCTCACCCCCAAGTTTTGCAGGAAGGGTGGGCAGCTTTGGTGTCATTATTCATCAGCATTTCCCCTTGCTCCCAGCACTTCAGGTGACAGTGCAATGAAAGCCAGGCCCGCTGCTCTCCCCCTCCTTCTCCCCAAACCAATCTATGGGTTTGCTACCAAGTGAGAAATTTTCACATTCAGGGAAGGTGTGAAACTTGGCAGTTTTGTTCCCTCCAAGGGGAATTACAGCCCTTGCAGAATGCAAACAAACAAATGCAAATTAACCCTAAAGAACTTGTTTTTTCAGTGCACATCTTGGCCTTTGCCTCAAATTAACAAATCCAGCTGCAAACTCTCAAGATTTACTTTTCCCATCCAAATACACAGCTGTTTGTCCCTCAAGATGTCAGTGCAGGAAAGGGACAACAGGCAGTAGTTACCAGATTTCGACAGTGGGCAAAAAAGACCCAAAAGGCCTGGATTTGTGCACTGGGCAGCCCTCTCCTTCCTGAAACCCAGCAAACTCACTCCAGCCATGGCTGGATAGTACCCTGGGCAGTGGGGAGAGTGCAGGATGGCACTGCCAGCATTGCCCCAGGCAGCCCATGGTCCCCAGCCCCAATTGGCCATGTGGGGATGGGGCCACTCTAGTCCTCTCTTCTGCATGACCATCCCATGGCAGATGGGCGGTCCTGCCTCTTCAGTGACTGCAACCCCACCCCAATCCAGCCTTATCTGCTGGCTAATTGCCCCCCTGTTTGTGCCCACCACCACATGGTACTCCCCAGCCTCCTAGCATCACCAGCGAGTGAGACCTCCCTGCACAAGGCAGGCAGGATGGCAATGTGGCAGTGAGACCGTGGGTGTCACATCACATAAATCAAGCTCCGGAGCCTTCCTATTTAACACACTCTTCCCCTTCGAGTTGTCAGTGAAACCGTTAATTAATTAGCTAATCCTGCAATGAAGTGGATTCTAAATGGGTCTCCCCTCCCTTCCCCCCATTTAGGTAATTACTGCTGAGGGAGCTTTTGTGAGAGTAATTTTCCAGCAGGGACAGCCCCGGATGGCTGAGGAAGATGAATTTAAAGAGTGGGGGAAATAATAATGGGGGGGGGGGGGTGGGGGGGAGGGAGGGGGGGATAAAGGACTCCTTCTGCAGGGTGGCATGCACCAGAGACCCAGGCAGAGTCAGCAAAGTGCTCCATCACTGCATCGAGGCATTAGGGTCCCTGCATCAGTTCGTGCATGGTGGGACCTGCTCACCCCACATCTCCACTAGCATCTCCCATCTGCGGCATGTACACATCTGGTTGTAAAGCGTTTTCCATCACAAGATATTCTACAGGAGGAATGAAGACAAAACCCCAAAGCCCCAAGGGGAGGTTCTTTTTCAAGCCAAACAAAGCAAAAGGGGATTGGCTTTCATGGCTAAGCAGAGAAATATCGAGCAGTCCTCAGGCCAGCACCTCTTGGAGCATTTATTTCAGAGCCAAGGCACCAAGGTTTCTCCATCACTTCTTGCTGTTTGCCTGCCCCTGAGCAGCTTCAGACCCTTTTTTGTTCCTTACTATGTCAAACTCAGTCTCAAAGTGAAGATTTCAAAGGCACACACTTTCAGATCCTCAGTTTTGCCTGCACAAGTCCTGCCGAGTCCAACAGAGATATGGTACAAGCAGTGCAAGCTGCCTGCTGCAGCTAAGCATCCTTTGAACCGCCTCGCATCACTCACAAAAGCATTCAAAATCAAAGTCTGTGTCTGAAATTCATGGCCTGGCTGTACTCCGGGTGCAGACACCCATCACAGCTGCAGACCTTGGCCTCCAGTTCCTGGTGGGTGATAAAAGTCAGAGTCCTGGGGACATCCTCAGCCTGGGGACTGTGTTGTAAGAGCCTCCCTGGAAGTTGCTGCATGCTGGGCTGGGTAGGAAAGTGCAGGTTTGGGTGCCCAATCTTCAAGTGATCTCACTGTCTCAGGGCAAGAAGATGGGCTTGCTGTGGGCATACTGTCTCATTTTAATAGCTGTCTGCAGCTCTTCTGTATGGGAAATGCTTCCTGAGAGTTTGGAATGAAGTCTTCTCTCTCCTTGAGAGAGGTTCCCTGAGCCACCAGCTGATTTCCCTAGATAGGCACACTCTCTATCCTCTGCCTGTGATGCAGAGCAGCAGTGTCTCCTTTTGGCAGCTCAATGCACACCACAGCAGGTCCCAGAGGAACATCATCACTCCCAGAGGCGACCTGAGAGAAACAGGGATGGTGGAGATTACTTTCCTCTGGGCCTGAGGACATGATGAGTGGGCTGCTACAGCAGTGGCTTAATACCATTTCCCTAGGGCTCTTCCCAAATACAGCTTGGAGAAAAGGGGGAGGCACCTCTGCAGCTTACCGTTTCCTGCTGCTGCTGCTGGTGCCACTGAAGCATCCTCCAGGACTCCCCACCCTCATCTTTTTACATGGATCATTCTCTTCCAGCTGTCTGCAAACAGAGACTTCCAGAGACAGCTCTCACTTGCTGCCCCCTCCCACGAAGTAGCCTGAAATCCAGTGTTTCGTACTACTGCCTCAAGATAGAAGTGTGCTGGGGCAGCCCTGGGAAAGGCTAGAGGGCCCTCTGAGCTGGGCTGGGAGAGGACCCCAGAGGTGATGACGAGGCCACCAGGGTCCTTTAAGACCTGGAAGGATATTTCATAAGATGTTGTGGAAAATCTGTAGCCTTTCTGGGTTTTGAGATAACGCTGGCTAAGCTGCAAGGCTGAGGAAGATGGGTGGGGTGATGTCTCAGATTTAGGGTGTAGCATCAAGAACTGAAGTGACAAGGGCTCAATGCCACATTCCAAGGGATGCCGTCTTGGCCACCATAGAGTGAGATGGTGCCATGCCTGCACAGCAGGCTTGGTCCCACCAGGACAGCATGAGGAGGGGGCAGCCCAGCACACCTACTCCTTCCCTGTATCTTCCTGCAGCCACAGCACCAGCGCTGCTCCCTGCAGCCTGCATCCCCCTCCCTGCCTGGCCAGCAGCAAGTGCACTCGGCTGGAAAATTAAGACCCAGGGTTGAACCCGGAGGGGCACAGCTCAGGGCCAGCAGGGATGGGAGCAGCCAGCCGCAGCCCTGTGGCACCGCTGTGCCAGCCCCACTCCCCAGCCAGGCCCCAGTGTCACTGTCACCCACCCTGGGGCCGCAGTACATCATTGGTGACAGCTCTGGTGTGCATGGCACAGCTCACGCGTGCCTGCCTGCTCCCACGGGCAGCTGGCGCGGGCAGAGGTCCAAGGTCAGCTAAGTGTTTAATGGGCCTCCTGCGAGGACCTGCGATGAAAGGCAGGCGAGGAGGGAGCATATGTCACCGCCAGAGCTCCAGGGCTGGTGTGAAGTGACAGGAGGATGCTTCCCATGCAGATAGGCAGGCGCAGAGCATTGCTTTTCTGAGCATGTATTCTCCCTCCAGAGTGCTGAGAACATCAGCACCCATGGGCCTGCATCCCGAGGGGTGAGGGACACCTGGGTGCCCACAGCACCATGTCCTGCTGGGACAAAGAGACTGCTGTTCTCACAACAGCTGCAACAAAAGCCAGGATACAAAGCAAACTCAATACAAGTGATCAAAGCCTACCCTGAGTTTGAGGTTCTGGGTCATATTGCCTAATGCTAAGTTAGAACATGCTTTGCCTCTTCCCTACAGATCTGATTGCTCCAGAGTCCCACTTCACTCCTTACCCAGCTGCACATCCTCTCTGCCAAAAGCAGTGCCAGGCAATGATGTCTCCCAATGGCACAAAAAGCCTGCAGGAGAACTCCCTCCCTGTGACAGACCCCAGGGGTTGTGGGCTTACCTCTGTGTGCCCACATCGCTCTGAGGCTCAGACAGTTTCATTTCAGGCAAGAAACCCACAGGCTCAGAGCATTCCTACCCTTGCTATAGGGCTGAGCCATGCAAGGGGCTCACAGGGGCTGCCTGCACAAGCCAAGGTTTATTTGGATGAGAGCGCTGTGCAAAAGGACAAAGTGTGGGCATGTTTGCAGCACTGGTTTCAGGTGTGAGCAGGAGAAACACGGGAGAGCAACTGGTGGTGAGCTACCTAGCAAGAACATGCTGACTGTCCCCTCGAGGTGTCCATCCAAGCACACCCAGACCCAGGTAGCCAAGAGCATCTGCTCACCTAAGGAGTGCTAGTCAGCATGAATACAAAACCTGTCTTGGAAACTCTTCCCAAGCTCCTGTCCAAGCCACAGGCAGAAATGAATGACAGTTTCCACAGTGTATTCTCAATGTGCTCCCAGAATAAAGCGAATGCCGTCCTCTGACTCAAACTCAACATTTTAGAGCCGCTGAGATATTTTGGCATCTGAGTGTTTGGCATGTGAGTGAGATTTTGATCTCTCCATGTCACCTCATTGCATCCTGTAGTGATTCCTCAGTAGATAACGACTTTCCTGTGCAAGACTTTCTGGATGAACATGGGGGTTTCTCAAGCAAGAGAAGTGCTTCTCACTGCTGCAGCCAAAGGAAATGTAGGCTCAGCCCTGTCCCTGGGAGAGCAGCTGGTTAAAAGGAGCCATTCACAAGCAAATGAGGTGCTGTCCTGCTTCCTGCAGGCAGGACTGCAGCTCCCATAGCTCCTGTAAAATCTCTTGCCTATCTCCGAAAGGAAAACAAATCACTACCTCTGTCCCATGCCAGCTTTCCCCCTTCTACTTCCCCACAACCTGGCTAAGGACCAAAGCTGCACAGGGACTGTGCTTACACTTCACCAGCTTGCTTGTGCCTGCTGCTCAGGCAGGGGTGGCATCCCAGCAGAGCACTCTGGGCCAGAGTTTCCCCACATTTGAGGGCTGGCAGCCACCAGCAGCAGGAGGACTTTGCTGCAAGGGGTGCTTCTGCACCCTACCAGACACGTGCACCCCAACCAGTGCACATCCAGGTGTCGGGGAGGTGAGTTGGGCTGGTGCCAAGCAGCACATCATGTTTGGTGGCCCTGCTAGGCAGGGGGGTTGGAACTACATGATCCTTGAGGTCCCTTCCAACCCAGGTGATTCTGTGATTCTGTGAGAGGAGCCCGCTGAGGACGTGGGAGGCAAGGTTTGCTTTTGCAGACTGAATCAAACGTTGGAAAGCTGGTGAATTAGCAGTGTTTGCTGAGCAAACGCTGCTGGGTGGGGATAGGCAGAGGAAGAGTGTTTAAGCACACAGTCCTTTATTTGCTAGCAAACATCTCCTTCTCCTCCTCTCCCTCCCCTGTTCCTCCCAAGCGTTCCTGAGTTTGTGCTCCAAAGAGGCAGGATGGTTCATCCCAAGACAAGGAGGGGTGAAATTCCCTAGAGAGAAAATGTGACAGAAGCATAGTTTAGTTTCATCAGCCTGTCTGCACCATAGAAACCAAGGGGGGGGGGGGGGGGGGGGGGGGAGGGGAAAGAAATTTTATCTGAAACCTACATTCATCTTCAGTATTGTTTATTTTCTATCTTGCTTGAGCCGCACTCTGGAGAGCAAAGACACTGAGGGCACTGCAGAGCACTGAGTATCCTGCCAGGGTTAGGTGTCATTGCAGAGAAGTTTGGACTTGGTGCTGCAGAGTAGGAGTACTTCTTGCAAGCCAACGCAGAATGCTTTTGGGTCTCACATGGCTCCTGGGTTTCTGGTGCTGATCTCAAACTCTCTCCTGGCTGCAGCCCCAGGGTGAGGAGTTCACCTGGAAGTAGTCAGGAGGTAAAGCAGGGGGTGCCATGTCATGCAGCACTTGCATCCGCAGTTGGAGGGGTCCGTGCTGAGGTTGGAGTGGCAGACCCACATCCAGCCATAAGCTGAGACAAATCTCATCTCACTGTACTGCAGCTAGCAATAGAGATGGTGGAGCTTCAACTCTCTGGAGAGAAACTGATGAAAGCACCAGAATAGGCTGGATCACACCTGCTGTCCAGAATTCATCAACATCCAGCTCACTGGGAGCTGCTAAACCTTTCTCTCGGCTCCTTCATGCTGTCTGGTCTTTAAAGCCTACATGCACAAGTACGATCTTCTGCAGTCACAAACTCCTTGATGAGATTTTGTTTATTCTTTGGGCCCAAACCTGCACCTTTATGGTATGGAAGCAGCACCAGACCTGGAGCACAACTTTGCCAGCCATCTGAGCTGCTGCTGGTGACATTCAATGGCTTTGGCTCAATGGACAGGACTGAAGACAGGAGCTGTGAACTCAGCCCTTTCTGACTTCTAAGCAGGCCCTGATACGTCTCCACTGGAAACCCTAGCTGAGGAATTCTGCTATCTTCCCACATGTTGATGCTCCATGTTACTCAACTGCAAATCTTTAATCGCTGGCAAACTACTGCAAAAATGCTTATGTCCAGGTTGTCACTCTGTTCATAAAGCATTCCCCTCTGGAACTGCTGGATTGGCTTTTATGGAGCAGCTTTAATGTTCATTCACCCTTTGAAGGCCAGGTGCTTAAACAGCAGCAGTGTTGCACACGGTGCTGTGTGAATTACTCATCACTGACAACGCATGCATCATTCATTATTAAAATGCTTGTGTGTTTGGCCTGCAACTTAATCCAGTGTCACCACAGCGGCTGCAGGAGAAATTCAGCATTTTCTAAGAGCAACAGCAGCCCCATACCCACATCTGACAGCACTAGCACTGCCCTGGTATTCCCACAGCACCCCAGGGGGAAAGGGTTAGAAAGCAAAATGCAAAAAATTAGTGCTCCTCAAGACATAAATTACAGGTGATGAGAAATCTTCAGCTGCTGTAAATCAACAGAGCTCTGCTGCAGTACGTGGAGCAGTGCTGATTTACACCGCACAGCAGCTCGTTCTGACCTTTGGGTCTTTGTCTGGGATTAGCAGGAGGAATTGTTGGGGAGGGGAACAGGCTCATTACCTTGTCCTGCCCAGCGCCTTGCTTTGCTCTGGTGTGTGTTGTTGTTGGGAGCTGGATCTAATTAGTTACTACAGGAAATGCCTCGGCTTCTGTCCCACACTGCATGGGAGGGGGGCTAATGCTGTCCAATGTGGGAACATGGGAACGAGAGTTGATGCAAAGATCCCTCGGTCCCCTAACTTGCTCTACACAGGAGCACATGCCTATGCACACAGAGCCTGCCCAGCAGAGAAGATGCCCACCAAACCCCTGCAACAGCCCCAGGCAGGGTTAAAGGCCTGAACCAGGCCCAGGGGGTCCCTGACCAGTAAGGGCATGAGATAGGGCTGGATACAAGCTGCTTACACTAAAGGGCCAGAGAGGGGCAGCAGTGTTGAGCTTTGGGTGGAGATGGGTGGACCCCAGGTGAGGCTCAACAGAGTAATTAAGGCCAATTAGTGCCTGCCGGGCTCTGATGAGGCTTATCTCTGCACATTCATGATTCCCTCCCGATGAGTTGGCTTTAGTCCTCTTCCATCAAGTATCAACTGCAATAACCTCGCGGACCCCCAGGAGACACCCTAGTGCAGGACACCTGGCCTTGTCCTGATCTCTGCTTGTTGCACACCCCAGTTAAGGTTTGGGGTGCTAATGAAGATGTGTTTCTTTGCAGATGGAGCTCAGTGAGTGCTTTGTAGGCTGTGGAGCGATGGACATGTGAATATTGTGTTCTGCAGATACAAGGTCTCTCGTGGGGATAAATGAGTGTTAGCAGGACCCTGAGCTCATGGCAAGTTCTGGGATCCCACAAAAATCTGAACTTACTGACTGGGGTGACCTAACTCCTTGTGACATCAGGACTGTCTTTCCCAGCCCACAGGGCTCTTCAGTTGAGCTCTGGCATCTGGCTTTCAGCTCACATGCTTGCTAGGTGTAGTCCATGCAGCTCAAAGTACTGTGGTAGTGGTAAATGCTAACAGGGCACAGAGGATCTCCTCCCATTGAAGAGGGCTGTGGTTCAGTGTAATGCATTTAGCATTGCAGGATGGCACAGGGCTGGTTTACAGTGAACCCAAAAGGTGGGATTGAAGGAGAGGGAGGAGTTACCACCTTCTGCAGCTGGACCAGTGCTGGGAGATTTCTCCTCGTGTCTCAGCAGCTGCAGCTCACCATCTGAAATCCCACACAGGTCCCTTCCTGTGCTCCAGAGAGTAGCCTCCAGCCTACCCCTATCAGCTGGGAGATCCTACAGACCAAACCCAAAGGTTTCCTGTGGATAAAACTCATTTCATGGGTGTGGGCTGAGCCATGGAACACCCCTCAGCAAATTTAATTTCTTCTCTGTTCTTGATTTATAGTAACTGAACCTTTGGCTTGAGCAAGGACATCTGCCAAAATCCTCACTGCCTTTTGAAATCCTCAATATTCAATTATAAAATTAAAAGAGCAGGAAGACATGAGCTGCTCCCAGTGCCTGATGGGGACAATCGTCTCTTGATCCTGAGACCAGCCTTGTTATGCCAAACCCAGGTCTCCGGACGGGCCCTCAGCCTCCTGGTTTGGTTCTGGTGACTCAAGTGAACATGGGAAGACCCTTCCTAGAGCCCTTGACTGGAGCACTGGGTGTTATATCCCTCGGCACCCCCAGCTTTTCTCCTGAAGGGACCTACTGCCACATCCCTTACACTTGGAGCTGAATAGGCCATGCATAAATCTTTCTGGGATCAAAAACCACATCCACAATGTCAGGGGGAGATGAAAACCTGTAGCTGGGGCAGGTAACACACATAATGATGCACGTGCACACACAAATGCACCGCTCCCCATCTCCTCCTGCTCTTTCCATCTCTTTCATTCCTCTGAAAGAAAACTTTGCCATTCCTGGGCTTTGTTGGTGGCAAGGAGGACACTGGATAAAGAGTCTGAGAAAGAGAAAGAGGGTGCGCATGGCTGCAGAGGGAGAAGGAGGGGAGAGCAGGAGAAGGAGGGATTCTCGGTATCTACAAGGGAATTAAAGCGCTTTTACTGAAGTGAAGAAATCAGCTAAAGAATGGCAGGCGAACAAAAGCAGCAAGGCTATGGACAAGTCCCTCTGAATAGATCCAGATCCCCTTAAGTTTGTAACACCCCCTACACACTTCTTTTTTCCCCTTCCCCCCCTTAAGCCTTTGCTCCTCACTCCTTCCAAGAACAAATGCAGAGGGGGAAAAAAAAAACTAGAAAAATAAAAAACCCACGAGGGAGGGGAGGAGTGGAAGAAAGCTAAGAAAAATCAAATAAAATAAAAGGTAATCCTCAGCCACTTTGCCCCTCTGGGGGCTGCTCTGGGCCAGATTAAAGGTCCGGTGTGAAACCATTCTGCTATTCAGATGCGATAAGCAGGATTTACAAGCAAAGAGAAAGAGAGAAAAGAATGGGTGAGAGGAGAAAAGGAGAATTATTTGTGTCTCTTAATACTTGTTAAGCACTTCTCTTTTGCTAGACCAGACAAGACACAGCTATGCTCAAAGTCCATGCACAATCCTGCCCGCTTGTCCAGCCCCCCCTTCCCCTTTGGTTTGCTTTCCCCCTGCCCCCAGCCAAAGCAAGCAGGCAACACTTTGTTGCTACTGAGCTGAAATTGGTCTCCTCTCCGAGCGGCACACAAAGAGAATGGCAATTAACCTTCCGTTCCCTGGTGACAGCGATCTAATCAGCGCAGCACCAGGCCTGTGCCAGCAGCTCTGAGCAGTGAGCTGCTCACACGGGGGGGCATGGCACGAGGAGGGGACTCTGCGACTCTGCCCTACATCTAGGATGGAAGGGGTGCTCCGTGGACAAGGAAATAGGAATATTTCAAGCTGGACTACTTGAGTGGACAAGAAGGCCCTTTGGTGAGACCTAGGTGGATGCAGGTGGGAATAGGGTGGGAACTACGTGCCGTGTCCAAGTGAACCATGAGCCCTGGCCAAGTGCATCCCTGAACAAGGTCGACAAAATTACTACTGAAGTCAGAGGGAAGCAGCAGCATGACGCTCCTTCCATCAGACCATGTCCTCGGGATGAAGTGGTACAGCCCCAGCATGGATGGTCCACATGGAAACAAAGCACTGGCACTTTCCCCTGCACCAGTACTCACGGGTTAATCAGTTCTCATGTTTTTTCTGCATGTGCTCCAAAGCTGGGTGATGGGAGAACGCCAGCTCTGGGAGAAGGGAAAGGCCAGCTCAAGCTCCCATCACCAGCACTCTACTCTGGAAGAGGAAGGTGTTCCACACCCAAGAACTGCATGCTGAGACCTGCAAGTGTAGTCCTTAGTTTTAAAATTTCTGCATGGGTTTGAAAGCTTTTTTTTTTTTTTTTTTTTTTTTTTTTTTTTTTTTTTTTTTAAATAGAAAATTGGCTTGTTAGAAAAACCTCAACTACCCTTCACAAAAGAACCACTACTCATCAGTGACACTTTTCAGCAGTGCTTCTCCACTCCATATTTTTCCTTTTTTTTTTGCAAGAGCTGAAGATGAGAAGCAGCTAGCATCTTGTTAAAAGACCAAGATGTAAGTGTTGGGTTTGTACTACTTTCAAGGGAGAAAAGTGAACCTCTTGGAGGTCAGCTGAAAATTGAGAAATGCTTTATTTTTTTAAACCTCTGAAAAATACAGCCGCTGGTTAGTTCTCTAATTATGACCTTGTATCCAAGAAACTGAAGCAGAAATCTCAGAATCAGCCATTTCCCTGATGATGAGCCTGGTTTCAGATCCCAGCAATGTTGGAAAATGGCAATGGAATGTCCAACGGAGGAAAGGGGAAGAAAAGAACAGAAAAAAAAAAAAAAAAAAAAAAAAAAAAAAAAAAAAAAAAAAAAAAAAGGAAAGAAAGAGAGAAAGAGAGAGAGAGAGAAAGAAAGAAAATTAAGAAAGGAAGGAAGGAAGGAAGGAAGGAAGGAAGGAAGGAAGGAAGGAAGGAAGGAAGGAAGGAAGGAAGGAAGGAAGGAAGGAAGGAAGGAAGGAAGGAAGGAAGGAAGGAAGGAAGGAAGGAAGGAAGGAAGGAACTGCTTTCTTTCTATTGCTAATTCAAAGAAGAAAAGAATGTCACCTTAGTACTACTGATGGGGTTTTCTCAAGAATTAAAATTCACCTGTTCCTCAAGTGTTTCAATAAATATTTCCTGCTGCATCTAAGCAGGAGACCCATGCCTACATCTCAAGGATGTCATGGTGGGAGATGGGCATTAAGCTTGGCAGTTTGACATCATGTCCCACAGGAGTTCCTCCACTTTGGCTGAGTTTCCTTACTCATTGTTTGAAGTGTAACAGCGCACTCGTATTTATTATCTGATGGCCTTTGTCCAATACACAGTGGCTTTTCAGGGATGAAATTCAAAGGTGAACCGTTGTCCATAACCAGATGATTAAAAACCAATTCCTGCTTGTGTGTGTGTGCCACAGAGCCTAAAGCTCTAGTCCACCAGAAGGGTGGCAAGGGCTCTTCTATTGATCTTTTCCAGAACTGGGCACATCTCAGGATGCATTAGCATGACCCTCCGGCAGGGCTTTGTACTCCAAAAAGGTGCCAACTCCTGTAGCTTCCTAACTTGCCTAGGGACCTCCCTGCTCAGATTTAGCCCTAGCATGCCCCAGCAACAAGAAAGGAGTTGACTGTGGGAATCCTCTCATGAGCCCACCTAGGGCCAACCATTAGGAAGGTGATCTAGTCACTGTCCTCAGCCTCTCTGATCTACAGTGCTCCGGGGGATAATTGCGTCTACCTCAGACAGATAGGCATAAACATCTCAATTACACCTGAAGAACGAGCATAATTGAGCCTGAATTGACTCAAACAGAGGCAATTAAAGCAAAACTCAGATCCCTGCTGAGAAAGCAAAGGCACGGACTATTTTTTACTCACAACCACCACCGCAATAAATAATAATAATAATAATAATAATAAAGCGGCATTACACGCACTCCTTTCAGCTAGAACGGCAGAGGCAGAGAAACCAACGTCAGGCCGCCCCGGGCCCGGAGCCGCGTTCAGCACCGCGGACAGCGCCACCGCCCGCCCTACTGCGGCGCCCGCCCCGCCGTGCCCCCGCCGTGCCGAGAGGCGCAGCCCGAACCTTCCGGGCTCTCCCAGTTTCTGTCCCAGGAACCGCCGGCCTGCCCTTCAGCTGCCTCCATCTCTCAGCTACGCCAAGCCAGGAGTGACCCAAGCATGGCTCTGCAACTCCGTCGCTGCCACTGCTTCCAGGCTGGCGAGGTGCGTGATGATGCTTCCCCTATCCTTAGGTGAAGAACGAGGGTGAGGTTGGATCAGCGTCGCTCCGTATGCGGTGCAAACAAGAACCATCAATTAGAAGTAATTACCACCCCCTCCCCATAACTTAAGAGGCTAATATTAGGCTTCATTTTTAAGAAAGGTAATTTGACGGCCATAAATTACAATTATAAAAACTTCATTAGAGTCGGTAGTAATCCATCCACCATTGTTCTAATTACACACTGTAGGAGTAATGAATGCTAATGGTTTAATGTACAATAATTACCACAATTGAAAAATAATAATAATACAGAAGAACCTCAGTTATCCAAATGTCACAGGGGACGTGGAATGGGTTGGGGTAATCATGGTTTCAGATAATTGAGGGGCTCTTCAGTGTGATTAATAGGTGATGTGACCTCTGTGTGGGGAACGAGGAGATTTAAATGACTGCAGCATGGTCAAGTGAGGTGAGGCTCTGAGCAGAAGGCGAAAGTCGGGCACCTTCCATCTTAGCTTTGGATTTTATAGGGCATTTTAAGTAAATCTTGTTTTTCAACATCCACCTCCTGATGATTTTCAGGTGTGGTTGAAAGAGTTTAATATAGAAATAGAGGAACGGTGCTCTGAAATCCATTCATATTCAATCCCACTCTGAAAAGTGCTGAGGTGCATGAGCAGCATAATGGGCAGATCAAAAGAGGCATTTTCAGCCCCTTGCAGCAGGGCAACGACTCATAACTGTCGGATATTTCAGGTGCAAAGGGAACCTGCCCACAGCAAGTTCAATGCTGGGTTCAGGCTGAGCTGCTTCCAGTCAGCTCCTCCAAATGGGGATCCCTCACTTACCTTCTCAATCTGCCACCCTGGCTTTGCTAGGTTGGGGCACAAATTCAACACAAAATAGTTTCAACATCTGTCTGTCTGTGAGTGCTATGTGAACAGGTCTTCCTGCCAAACCTCTCACCACCTCCTCTTCACAGCAGGAGAGGGATTAGGATAGGAAATCCATTTGCTGTCTCCAGTTCCTCTGACACAGGCTGCTCAGGGAATATGAAAATATTACAGACTGCAGAAAGCCATTGACAACTAAGGAAAAGAAATAAAATTTCCAGAAGAGAACAGAACACATCTGTTGTCTAGCAAAACAAAGCAGAACTGGAGGTGCAGCACATCAGCTTGCCACATTTGTGTCTCCTTGTGTCCACACAAGTTCAGCATCCCAACAGCCCGGTGATGCCACATCCCTACAAGAAAAGTGCATGCTGAAGAGCATCACTGGATCCCTCCTCAGTGCCCTGTAGCATCACCCCGTGGCTCACTGGTGCTTCTGAGCCTCAATAGCATGTGCAAGGGGCCAAGGGATCTGGGAGGCTTTTTGAGAGGCCAGATTTAGGCTTAATTCTCATCTTAAACAGCCCAGTAGGAAGGGAAATGGTGGGAGAACTCAGACTTCCCAATTAATTTGCTCCAGGGACTGGAAGATGCCACCTGCCTACTGTTTTTCTAGCCTTGACCAAAGTCCTGTGACTTAGTTAAAGTTTGCTGATAAGACATCCCTCTTATCAAAACAAGAAGCTGAGGTAAAAAAACTGTTGGTCCTGGGGCTCTTCTTCACCAACGCTGCCAACATTACAAGGCTCAGAAAGCTCACTGTCTCTACAGTGTGAGTGGGCATTCTCTTCCCGTAGAGCTGAAGGGAGCCCAGTGCCTGTAAATCAGCCCTGATCCCATCCACATCCCACAGCCTGGCTGGGAACAATGAGTTCTTGGTATGCTTCCTCTCTAATAGGATCCTAATTTATAAGAATGCAGATAATATATCAATGGAAATTAACTTCACACTCTCCTTACCCTGGCAGGTTGAGCTGCAGGTGAGTGCAATGTAATTAAGAAATTAAAAGGTAATTTCCACATATGCTTTCTGCTAATCTAACTCGGCAATCATTTAATTTACAGCAGGGGACTGGCAAGGAGGCAAGCCAAAATAAATAAGATAATACCACGTTTAATCACTGGGTGGAATGACAATGGAATGGAGCAGTAAGAGGTGCAGTGACCCTCAGGGCAGAGGGCTGAAACAAAGCTTGTTCTGAACATCACTTCTGTGTGGGTTCAGGATTTCAAGTCACTGCTACCAAATTTCTCCAAGTTCTGAATTAAAAAATAAAATAAAATAAAATAAAAATAAATTAAAAAAAAATTAAGAAGCTCCCCTTAGCAATGATCTTTCTGTAATTGTTTTCTGATACCTGACAACGTTGACTTCCTGACCCACACAGAGGAGTGAGAGGCTGCTCCTAGCTTTCTGGGTCATTTCCCCAAGCTCTCTTTAGCCAGAGACAAAGCTGTTGAGTAGAAGGCACTGCACTTGGGACCTCTTGGGGAAACTGAGGCATAGGATGACCCCCCAAGCATTGCACCCCCACATCCAACCCCCAGCCTTCTGGAGGGGAACTGGTTGGGAGGAGGGGATGAGAGGTGCCACAGCCAGAGGGGGCCAGCCATGGGCTGTGGGCTGAACTCTGCGGGGGGATTTGGGAACACCTGGAGCCATGCATGCCTCAGCCCCTCAATAGGGGCAGGCACCAGCCCCGGGGCCTCAGCAGGGGATGCCTCCCATGCAGCTCCGGCTTTTTGTTCCACAGCCCACACCGTGTGGGGCAGGAATGCCTCCTAACTCCACGTCCCCTCCTCCAGCCTTCATGCAGAGACTCAGATGCTTCCCCTCTTCCCCCCTCGGACAGGGGAGAAGCATTCATATGGGAGCTTAATCCCCCAGAGATGTACAACCCAGGGAGATGGAGCCATCCCTGCTGCCAGGCCCTGCCCTGTCCCCACTCGTGGAGCACTGACCGGTGCCCGTCAATCATTCATCGGGTGAATCTCCACCTACTTTCACCAAATGAATTATTCACAGCGCATGGGGAGGTTATATTTGTCCTCTTCAGGAGGCTCTAGAAATGGTCACATAATATTTGCCCAGCAAATTGTTAAACAGCGACTCTTCTGTCACTCAGTGAGTACATCATTTGCAGAGCCTCGTTTGCTCAGCCCAAGCTGCTCGCTGCCACCCTGAGCAAGCGGTCAAGGGGTGACACCACGTGCTTTGAGAAGGAAGGGGTCAGACTCTTCAGGAGGGTCTGTGGCGACAGCACGAGGAGAAATGGTTTCAAACTAAAAGAGGGGAGATACAGGTGGGGAGTTCTTTATGCTAAGGGTGGGGAGGCACTGACATGGGTTGTCCAGGGAGGTGGTGGTGTCCCGTCACAGAAACTCAGGCTGGATGGGGCTCTGTGCACCTGATGGAGCTGTGGGTGTCTCTGCTCATGGCAGATTGAACTGGATGGCCTTTATGTGTCCCTTCCAGCTCAAACAATAGTATGAATGATGGGCAGTGTGTTGGAGGACTATTCATTTGTTTATCTATTTTTACCAGTGCATCTCTTCTTTAATCTTGGGTCTCTGGAATAGTAGAAATGCTACTGAAGGACTGCTCCTTCCTCTCCTGCTGCTCCAGCACAGAAGTGCCCCTTGCAGAATGTACTTGGCTTTAGCAAACGCTGCTAGGTGCTCCTGCCAGCTAAGTAGGTACCTTCCACCCAGCTGCACAGAATGCTGCCAGAAAAGGGATAATCAAAACCCCAATCCTGGAAACATGTAGAAAAATGATATCTGCCCCACTGTGCTTTGGGTAACATGAAGGCTGTCCTGCACCACTTCCCCAGGTACTGGGAGGGGAAGCTCAGGGAAACCCATCTAGAAAAATAATGGAAATCTGAATTAAGAACATCTTGAGAGGTTTTCAGAAATAGGAGATTTCTCACACACGCACATGCGTACACACACACATGTGAACACACATACATATGTGCACACCCTTCTGCCTCCCCTGCCCAGCCCTATTTTGTATGCATGGCCTGGGAGGGCCAGGGCTCTCCAGCCAGTAATTTGCTGATTGAAAAATGTTCCAGGGAAGGGGCTGAGGACCAAGAGAGGGGTGGGGGGAGTGGAGATGGAGGGAGTGGGGAGGGATGAGATGGGAGTTCTCAAACTGCGAGTCCTAATACTAAGCATGTGGCCATATATTATTTTAATAAAGCCAGCACATCCTGCACTCACGACAGCTGCTGTTCCCTTTCTCTCATCCTGTGAATCTCATTTATTCCTCATTAGCAAAATCACCTGTTTGTCAAATAGGGACAGATCTGTAAGACATTAAATCGTGCTGAGGCTGGGGGAGTCTGGGGAGAGTGGGCAGGAGGAAGAAGGGCCAGGAACCTCCTGAGCCAGAACCTGGAGCCCTCCTGAAGGTTACAGTGCAGAGGAGGGTTTGGGGGAGCAGGTGGTGCAGCATCACCACACTTCCCTTTTTTCGTTTCACCCATTCCCAGTGGGGGAACTGCTGCACTGGGGTGGGGCTCAGCACCCACGTGCAGGATGGGCAAACCTGCTCCCTTCTGATGTGTCTGAACTTCTCTGTGGGGCCGCAGAAATGGCTTCCAACGGTTCTGTAGATGTCATCTGTTTTCACCATAAGTAGCTACACGCTTCCTGCAGTTTGGGCAAGCAGCAAATTGTTTTCCCTTTTGGAAGAGATGGGGCACAAAATGTCATCTGACTCACTGTTATTGGTGGGGTTTTCTTTAAATGGAGTAAAAAAGTTGTTGGGACTAACCCGTTCTTTCAAAGAATTGTGGTTTTGTTGAATCAGGATTTTCCACTAACACTGGAAAAAAAAATCCCTAGACTGCACTAAATTAAGTGTCTGTCGCCCCACAAGCCTGGCAATGGAGGCTTTTTCTGCTGGTTTTGCAGCTTACGAGGTGCTTTTCCTAATGCCAGCCCTGGCTTTTCCCTTTATCAGTTGAATGACACTAGGGGAAACAGCTGGCTGAAAATCAAGGCTTCTGGTGTGCTGAAAATTCTCCCTGGCTCTTTGAGATTTAGAGTTTTGGTTCAAATTGGCTCTAAACCAACTGCATGCATGTGGGAGATAGAGGGAGGAACTTGAGGAGGGCAGGGAGACCTCAGCCCCTGCACAGCACCATCCTCCTGCCAAAACACAGGAAGGGAAGAGCTGTGGGGCTTCCCCACATCACAGAATCATAGAATCATAGAATGGCCTGAGCTGAAAGGGACCACAATGATCAGCTAGTTTCAACTCCCCTGCTATGTGCAATAGTTCAATAAGGCCAAGTGCAGGATGCTGCATCGGGTCGGAGCAATCCCAGGTATTTATTCAAACCAGGGGAAGATTTCTTTGAGAGCAGCCCTGCAGAAAAGGACTTGAGGGTCCCCTTTGGCAAAGCCTGAAACCCCAGATTTCCAGAGCTGCATCCTGGAAAACCTCAGCCAGTGTCAGGTGTTTTGAGCAAGAGCACTGAGCGCAAGCGCTTGGCGAGGTCACTCCATATGCCACAGGCAGCCCAATCCGCCCGGAAACCCAGGCGGGGATCTAAGTGGGCTCATAGCCCTTGTGGAAGCTGTCCTTAAACGTGAGGGGAACAAAAGGCTGGGAGGATGAGAACATGTCAGTGAACATTTTTCCTATTTATTCTCTTTCCTTCTGCTCCATTTTTCTTTCCCTGAGCATCCCTCTCTGAGTACATCTTCTCTCTCTCCCCTCATTCCCATGCCTCCCTTCCTCAGGCTGCTTTCATCCCCACCTCCCCACTCCCAAACCCACATCCCCACCTCCCCACCCACTGCCCACACCCCGCTCCACCCCACGGGCACTGCTATGTGTCCCATGCCCTGAGCCGGGGGTCTCTGTGGAGGCAGAAAACAGGGATGTGCTCTTCAGGACTTATCAGGGGGATACAGAGGGGGGCCATCTCCAAACCAGAGCCCTAGTACAGCTGAGGGGCAGGAGCAGGGCCATGGCTGTGGCAGAGCAGTGGCCGCTGGTCCTACAGCACCAGCACAGCAGCACGGGCTCCTTGGGGCAGCCCCACACCAGCACCGCGTGCCGATGCCTTCCCCCCCCTACCCTCCCATCCTCGTCCCCCCCTTCCCTCCTCTCTCTGAAAGTCATCAGGCCTAGCGAGGTCTTCTCCCACTTATGCAGCTCATGAATATTTAACAGCATCTGCTCTGGAGGCGATAAAGCCTACCAATCCTTGACAAATATGGCCTAATCTTTTCAATTTCGGGGTGCAAATATTCCTTCAGAGTCCTGTTTGTCACCTAGATTAATGACTGTGGCTCCCATAATCCTTTGGTGCTAATTCAAGTGGTGGCTGCCGGGGCCACGCATGGCGGAGGGATGCTGGGACACATCTGAAGGAGAGATTACCCGCTCGAGGGCCTTACTGCAGGTTTTGTTCCTCCCTCGGCAGTGGGGCGGGAGAGGCTGCTCGCTGTCTTGTTTTTAACCAGAGGCAGTGGCTGAATTCGTTCCGGGTTCAGCAGGGATGGGACGCAATGGGGCACAAGCTCACTCCAGCCCTGGCTTCCCATTTCCAGGGAGGCATGCAGACAGCTGCTGCAGGGCCACCACACTGCTGCCAGCAGTGATCCAAGCTAGGATGTGCCTCAAGGCCGGCTCCGTGCAGGAGAAGCCAGGATGTGTCCTGGTGCTCATGGGGGACTTTGCAAATGGATGAAAATGGCAAAGAAAATCCCCATCCAAATCCAAATCCCCATCCCATGCCCAGGAGGACATGGGGCTGGAGGTGTGGAGTGATGCTCAGGGCTCCCTGTGGATGGAAAAAGTGCACTGTGCTCCTGCCCAGAATGCCCTTTTTGAGGGCTCCCAAGTGACAATCTGCAGCTCAGTCACATGGGGCCAGCCACACATACTTACGTGTTCCCTGACCAAGAGGGAAAAAATACAGAAGAAGAAGTGGGAATCAATGTCAGGGCGGATCAGCAGTATTGGCATCTCGGCCACAGGGCTGGCACTCCATCCATCGCCTGCTGCCTGTGCGCAGCCGCTCTGAACACAGCCGGGTGTCAGCAGCATTAGCAGCCAGCAATCGAAGATTTGTTATTACCTCATGCTGGAACAATGCCTGGCTGGGTATATCCATCACCATGCGGCCCTCTGGAGTGGGAGTGAGTTGAGACTGCAGGTTATTTATTTATACTGGGGAGGAAGGGGGTGCTGTGCTTGGGGAAGGAGTTTTGCTCTGGGAAGGCTGAGTTTGGAGGAATAGGGCAGCCTCAGCAGCGCATCCCAACTGGATCTGCACACTGGCTCAGCACACACCAACCATGGGCACAGGATCACCCTGTGATCTGGGGGCTGAAGCAGCTCTGGGTGCACTGGGGGTATCTGGCCCCAAGGAAAATGTCCCCTGCTTGCCGGGCGGCAGAACTTCCATGTAACATGAGGAGACACGGAGTCTGGTTGTGTAGTTTTTAGCTTTGTTTCATATTTTTGTGGCAGAAAATGCTATCTCAGGCAGCCAAAAATACTGTGGACAAAATGAAAGTAGAAAAACAACATATTTGTGAGCAAAACCAGAAAATCTCCAGAAATCTCAGGAAAGAAGGAAGCATCTTCTGTGGTAGGGGAAAAGCAATAGAAGCAACGTTTTGCACAAACAAATTATTTTTGTTTGCTCCCTGCTCAAAATGAGGAGGAAAACCCATGAGTCCATTCCCTTCCTGGAGTTTCCTGTGGGATTTGCAGCCAGCCCTTGTTTGCTGCTGCCCTTGTTTTGTCATAGCTGATTCCTGCACCTGCCACAGGCTTTTGGGGCCAGCGTGTTGTAGCTGGCTGATGCGTGCTGGGGATTAAGGCCAGTATTTGCAGCCCCCAGTGTGCCAGGGCCAAACCCACAGACCCACACCTCTGTGCTTGGGGGCTTTGGGTCGAATTGGGATTGGCACTCTCGGTACTTCAGGAGAGGATAGGGGATGGGGGGCATGAAGAAAAGTATCAGCCCCTCCTGTGCTGGCATCCTGCTCCCTGCCCCCTCTTCCTCCTCTTTTTTTCCGCTGATCAAGCTCAAAAAGCAAAGCTGGTGCCTTTGTAATCTTGAAGCTTCGTTAGGGCCCTCGTCACACTGGGACAGGGAGCAGCTCATTAGGCGGCAGCTTTGAAGTGGGCTCTGTTTGGGGTTCATTTGTATGCCAGCAGAAGGGAAACCTCTGTGTTTCAAGGATGTTTTTTCTGGAGGGGCTTCTTGGAAACACAACAAACATGACCCCACGCCGTGCTTCCCCAGCCCACGTATGCCGGCGAGAGATGAAACGCGGGGCCAGGACAAAGGCAGCACAGACATGGCCCCAGCCCGTGAACAGAGAAGCCCTAGCCCCAGAGCACAGCTAGGCTGCTGCAGGAATGGCTCTGTATTTCCCCATCTCAAATTTCCCTGAGCACACCCAACACTGCTGGATACACAACTATGGGCATCACAAGTTTTCCTCCACTGGTGACACAAAGAGAAAGGAATCTTGAGCTTTATAGGGTCTGGGGAGACCTCAAGAGCATTCTTCCCTTCTCTTTGGCAGCTCTTCTTGCCCCACAGGGCTGCCAGGGCAGGGGACACACAGGGAAGGATGGATGGGAACACCATGTGAGCTCAACCATTGGAGGTCAATTGATCCCACAGAGTGTCAATTGCCATCAGCTCGTAGGGAGATGAAGTCAAAGGGAACTTTAGGATCACCATCCTTCCCCTTCCCTGTGCAAACCTGACTGAAGTCACCTTCTTCTGCAGCCACGAGGGCTCACCTCATTGTCAGGATGAACAGCAATTCCTCTGGGATGCTGTCCAGTCCTTCAGACAAAAAGTTAAGTGGACTCCAGCTTGGAAGAAAATCTGATTGATTATTTTTTGAAGACCAATTTTTCATTCTTCAGAATGTTTTCACAGAATGATTGAGAAATTCACCTCAAAAACACAAAATCTTGTCAAATATGGAAAATCAGCTTAGCTAAAAAGATGCGTCTAACTGGTAGCACGCAGGAGAAGTTGCACCACTTCATCTTGATGCTTTTAACTTTGGGGTGCAACAAGTTCATTCACTTTGATGAGAAAGAAGAAAAAGAAAACCCCTGTTGATGTGGAGGGAAAAAGCCAATGGAAATAATCTCCCTGGGAAGAAATGCAAAAGGCGCCAGAACTGGGGAAGGAGCATGGGGTAAGAGCCCAAGATGTCACCACCTGCATGCCTGCCAGGAGACACTGTTGGAAGAAAACAAGAAAGAAAAGCTGCTTGAGAGGCTGGGCAGGCACAGGAGCTTGGCACCAGCTGCTGAATTTGCAGCCAATTTCCAGCGAGCAACCTGGGAGCACAGGCTTTCAGCTGAGCACAGGGAGGCTGGTGTCCCTTCTAATCACCATTAGATGTCTCCCAGCTGCAGTGTCCCTGGACAAAGGCAGCCTCGCACATCAAGGCTTGCAGTGTGCTCAGGAGTGAATCTGTGTTAGCAGATTCAGGTTTGGGGGCTGATTTCTCTTGTCCCAGCAGGAGTAGCCCTGTGGCATTCCCCTCCAGAGGTACTGCAGGTTGAGGGATGAGCCTGGGAAGGGGGCTGGGGATGCCACAGTCCTGCTGGAGCTTGGTGGTGTTGGGAGGCAGGATGGAAAGCTGCGAGAGCCTGTCAGCCTCATTCACACATTATCAGATGGGGGAAGCCCAAAAGGCTGAGCGGGAGGCAATTAATCTTGGTCACCACAGGAAGGCTCCAGGAGAGGAGGGCTGGGTCAAGAGGAGGCCCTGTGGAAGGAGAGGTGTGAGCCTGGCCAGGGCTGTAACGCATTTTTGCCCCTAATGCAGAGCTCACCTCAGGTCTGAAGGCACATTTGTACTTTACCGTGGCTTAATATGGGCATTTTATTTGGAATCATCACTTTCTCCTCACTACAAAGACACCATATCACTGCAAAACACTTTTATGACACGTTTATCTGATTACCTGAAAGCACTTAATCAGCGTTAATTCATTAGGCTTCCCCACAGCCACAGCAGGAGGAGCAGACAGTGATCAGACAGTGGGATCCTCTGTCCCCAAGCCTCACCCCCAAATCTAGTCCTGAGAGCAAAGGAAGTGGGGCATCTGCACCCCACTGGACTTTGTTGCTGCAGCAGAGCCTTGAAGGCCCAGAGGAAAGTGAGATGAGCCAGCAAGTAAGGGCATGGGAAGGGCTGTGACACAGAATGCCCCAAAGCCCCCAGAGTGCTGAGCAGGGCCACCTATCCGCTCCCCGTTTTGTCTCTCAATTAGGCTCCACTTCCAGCATGCTCACTGCACTTCATTGGTTTCCACTTCATATTTCTCAAAGTTTTCAGTCATCATCACAGAGCAGCTCTAAGATTTCCATCTCCAGAGAGCCTTTCTATTCAGACTTGGGACATTTTATTCTCTTGGTTTTTTTCCTCATTTTGTCCCCCAACCCATTTGAGCTCAGCTCACCTGGGCCAGGTCAGAGGGGAGCTGCAGCTCCAGCTGTGCCTGTGTTCGTTCAGGCTGTCCCCCTCTGCTCCTGTGTCTTCCTGCTGCTCACAGCCCCTCTGCAAAGCCTCCTCTCAACATTTCTGTTCCTCCCCCACCAGCATCTCCTGCTGCTTTCAAGTTCTCCAGGCTCAGCATCATCCTCATCATCACCTGGGGATGGTGACATGCTCCTCTGCACATCCCTCTGGAATGGTTTTACCCTGCACCACTTGTGTAAGGATGCGGTTGCCCATCGTACAAACCTCATATGTGATCGACACATCACTTGCACCCCTCAATCAAATAGGTGATTCTGGCAAGGAGAAACTTAAAATAAATTAACAGAAAATGAGCACGTGTGTAGGTTAAGCCTGTGTTAGTGTTGGCAGGCTGCAGAAGCAAGTGGAGACTCCTTATTTTAGCTCCTATCTTGGCCTTTACTTCACCGCCTGGATGGCTGTGCAGCTGCATCCAACCAATCCATCTTTGCATCCCAAAAATATTATTATTTAACTCACTTCACAGCCACCTGCAGATCCTGATGGCCAAACAGTTCTTCTGCTGATAAAAAGTTGAGTATCAGTCAGTAAATCAGCAGCAGCAGAAATGCTGAATCATTAAAATCTTGCAGCATGATCTATTTTAGCTGGGCTTAGGAGCTGCTGGGAGAGCATGCCCGCAGGAGGAAAGCAACATTTCTGTCTGGAGCACTGCAGCCATTGCATGGCAGGGAAATGAGTAGGTGTTCATTAGCTCCTGGAGAAGTAGGTCAGCAATTGGCCACCCTGTTCTCTCCTCCTTCTCCTCTACATTCCTGCCTTCATCATGAGAATTGCACTCCAAATGAACCAAATCAGAGGTGCTACACGGCTGTACTCCATAGGTGAGCAACATGCAGGTAACTCAAAGACACTTTTTGAGCCCTGTCTACACCTGAGGCTCAAGAAAGTCAGAGCACAAGCCTCCAGAGAGGAACACTGCCTGATCAAATCAGAGAGGTATAAGTAGGGCATTTGGACAAGGCACAGTGCCCACCCCTATAGACAACCTTTATAGGACCTGCATCCTCCCTCCACATCCCATCACTCCCATTCTTGCATGCTTTCCATGCCTTGGTACCCAGAGCTCTGTCCTGTTTCTTGGAGGCTCACCAACTGACCTTCAGCAAGAACCTCTGCAGAGGGCCCCTCCCATCAGGTCCCACTTTGTGTGGCTGAAAACCAAAACTCCATTATTTTTTTCCTGACCAGCTTTGTGATGAGGTGGAGGACTGGAATCTCACCAACTTCACCATCAGCTTCCCATACAGCAGCTGTAAGGTGGCACCCAGAGTGCATTACTGTAAGAAACCTGCTTTAGCGGGTCTGTTGGATAAAACAAGCTCTTGGGGCCCCTTCCAGCTCCTACAGTTTTGTGATTCTGCAATTGATTCTGTGAAATGCTCCAGCAAAGTCACTTCTCCCCCATACCAGAGCGCCACAAGTACTTTTCTTGTTGCCAAGGCAAGTGCCCATTTGCTTCCCTCATTTTTCTTCTTTGCTGATGGCGGGGGTCAACAGTGAGCCAAAGGTCTCAATCCTGCCCTTGGCTCTCCCATCTCAGTGATGTTCAGCATCTCCCAGTTTGGAGCCAACCTCTGAGCACATCTCACTCCCACAGTAGCTTCCTCATAGTAGTGGTATTTCACTGGACAGTTCTAATTTGTGAAGATCTGTTTTTTGAGAAGGAAGGGCTGGAGTCTCCAGCAGCTTCTTGGGGGTCTTCCTCATTGGTTAAGGATTGCAGGTCTTCAGATGTGTGCTCATATTAAAACCTACCATCAGAGACACAGGCAAATCGAGAGGGTGGATAATGGGTGCTTGATGATAGAGGCAGGAGAAGGACGGAGAGTGGTGGTGAACTGGACAAATACACGCTGAGATGAATAGCTCTGCTTGCCTGATACATTCACTGGATAAGAAGAGGCTCCAGAGAAGTAGATGGAGATCTGAAGGGCTGACCAAGCTCAGCACAGTTCCCTGGCAGCCCTCGCTATGCCCAACCCTCCATCTCCTTTGACTTGAGGGTTTGCGGAGCCACTGCTGGAGGAGCATTGGTAGGGCGGCACTTCTAATCACCACTGACCTTGCTCTCTCTGGCACATGGCTGTCCCCACTGAGTGGCATCCAGTCCCAGCAATAAGCTCCACCACCGCATTGTCCCTCTGAGTTGCCTCCTACCCCCTCCCTGCTGCTCTTGTCTCTCCTGGCAAATTCTCCCCCTCCTCCTGGATCCAGCCGCTCTCATAATAGCATCCTTTTCATGGAGACAAATTGTCCAGCCGGGGGCTGCACCTGAGGGCTTTCACCCTTTAACAAATAGCCTTTTAATTTTCTGCCAGAAGGGCATGGAAAGAGGGGGGGGGCAGGGAGGGGAGAGGGAAAGAGGGGGCTGGAGAGGGGGTTGCACAGAGGAGAGAGAATCAATCAGACATCCATCTTCATCATTGCTGCCAAGGGACCATTTGCACTGGCTGGAAGCCCCTGGGGGAATGTGGGGTGAAAAAGAGAAGAGGTTGGGGTGAGGGGGAGGTAGGAGGCAGCGAGAGTATGGGGGGGGGTCACGATGTTACGCTTCTGAAAGCCATGTGGAACAATTGCCCTCGAGGAAGATAAACAGCAAACCTTGGAGCCCAGGGAGCAGCACAGAAGGCCCTTTTCCTGCTCTGCTTCTGCTCTGTGATGAGTCTGGGTCTGATTTGGAAGAGGCAACCCTGGCTCAGGGCACACAGCTGGGGGGCACAGGACAGCCCCTGCAGGCTGAGAGCTCCATGTGAGGAACAAAGAACCTCAGAGGGGACCACAGCAACGCCTTTCCTCGCAGCAAGGACAGACATTGCACACAGCTTCCATCCTGGACAGCTGAGCCTGAAGGTCTGTTCTCTTCAGTGCCTCCCAGCAAGGAGCACACCAACATTTTCCTCCCCTCTTCTCCAGATCCTCTGTCACACAGTGAGACCAAGCAGCAGTGCCAGCTTTGGCTGGGATCTGTCACCTTTCCCAACAAAAATAAGCAAAGAGGTTAATTAGATGTTTGCAATCCAATTTACATCTTGTTTGTGAAACCAGTATTTCAGCTGTAACCCAGCCCGAGAGCCCCTGTGCCCTCACTCTTTTGCTAAATTTATTTCACAGCTTCACAGAACTGGCTCGGCTGGGTCAGAACTCTCCCATTATCATTTTATCGTCGCCTCTTACTCTGTAATTACAAGCTGCTTCTCTCTCCCCTCTCCCCAGCCCCCTCCATGTGTAAAGTGGAGATGCTGGCATTGCTTTAAGCTTTTGCCTGGACTTGCCTCACCCACCTGGGCTGCTTGGCCCTGATCTCAGCAGATAAGCAAAGGAAGGTGGTGGGGAAAGAGAGGAACACTGCTCACATCCCCAAGGATTGTTGTATTCTAATTCACCATTAAATGCAACCAGACACAAAGAGGGGAGCTCACAGGCAGAGGTGTGTCCAGAGATGCAGCATTTCAGCAACGGGGACGTGTCGTCGCACGATATGAAAACAGCGGCAGGGGCAAAAATGGGCACTGGCAGAAAGGATGCTGCCTGCATGCAGGTGGACACAGCCAGCAGTGCCGTGTTTTGCTGCAAAAATTTGGCTTCTTTTCAGTCACCTGTGAGCATGAATCAGACGAGAACTCGCAGGCAGCATGAATGCACGCACACACAGCCAGCTCAATTGCCCATGAGAAGGTTCACGCAATTAACAGGCAGCCAGCTCCTTTCATGTGGCAAAGAAAGGATTAGGGGGGAGGTTATGTTCCTGGGGCAAACCCCTGTGTGGAAATTTCTGCAGGAGTGCCCCCGGGAGCGAGGAAATCCCAAAAATGGGACCTCAACGGCAAGGAGGAAGGAAAGACATAGCATGGGCCATCCTCGGAGGAGGTTGGAAAACCTTTTCCCAGACAAATTCCTGCTGGATGTGGAATGAAGGTGGGTGCCAGTTTCAGCAGTAGGCCTGGGGACAGCACTGAACACTTATGTCCACCACACACCATGCCTCTGTCACAGTGGGCAGCTGCAGCACAGTTTCCCACCCCCAGCTCTGCTCCATGCACACTGATCATCTGCAGGCACATCACCAGGCAGAGCCACCTCAGTGCTCCCCTAAAACAATGACCAAAGCTCCCACTGTGCACCAGTCATGACCAGAGCTGAGGATACCACGCCTTCCTTGCTGCTGGAGGAACACTGACTCCCCATTAACCAGGAGATGTTATTCATCATGAACAACACCCAGCGGGGACAGCTGTGACGAGCACCCAGTCCCCCCAGCTCCACAACACGGGCGCAGAGAAGGTAGGCTCATTTATAACCCACAGAGATGCTAGCTCCAGATAATGAATTTCCTCCACACCGCAAAAGAGAAAAGGTTTGCCAAGACTGGAAATAATCACCCTGAGGAAAGGCAGGCACTGGATTCCAGGCACCTCTCCTCCCCACAGATGATAATCCCCTTTGTGACTGGGTTAAGGGCAATGCAAAGAAACCACAATTTATCATCCATCCTCCAGAAGATTTCCAGCTGTGTGGCAGAGCACACCCAAAGAGAGCGATCCCAGGCTGCTATCAGCTGGGGAGGCTCTGCCTTTGGAGACCTCCTCAGGACACAGAGGAGACACTTGCAGGCATTGGATGCAGCAGACACGAGCAGGTTAACACCCCGAGAGCACAGCCTTCTGAACGCACGGAGGCTGAAGCCCCATCAAGCCCGCATGGCTCCATGATATTAAAGCTTTCCCCTCATGCATATAAGCAAGCAGGGGGGCTAATTGCTTCTTATGACACTATAATGGTTGGACTATTTACAATAGATTAAAATCCAATTCATAATAAGGTATAATAACTTCGTAAATGCCAGGATTTGTCAAAGGGTGAGAAGTACCATGAAGAGTCAGAGCTGAGCAGCCCTGGACCTGAGGTCTGAGCACTACCCAGAGCCCTAGAGGGCTCTTGCCAGGATGAGGATATTTTCTTGGTTGGATTCTCCCTCTTTGTTTGCTTTTCCCCACAGGTTTAGCACAGGGATTGGAGGAAAGGACCATGGCACCCAACACAACGGAGGGAAGGAGAAATGCACAGTTCTGCAAAGCTACCAGAAGGAGGGTGAGCTGCTGGTTTGCAGCCAAGCACCTGAACATCCACGAAGTAGCCTGGTCTTCACCTGCCTCACCAAACACAGATGCTGGGAAATCCTTCGGTCACACTGAGACCTAAGGTACCCTTGGGACCAGGATCCAGCACCCTTATGGAAAAGTCCCACCAGCCCACATACTGGATGATGCACAGCATGCTGCAATATCAGACCTCCTTGAAACCAACTGGCACAGCCAGCCCTTCTGAAACACCCTTATTCAACCACGAGCAAAGGCTCATGGGCTGCTCCAGTGCTTCCCCAGGCTCTGTCCTTTGTGTGCATGGAACTCCTGCAGCTGTGGGGATTTCTGTCCTGCAGGAGAATGAGGGCTGAGATTCAATCCCGTTCATGTTTGCTTCCTGCCTCTCTCGCATGTTTATGGGTATGACCTTGAATGAGCCCAGTGACACATCATTCCTGACTTGTTCAGAGGAGGCATTTATTTATTCTCTGGCAGTGACATGGGCTGACAGTGCCCTCTGAATTTCAAATAGGGCTCAGCTCTATTTTCATAGTCTGTGTGGCTCTGCTAACAAATAGCCACAGGGGAAAGAGTCCAAAAATCTGAGACTGAAACGGTCAGACACCAAGCTAGGAGATGTGGTGAGAACTCTGCCCAGGATTAGTAGGCTCTCCAAGCATGCAGGCACTGCCTCACTGCCTTCCCACAGCATAAAACCAGTTCTCTGCTAAAAAACGTGATGGCAAACACTCTGGAAATCTTGTTCTTCAGTTCAGAGTGCTGTGAAGGTGTCACTCATGCTGCTGGCCACTCACTATCCCCAGCTTGTTGCTGCAAAGTTGCATACATTGGGGTTGAGGAAAGCTAGATGCAATATTTGATTTCCTAAAGCATGAAGCCTTTTCTTCTCTACAGAGTCTTCCTCAGTAGGATCACTTAAATATCTGCTCCATGCATGGGAACATAATAGGAGGACTGAATTGTAAAAGCAGCCACAGCTGTAATATTCTTCAAGCTTAAAAGAAAGTCAGTCAAGCCTTAGATACAGCAGATAAACTGAGATTTGCCAAAGTCACGTTCACATCAGCAAAGGGCTCTGCCTGGCAAAGGCTCCACACAGTGCTGCCCATTGTGCCACCGTACAGCAGGGCCCAGGGGCATCACAGGATCCATCCCACCACCTCCAAGCCAGCAGTAATGAGGCAGATTTGCATCTGGAAATGCAAGTCAGGGTCACATCCAGCAGCACAGCCCAGGGACCAACAAGCTCCAACGACGTGACAGGCCCAACACCACGGCCAGAAGTGTGCTGGTGCCGTCACCAAGAGGATCTATGGGCAGGGGTAGGCAAGGCTGAAATAGGTGTACCCAGAGCAAAGCTCAGAAAGTGAAAGGCTCTGATCTGAGCTTCAACACAAGTTCCCAGTGTGGGCAGAGGGTGTTGGTGCAGGTTGAGATGTGGCTAGTCAGGGTCTTTAAGGCTTTTCAGTGCACACAGAGACCAGCAGCTGCCTCTGTTCAATGGTATGGGTGCACCAGATGGGGGCTTTGTTACAACATGGGCATGGCGTTTGCTCAGCATCCATGCAAAATGAAGAGGTGCTATCTGGTATGAATAAAGGTACTGGATCTCAGGTGGACACTGAAGCTTTTGGAACCGCAGAGAACTTGTTGTCTGTGGCAGCTCCGGGAAAGGTGACTTTTGGTAGCCCCAGAATTGTCTGAGGTACCCTGTCCATTTGGATGGCACTAACCACTGCATGTCACTGTGGAGTCACAGACTGGAGGGAGAACCTGGAGGAATTCCCATCAAACTGGAACACACCAGCCCCCCACCGCCACCAAACAACCAGCGCTGAAGCCCAAGGGCTGCCAGAAGAGTCTGGTGCCTCGGGGGGGAGAATGGAGCTTTCCTCCTCATCCCAGCAGGAGAGAGGAGATGTTCATAATCCCAACTTGAAGCACATCATACGTGTGGAGGCTGAATCGATATGCTCAGGCAACAGAGGAGATCTCCAGGAAGCTGACATGACATCTCCTGCACGACAGATTGACCAGTGCCTGCGAGCATTTGGCCACGTGGCGACTCTTAGCATTAGGACGGGACGAGGCTCCTTGGTCAGCATCTGAACCAATTAGCTACACAGTGCTCTTCAATTCACCAGTACCAGGAAGAAAAACAATTTTCCCCATGCTGGTTTTGTTCGAGGATGAGTGAGAGAGAGCTAGAGCAAGCATCAGGCTGAAGTGCACTGAGAGAACAGCGTGGCATCTCGATTGGAAGGAGCCCATGGCTGCAGCCCAAGTGAAATTCCAACTTTATTACATAATGGGCTTTTTCTAACCAGCACTCACTATTAACTCCAGTGCTGGCTTAAACCCCCTGGCCTCAGGCACAAGCAAAGCAGAGCTCATATACTGTAAATGTTAATACTGCTTTAGCACTATAATAAGATAAAAGGTGGATGCAAGATCTGGCACATTAATTCTTTTTTTCATCTTTTTAGCACATTTTGGGGGTAATATGAACAATAAATATTTGAGCTTATGAACACTAATGGGTGGATAGTCCTAGAGTCTGGCACTCTCCATTAGGAAGGCAGCAGCTTCTGTCTCACACCAGTCCCCAGAAGTGATCCTGCTGTTCCAAGGACTACATCAGCCTCCTCTGGCTGCTTCTGCTGCAACAATTTTGGGTGGCATGATGGTTAACCCTTCAGAGCAAGCTAGGGAATGAGTAGAGGTGGCTGGTCCTAATCTGCCCTAGGCAGAGCACGCTGGGAGAGGAGAGACATCCACCCATCCACCCAGAACCATCTCTATCTGATGAGCCAGGTTTGATAAGCAAAGAGTGCCCAACCAATTTGGGCATCTCAATACCACGGCAGTGAGATCTTGGTTCATCACGTCTGGGACAGTGGTGGTGAAGCAGGGGTCTGAGCACGCCCCGCTGTGACATCCAGCTGACACTCACTGCAAGAATGGACTCAAGACAGAGGCATGGGATGGGATGGAACTGACCTGATCTCCTGCCCAACCCTGGCCTAGTTTTGCAGAGGCCCCATGGAAATGTGCTGATAGGGCAGCAGAAGTTCCGTGAGGCAGCCAGCGGGCCCCAGCACTGGGGGACACAGGGTCAACAAGGCATGTCCCTTACCCTGGCAGCAGTGACAGGTCGTGCACACTGTCACACCGTATTGCTGAAGGCATAGGAGGAAACTGCAGTAAAAGACACAGCCCAGGGATCTGCTCCAGGGTCCGAGGTGCTGCAGACACCTGCACACCTAACGCTTCCACCCTGGAGCAGGCAGGAACCACCAGGCTCACGGGACAGCAAGAGGGGACAGTGAGAACAACAGGACAGTGGTGGGCAGGGTGGGTTGGAGAGAATGCATCTCTGTATCCCGATTTGGGAGCGGGGTGCAGCCAGGAGGTGGTGCTGGGCGCTGGCTTGCTGCTCACTGGCGTGTGACAGCGGCAGGCCCCCCCCCATCCCTCACCATCCTTGGGGGATATCAAGGGCAAGCAAGAGAAGGGATACCTGGAGGGAAGGGTTGCTAGGCAACACCCTTCCCGATTCCCCCCCCCCCCCCCCCCAACCCAAGCATTGCAAACCCAAAACTCGTTCCAGGCCTGCAACCAGATTAGCATATTAATGAGGCTGTAATTTCCCCGGAATTGTCTGCACGTCTATGCCCGCTCACAGCACACTGGCCCAGGAGTTTGCTATGCAAATAAACTGGTTTTACAGGCTGTGGCTTAATTAACTCATCAAGTTCATCTTCCTAACAAAAAAGGCAGACTAACTGCGGATTAATGGACCTGTGTTTGCTCTGCTTTCTCTCTCCCTCGTCCCACTCCGCACAGCACCCGCTCCCTCCAGACCTCCCTCTCCCAGCGGACGCCTGTCCCCGAAGGAGATAAATCCTGGCAAAAGAGATGGGGGGACATTAATACTGCTTCCAGCAGAGTCTGGGAGGTTTTCTCATCGACTTCAAGGGGAATAAGATGGATCAGGCCTAAAGGATGGTAATTACACCTCCAGTTGAAGCTGGCAGGTGACCATTTATGAGAAGGAGATGGCACATTATGACACTTGTCTCTGTAACGTGGTTGTCCCCGTATTGCTCAGGGATGGGTTTGGGGACAGAGATTAAGGCTTAGTGCCCAGAGGAGTGATGGCAAGCCTGCTCCATCCCTAACAGCACGGGGTCAGTGCAGACGAGGGGTGCCGCTGTCACTCCTGGTGAAATAGAAAGATCCTTTTGGGTAGCTAACCATGCTCAGTGACCCTCTGCCTCCCAGTAATGATAAATAAATAAACAGATAAGTAAATAAATAAATGTAAATGTAAGGATTCACAGAGTTGCTAAGGGGAAGCTCATACAGCCAAAAGGCTGCATTTAGCAGCAAAGCACTGGAGGGATCTTTGAACATTAATGTCATTGGGGTTTATCTCCTCCCCTCTTCCCTGCTTTTTCCATTCTCTCCCTTCCCTGTGGAAGCAGATCTCTGCAGGATCTGGGTAACCCTTAGCACAGAGCCAAGGGTGGCATCCTGTTGCCTTGTGCTCCTGGCTGCACAGCATCTTCTCAGCATTCAGTTCTATGGCAGGTCTGCACCTCTCCCGGCATCAAGTTCTGGAGCCTTCACACCACACTTGGCCAAAAAGCAGCCCTCTGTCAGACACAGTTGGCTTGGAATGGACTGAAGTTGAAGCTTTTTTCCACCAAAGTTGTTTTAAACTGGACAAAGTCCTTGAAAATCTAACTGCACTCAGAAGCTTTTCTGCATTCACAGGGAAATGGACTGGCTGACCTAAAAGGTCTTTTCCATCTCTAATTTCTGTGGCTGTGCGATTCATCCCTCTTCTTTGAAAGTGTTTCCTACATGAAACGTCTAGTAGAAGGAAAAAATGATACTAAATAATCTTTTTTCATTTCCTCTCATCATTGTCAGAGATTATGAGAGGTGAGGGATATGTCTGCTGTGACATTAGCCGAGCAGTGGAACAGAAAAGGCAAACCGGGATCCAGCTTAGCAGACAAGAAAGAGGCAATTCACTCGAGTTAGAATAGGAGGAGATGTGCTTTGGGCATCCTTTCCAGCAGCACCAATGGTCCTTCCTTCCTCAGACCCTGAGAAACCCCTGGCAGGAGAAATACAAACCTCTTACAGAGGAGAGCAGTGCCCAGCTGAGCATAGAGCAGGCGAGGGCTGGAGCAGCTCCCTGGGATGCTCTCCCAGGCACTGCAAGGCACCCGAGCCAGCTGTGCTCTCAATGCTTCCACCATGCCACCAGGAATTTCCCTCCTGTTAGCTGGTCCAGCTTCCTCTTAATCCACTAAGCTCCTCCAGCTAGGAACTGCACAGATAACTCCCTGCAAGGAAAGACAGCTGCTTTGGCTTGTTTTAAATCTTACCGCTATCACCTTCACTCAAGGATGAGAGTGCATGTTTGGCTCTGTGTTGGTCTCCTGGGAGCTGTTTCATGTGGGGAATGGAGCTGAGGGGCCAGTTCCAGTTCCTGTGCTGGGGGAGTTGCAGCACCCCTGGGGGCCCCACATCCTCCAGTCCCAGGATCGCTGAACCTCAGTGTCGAGGCTGAGATACAGGTTTGGGGTGGCACTGCCTCTCCTCCTCTACGGCAGTGCTGCTCTCCCCAGAACTGAGTGGAGACCAAAGGGACAAACCCCTGTGAAGGTAACCCTGGAGCAGATCTCAGGCCATTTACAACCAATATGGGGATGAGAATCACAGCCACCCAACCGGTCTTTAGAATTCACACCAGAGGTGTCTGAAGAATTGTTGTGTGTGTGAAAGAACTTTCAGTTCTTTCTTATTTCATTGATCTACTGGATTTTCTTTCCGTTTTTTTTTTTTCTTTCTCTTTAATTTTTTTGTTGTTGTTGTTTCATTTCCCGAGAGCAGGAGAAGTAATGCAAAACAAAGCCCTTCTGCTGCCTCACCTTTTTGCTGCAGAATGCATGTATGCAGATTTCTCAAAACAAACACTTCAGTTTGCTGTATCTCACTGTCTAGAATTACCCCAAACACCAACATCTCCCAGACACCATTCCCACCCACAGGAATCCTCAAGATGGACATTCCAGGACACTGATTTTTTTTTTTCCTTTCTGCTAGGCAGTCACCACTTCAGCAAAAGTGGAAAAGCATTTTCCTCACACGTACCAGAAGGGTGTATGGGAGAAGGGGGGACACACCAGGGGACTCGGTGCTGGGAAGCTGGATCTACACAAGACAAACCTTGGAGTAAAAAATCGTCTTTGATAACTTACAAGGAGGATAATGAAACTGAGGGCAGCAGAAACTTCTTTGGTGCCCAGGCCAGTGGTGTTGAGTGCGGAGGTGCCAGGCAGGGCGCCGAGATGGTTGAATTACCGGGCTGAGTTCAGTGGGTGAGGCTCTGCGGCTGGCGCTCTGCGGGAGGTCAGGCTGCGCCACCGGCAGGGTCCCTTCTGGCCCTAAAATCTATGAATGTATTGATGCTCTGAGGCTTAAAAAGCAGCAGCTGCTCCTATGCAGCACCTAGTTCTCATAAGCATTTGGAATAATGGATCCATATTGTGCCAATGCATACTAATGTTAATATACATTTGCAGCACACAATGTGATGGCTTTGGAGACACCCAGGTGTCAGATTGAATCAGTGTCAGCGACACACCGTACCAGGACTTTGCAGCAGGTCCCTGTTGGCTTCTCCAGCGGGAAGCTATCGCCTCTTTGAAATTATTGTGTTTATCCCTTATGCTTCTGAAGGAAAAAAAACACACATAATTTGTCCCCAGCCCACTGCAGGTCTGCTGTCCACAGCTTGCAGCCAGCCAAAGACTGGTTTTCAAAGGGTTTGTGGGAAACAAAGAGAGCTGCTGTGTGAGGAGTGACCACAGAGCTGTGAGATGCAGCTCTGTGTTCCCTGCTGTTCTCCTCACCAGTGCAAAGAAACTGTGATCCAGGGCAAGGTCTGCTCTCAGCAATGTACAGTACCTGCTGCAGCCCAAAGCATCTGCAAGCCAAAGACCTGACCTCCCTCTGCTGGATCTCATCCCCACTGGCTTTCAGGTGAAGAATCAAGTTCAGACCACAGAGAGAACACAGCCTCTGATTGATGCCATGAGTTTGGGGCACAGAGGAAGATTCTCAGCCTTCTCAGACGTCTCAGCCCTGTGCCATCTCTACCCAGGAGCTGTGTGCATGAACATGTGGGCATAAGTACACGGGGATGCATGGATGCATGAGCAGAGGCAGAGTGCCATGGAGTGCCAAGGGAAGGTTGCGATACCCTGGCCTGACCTGTATTGTTTTTGCTGGATGCATATGTGTGCATTGCCATCACATTTGTATATACCCATGGAGATACTTCATCTTTTCATAACAAGCAAGCCTGCATCAGCCCTGCCTGTATTCCCTACCCAAATCCACTTGTCAAGCCCATATGGGAGGCTGTCCAAAACATCATCTGTTTACAGTAAAATAATAAAGCAGAGCACCGCCCAACAAACTCTCTTGTTTGAATGCTGGTTGTTGCCTTTGCTAATCCATTGAACCAGCCTGTGCTGGGGACAAGGGAGTTTTGTCACCGCTAGGCAATGCAGAATTTGAAGCCATTCCTTGTTGGGACTCACCTGCTGAGTGCCTTGAGGTGCCCTGCCTCGCCGAGCATCTCTAAGGCCCAATGCCACACTCTGCTCACACTGCTCAGTGGCCTCCATGGGCAGACCAGCCCACGCCAGCTGGAAGAGCTTGCTTCCCATGGAAATGTTGAACCTGCTTGTCCCATGAAGTCTTTTGTCTTGCTCCAGAAACATATATATATATATATATATATGAGAAACATTTAAAGAAAAATAGGAAGCAACCGATCAACTGTTTCCCCAGCCTGCAGAGACTCTGCTCTCCTTCTCCCCTGGCCCATGGCACATTGGTACACTGGTACCGACGTGGCAACACATTGAGGTGGGCTGCTTTTGTGGAGAGGAGATAGTTCCTCTTTCATGGGGGAGGGAACAGAGGGGAAGAGAGGAGTGGAAAGAAATGTGACCATGTGCCCAGGTGACAGTGACGTCCCAAGCATGTTGGTGGTCCAGCCTACTCACTACCCTGGAGACAACGCAAGGGGTGTGCAAGGGAAGGAGTATCTCTGCAGAAGAGACAGAATGATTCTGAACATCACTTTTCCATGATACTCATGTCTTTTCATTCATGAGTTTTTTTCACATATACTGGGGGAAGGGGCTCTACCTGCCCACACCACAAATGGCAATTTGGTTTCCAGCTTTAATAGTAGCTACTGAGCTGAATAAGAGCATCACACTGGGCTGCTGCCAGCAGCTATACTGGATCCAGTGTCTGGAGCTGGTTGCTTATCCAGGAAGCATAGCTTGGCTTGCATTGAAGTGAAGTTGTTAGTGCTTCCACAGCACTGGGGAGACAGAGAGGTTCCAATGAATGTCTTCTAATTATATCATCATGTTTGTGAAATTTCCATGCTTTCTGGCAAACATACCTTTCTGTGTGAGGAGGGAGTGTGATGGGAAAGGAGGGGATAATGGAAAGGGAGACGGAGAGATCTGTACCGAATGTGAAATCAGAGGACAAAATGAGAAATAGTGAAAACAAAAATGGATGTGCTAGAAAAGAAGGAAGAGGAAGAGGAAGAGGAAGAGGAAGAGGAAGAGGAAGAGGAAGAGGAAGAGGAAGAGGAAGAGGAAGAGGAAGAGGAAGAGGAAGAGGAAGAGGAAGAGGAAGAGGAAGAGGAAGAGGAAGAGGAAGAGGAAGAGGAGGAGGAAGGAAGGAAGGAAGGAAGGAAGGAAGGAAGGAAGGAAGGAAGGAAGGAAGGAAGGAAGGAAGGAAGGAAGGAAGGAAGGAAGGAAGGAAGGAAGGAAGGAAGGAAGGAAGGAAGGAAGGAAGGAAGGAAGGAAAAGGGAAAAAAAAAAAAGAAAAAAAAGGGGGGGGGGAGAAGAGAGAAAAAAGGAATTGAGACACGGGGAAAAAAAAAGAGAGAGAGAGAGAAGTAAAACAGAAGAGTGGGGAAGAGTGAGAGAGCTAAGGAACGAAATAAAAGGAGGGGGGCCGGGGGGAAACAGCGGGCTGTGCGCGATGCCTGGCGCCCGCTGTGTGAGGCGCGGACGAGGGCCGGGCCGCCCGTGCCGCTCCCTTCAGCACCCCGGACAGCTCCGGGGCGCACGCACGGCGCGGGGCAGCGCGGTGCCGTGCCACCTCGGACCCCGCCCGGCTCGGGGCCGCCCGTGACCCCCGGGGTTTCCCCGCCCGAGGCTCGTTCCGAAGGACGGCGCCAGACCCGCCGCGGAGCAAAACTTCGTGTTCCTTCCCAGACCAGGGACGTGAAATACGGGCGCCCTCGCTCCCCGCCAGCAATCTTCCCAAATGCCCAATTCTACCCCCTCCCCTCCCCTTGCAGGAGATGCTCCCACCACCCCTTCAGTCCCTGTCTGCTCCGCTCTCCGCCACTGTATGCGGCTTCAGGGCGCGCCCAACACGCTCCACGCGTGCCTCCTCCTCATCAGCCCCGATGCGAGGGACGATCCACATCTGGGCTTGGTGAGACCCAGCCCCGCCATCCCTCCGGCTCTTCCCCTCCTCCTCTGGGGTGAACTCCAGATCCCCCCCACCCCACGACCTCAAAGCCGGATCAGCCTCGACCCCCGACGGCAACACGGGGAGGGGACCCGCGGCGAGATCCTTTCCTGCTCGGGCTTGCCGACACCGAGGCGAGCTTCAGGTCCAGATCTGTCCCCCGCCACCGCCAGCTCCAGGGGCTTTGCCCGACGGGGCGCAATCCCCACGCACCGGCTCGCTCCGTCCCGCCGCTGCTATTCGGAGCTCCGCGGTTGCCGCCGGCTTTTCTTATGCAGATTCCCTCTTTCACACCTCCTAAACAAAGGCAAACGGGGGCATCGCCTCGCCGTGTCAACACACACGCTCATTAGCGGGAAAGGCGGCGGGGGAACGGGTGGGAACGGCCGGGGCAGCCCCTCCGGGGGGGCGGTCACATCGACGGGAGGCTGGAGCGGGCCGGGGATCGCCCGAGGAAATTTGGAGCGAGGTCTTCACAACCCCCAAGTAAATAAGTTTCCGATGCTGCGGGCTTGGCAGCCTCCACTTCGTTTATTGCGAGACGCGTGGCTCAGCCCGGCTTTGTCTGAGCCGACGGCGGCACCGCAGGGAGCGGCAGAGCCGGAGTGCGGGGGGCAGCGAGAGGGAAAGCGGCCAGAGCCGGGGAGAGCAGAGACGGGAACGGGACCCTGAGATAGCGCAGGATCTAGGAGGGGCTCGGGGGGGGGGGGAACAATTAAAGCTTCTCCAATTACTGCCATCCGCGGGAGGAAAAAAAAAAAGAAAAAAAAAAAGGTATATAATATTATATATATATAAAAAAAATAAAACCAACCGATTAAACTGCACTGAGAAGGGAAGGGGGAAGCAAACGATAAAACACCAGAGAAATCCGTGCCGCGCGAAATCCGGCCCGGAGCTGTGGACGGGGCAATGGGGGGCAGCAGCGGGGCCGAGGTGGGGGCAGAGCACGGCAGGGCTGGGGCTGCCCCATGGCGGAGCGGGTCGGGGCTGCCGGCACCGGGGATCCGCGCCATTCCGCAGCAGCGCGGCTTCCCCTCTCCTGCTTTTGTGGGTTTGGGGTTTTCTTTCCTTGCTTGCTTTTTTTGTTCTTTTTCTTCCTTTCTTCCTTTCTTCCTTTCTTCCTTTCTTCCTTTCTTCCTTTCTTCCTTTCTTCCTTTCTTCCTTTCTTCCTTTCTTCCTTTCTTCCTTTCTTCCTTTCTTCCTTTCTTCCTTTCTTTCTTTCTTTCTTTCTTTCTTTCTTTCTTTCTTTCTTTCTTTCTTTCTTTCTTTCTTTCTTTCTTTCTTTCTTTCTTTCTTTCTTTCTTTCTTTCTTTCTTTCTTTCTTTCTTTCTTTCTTTCTTTCTTTCTTTCTTTCTTTCTTTCTTTCTTTCTTTCTTTCTTTCTTTCTTTCTTTCTTTCTTTCTTTCCTCTTTCCCACCTGCCCCCCCCCCCCCGCCCCCTTAAACGGCACCGAGCGAACCTAATCGCAGAGCCTTTCGCCTTTCCGGGGCCTCACCTTGACGCCGGATTTCGTTTTTGCCTGCCCTTCCTCCGACAGCCCTGGCTGGAGCTCGGAGGGAAGGAAACAATCAATTCGTTAAAAAACAGAAAAGCGGGGTAAAAAACAAATAAATAAATAAATCCCCCGATCCGTCGTTTGGATCGCGGTTTGGGGGAAGGGGGGCGGGGAGGGGGGGTTGTTTGGTTGTTTGTTTTCTGTCCCTACCCAACCCCCTCTCCACCTTTTAAAAAAACAGCCCCGGGGCGGGCGGGGGGCCCCGCTTCCCAGGACCGAGATGGGAAAAGAGGGGGGACCTGGTGGGAGGTGGGGGGATGTTGCGCCGCTGAGCGGGGTTGCGCGGCTCTTTGTGCGCGGAGCCGGGCGGTGGGAGCGCACCCTCTCCGCGCCCTCCGCGCCCGCACCTCCGCCACCCGCAGCACGTGGAAATTTCCACGTCCCAGCTGCCTTCCCCCCTTTAACCTTGGTGTTAATTTAGGACGGATCTTTTTAAACGTCTCCGTAATGCATTCAGACGCTGCTGGAGGTTTATCTTTTTTTTTTTTTTTTTTTTTTTTTTTTTTTTTTTTTTTTGTACGGTGGGTTATATTTACACCCAAAACAAAATAATTACACTTTTGTTGGAGAGAGAAAGCTGGTGATTAGACCGGGGCTCTTTGCAGCAAACCCTTTCTCAGTGGTACACCAGGACAATTTTTCACGGCTGGGTGAAATCAGACGCGGGAGGTAATGAATCCTGTGAGCTATTTAAATTTACAATTTGTAACGCAGTCACTCAGAAACGCCTATGGCCCGGCGAGGAGATGCTTGCTGGGTTTGTTTAATGTTAAAATCGCACTGTCCCGCTTTTGCCGGGTGGGGATGTGGGGAGGGGAGAGGGGGCGAGCGGTGGGAGCCCCGCACAGCCCCGCGGACGGCCGCGGATCGGGTTCGGCTCCCGGCCCCGCCGTCCGCGCTGCTCCGCCGCTCCCCGGCGGCTCCACAAAAACTAGTTGGAAATATCAACAAAGTCGGCGGCGGAGCATCCTAACAGATAGATAATTAATTACAAAACACAGGGGGAATATGCAAACCGCGTATTACAAATTCTACAGGGCTTAACTGATTGGAAACAGATTATTATCTTGTTTGTCTTTTGTCTGTTTCACTCATCCCTCTGTCGCTTGTTGTGCTGTAAGTTGATACACTTTATTCTTGAAAGGAGATTTTTTTAATGTAGTAAATTCCATCAACATCTTGTATAAGCGACGCCGCTCCTGCACGCGTTGCCCTGTTAAAACACAATAGGTTTATTAGTTACATACAGGCGATATTCCGCCGCCTGAATCACCAGCTGTTACCATAAGGAATGCTCTGGCGGGAGTGGGCTGGGGGGCCACCGGGCTGCGTTCTTGTTCTCCCCTCCCCGTTGCATTTATTTATTTTTTGGCTTCCCAACGAAACGGGGGGCCGAGCCCGGCGGCGGGGAGAGCAGCGCTTCGCACCCGCGGCCCCGCCCGCACGGCGGACACGGGGGGGTCCCGGGGGTCGGTACCGCAGAGCCGAGCCCCGCACGGCGCCGACGGGGCGCACCGGGAGCCGCCGTGGAAATAAAATCGAGCGTGAAAAGCGGCTCCGCCGCCCGCACGCTGCCCTCGCCCGGAGGTGTGCGCGCATCGGGGTGCGTGGCTGTGTGCGCACACGGCCGCAGGCACGCACGCAAACGGCAAACGGCTCGTTGGGTCCTGGCCCGGCCGCGCTGACGCCGGGAGTTGCGGGGTCGGGGCTGCGCCGAGATGCCGCCGGCTCCGGGGTTTGGCCCCGCACCCCCGCTTCCCGCAGCACGAAGCGCCGCGGAGCGGAGCGGACCGAGGTCAAACTTTGGCGGAGGCGCTGCGGCAGACGGCCCGGGGCCCCAGCGGCTCCTGCTCTTCGCTCCGTTTCCCTTTTCCTTCCTATTTCTTTCTTTTCCAGTTGTTGCTTTCTGAATTTCCTCCTCTCTTTGTTTTCTTTCATTTCCTTCCTCTTCTCTATCGCTTTCGCGGGCGCTTCTTTCCTGGCTTTCCCTTTTTCGTTTTCTTTATTTTCCGTTCTTTCTCTTATCCCTTTCTTTTAATTTCTTCCTCTTTTCTCTTCTATTCTTCTGTTGTTTTCCCTGTTTGCTTCTCCATTCCGTTCTTCTCTCATAATTTTTATTTTCCTTTTTTTTTTTTCGTTCTTTCCCCCCATCTTCCTTTGCTTCCTTTTCTTTTCATCTTCATTTTTCTTTTTCTTTTATCTTCATTTTTCTTTATTTTCCCCTCCTTTTCCGTTTATTTTCGTTTTTCTTTTTTTTGTTAGCCCTCGTTTGTTTGCTTTTTATTTCCTCCTCTCTCTCTCTCTCCCTCTCTTTTTTCTTTTTTTCTTCTTTTTTTTTTTCTTCTGTTTCCCTCTGCGGTTGTTCTGTTTTTCGTTTGGTTTGCTTCTGTATTTTTCGTTTTATTTTCCCTTTTGCTTTTTCTTTTCTTTTCTCTCCTCCTCTATTTTCATTTGTTCTGTTGGCGGTCTCCGCATTTCTTCTCTTCGGTTCTCTCTCCCCAAACTCACCGATCCTCCTTCCCCTGCCCGGCGATGCCCTTATCCTGCGGTTTTGGGGTTTCTTTTTTGGCCGCTACTGAGATTCTTTCAACCCGGCCGTTCTGCTCCTTCCTCCCCAGTGCGGGGAACGAGCGAGGACGGATGTAGAGGGGCGGCTGCGGGGAAGGGAGGAACGCGAGGGCCACCCCAGGGCCGAAGCGCGGTGTCCCGTCGTCCCTCGCCGCCGCCGGTTCTCGCAGCTCCGCCGCACCTGAAACTGAAGAGGACAAACAGCGGAGAAGTGCGGCGACCCCCGGCTGCGGCATCCCCCTCCTTCTCCTCGCTCTCCCCCCCTCCCGCTCAGTGTCAGCCCCTCTCCCGACAGAGCGGCCCGGAGGGGACACGGCTGCGCGACAAAGGCCGGCGGGGGGGGCACGGCACTGCGCGGACCCGCGTAACTTTTCTTCTCCTCTGTCCCCACCCCCGGGTTCCTCCTCCCCCCCCCACCCTCACCCCCTTCGTGCTTTCACCGCCCACCCCGGGCACAGAGCGGGCTGAGAGGGGAACAGCTGCGGGAGTGGTGCGAACAGTGACAGAACAGGTGACGGCCGCCCCGTCCCCGCTCGGGACCCCCGGAACGAACATCCCCATCAAAGAGAGAATTAAAGAGAGAGAGAGAGAAAGGCTGAGCAGAGCCCCCCCGGCACCCCAGGCCAGGTGCGTACTCACTTGGCGGCGCAGGTACAAGCCACCCTCAACAATAGAGGCGCGTTGTTTTTTTCCCTCTGTGCCAAGCACAAGGCTGGAGCCAATTTAGATATGCTATAAATTAAGAGGTTGCCATGGCCACCGCGCTGCCATTGGCCGCCGCCCGCCCGACGCGGGCCCCCACGTCACCAAATCTGAATAAGGATGCGCGAATTACTAAGGCGGGGGACAAAGCTGGCGATGGGGACAGCATGAGAGTGGCGGCGCGGCGGCGGAGCACAGCGAGGCACCGGGGCCGCCGGCCGCTGCGGGGGCGTTCATGCACCCCTCCCGCACCCGCACGCAGCGCGCCCGCCGCTCCCCGCCCGCTCTGCAGGGACTCGGGGGGCTTCCGCGGGGGGGCTCTGGCTTCTCTCGCTCGGGGCACCGCTTTTTTCCTACCGAGGCTCCGGAGAGAAGAGGGGGAAGAACTTGACAGCGATTCCGCTCCCCCTCCCTGATTTTTTTTCTGATTTTTTTTTTTTAATTCTTATCATTTTTTTTATAATTCTTTCTTTTTTTTTAATTATTATTACTATTATTTTAATTTTTTTTATTTGGTTGGTTGGTTGTGGATTTGGGGATTTTTTTATTTTTTATCTATTTTTTTTTTTAATAGCATTTTTCTTCCTGACGTCCGAATTTTTGAGACCCCGTCGTGTGCCGGCGCGGGGCTGATTCCTTTCGTCTGCGCGTTTCCATCCCGGCGCGGTGATGATGGTGCATTGTGCGGGCTGCGAGAGGCCGATTTTGGACCGCTTCCTGCTGAATGTCTTGGACAGGGCATGGCACATCAAATGCGTCCAGTGCTGCGAGTGCAAATGCAACCTGACCGAGAAATGCTTCTCCAGGGAAGGAAAACTCTACTGCAAGAATGACTTTTTCAGGTGAGTGAGCCCCCAGCAATCACAAGCCCTTCCAGGTGCTGCGGAACCGCTGCTCCCAGCTCGGCGGGGTAGCAGAACTCTGGGGCTCCTTCTGGGATCTTAGGGGAAAGAAGGGGGGGCACTTGGGGGCACCCCTCCAATCTTCATCCATCTATTCCGTGGGTCTTCGCCGCGTCTCTCCGGCGCGGTCCCGGCCCCGTGGCGCCCCGGGGCTGCGCCGCATCCCGAGCGAAGCTGTTCGCCCCCCCCGCCCCGGGTGACCTTGTCTCCGAAAGCAGCCGGGCCCGTGACCCGCTCTGCCGCCGCCCCCCCCTCTCAGCAGGCCCGGAGGCCTCAGGGCTGGGATCGTTTTCCCCCTCTAGACCGTCACAGCGGCCTTTCCCCAACTAAACGCCGCTCCTCGTGCAGCACTCCAGCCGGGGGCCCCCACGCTGCGCCGTGCCTTAAACGCCCCTAATGACTGCGATAAGGTGCCGAGAAGGAAATTAGGGGCTAGCATGGGTAGGGGAAAATGACTTACGACTTATAATGCCTTCACTACATCAACGTCACGGGCAGCAGTGCGGGGGGCTGAAGTTGTGCCGCGGCCAAGAGGGAAAAGGAGAGCCTAGGTGCCCCCCCGGTCCTGGCAGCCGCTGTGAAAGGTTTTGTCTTTTTTTTTTTTTTTTTTTTTTTTTTTTGTCTTCCCCTCGGGGAGTTCGTTTTCTGAATTTTCGCCTTCCCTGGAAAAAATAAAATAAAATAAAATAAAAGCATCTCCTGGAGAAGGGAAACCGGAGCTCTGCAAAGCGGCGGTTTCAAGAAGACAAAAAAGCAACGTGAAGCACGGGGTGCCCCGCACCGCACCCCGAATTGCCCCCTGCTCCGTGGCCGCTGCCAACCCCCGGTCCCGCAGCGATGTGCTGGGAGCGCGGGGAGACTGAAATTCTTCCCCGGAGGGCACGGAGAAAGACATCCTCGCCTTTTGAGGCGGCCCCAGTGGGATCTCTCTGGGAACCCGAAAACCGAGATTCGGAAGGGGTGGGGATGGGGGCCTCGGAGACTCGAGGGGAGCGGCGCAGTCCCGTCCCAGCTCTCACCTCTCGCCTTTCTCCCCTCCAGGAGGTTTGGCACCAAATGCGCCGGCTGCTCCCAGGGCATCTCCCCCAGCGACCTCGTCCGGAAAGCCCGGAACAAAGTGTTCCACCTGAACTGTTTCACCTGCATGGTTTGCAACAAGCAGCTCTCCACGGGCGAGGAACTGTATATCATAGACGAAAACAAATTTGTTTGCAAAGAGGACTATTTGAACTCTCCCAGTTTGAAGGAAGGCAGCCTCAACTCAGGTACGCGCGGCACAGCCCGGGGAACCGAACCGCACCGGGTCGAGTCCTGCCCGCTCCCCACGGGCAGCGCTGCGCTCCCGGTGCAGCTCCCGGCGCTGCCGGTGCCGAGGTTTCAACAGTGCCCCGTGGACCGGGAGGGGGTTTGGGGTGCAAGCGTTCACCTCGTGCTCCCCGCGGGACGCAGACACGCGTTGAGCCCGCAGCTGCCCCACCGAGCCCTCCCACGCACCCTCCGATCCCGGGACCCCCCCTGCGAGGCTGCCCGGTCCCCCCGCGCCGAGGGCCTGATCCTTCGCCTCCTTTCACCCAGAGGCAAAGCTCCCATTTGACTTCCTTGGAAGCTGTCTCTGCGTCAGGACCGCGGGATCAGGCCCCCTCCTGCTGGCCCAGCAGTGCCGGCCGCCCGTGCTCACCCCCTGCCGTGGGCTCTTTCTCCGTTCAGCACCCGGGGCCGGATCCTGCCACGCGAGTCAGTGGGGCCGCTGCTGCGAGCGAGGCGAGTAGAGCTTGGCCTGGGTGATGCCGGCATCAGGGTCCGGGGGGGCGGCTGGGGGAGGCGAGCCAGGTTTAAGGCAGTGACCGGAACCCCCCACGAGCCCATACATTCTTGCATTTCTCCCAGCGGCGCATCCAGGCTCCCGGTGTGAGAAGCGCGGCGTGGGGGGAGAGGGGAAGCGCCAGAGGCTGCGGGGTGCTCGGTGGGGAGGCCCCCTCCCCAGCCCCCTTCCGGCTGCACGGCCCCTGTGCAGCAGTGGGCGGGGGGTGCCGCCGAGTTTGCCTTTCAGATGTAGGGGCCGAACTGTAAGATGCTCAACCGGAGCTCATTGTTCTTTGGGGTGCTTCGGGGTTCCTCGGGGGCAACGGCCGTCTGCACCCCTTGCTGCTGCCCAGCACCTCTTCCCCTCTCCTGAAAAGCATCCGGGCTCGGTGGGAAGGGGAGGGCAGTGGAGAGGGGGGTCGATCTCTCTCCTAAGCCATCCGCCCCCCTCCCTCCCCTGCCCCCTCTCTGGGTCTCCTTTACAGTGTCCTCATGTACAGACAGGAGTTTGTCCCCGGATCTCCAGGACCCCATGCAGGACGACACCAAGGAGACGGACAACTCCACCTCCTCAGACAAGGAGACCACCAACAACGAGAACGAGGAGCAGAACTCGGGCACCAAGCGGCGAGGGCCCCGCACCACCATTAAGGCCAAGCAGTTGGAGACCCTCAAAGCCGCTTTCGCAGCCACCCCCAAGCCCACCCGGCACATCCGCGAGCAGCTGGCCCAGGAGACCGGCCTCAACATGAGGGTCATCCAGGTACGGCCACTCCACAGCCATCCCACCGCCCCCCATGATGTCACTGGGCCGGCCCATGACGTCACCAACCTGACTCGCACAGATTCGGGATGGCAGAATTTGGGCTGGCAGCAGGGAAGGGCTGGGGATGTGGATGGGGCCCTGGATGCGAGCACAGGAGATGGAGAAAAGGAGAGGCCACTGTGCCCTGCAGGCAGCCCTGTACCTTCCTACCGCGCTGCCAACCAACCCCCCCGGCAAGAAAATCCCTGAGGAAATGTAGGGATGAATGGGATTTATTAGCGGCGTTAATAGGGGAAGACGCTTCGGCTCTGCTGCAGGGAGCCCAGCTCCCGATGGAGGGAAGCAGGACCCGCGGGACGTGTGCGCATTCCAGATGTGCCCAGATGTGGGGGGAAATAGCGCATATCCCTCCTCCCTCCCCACCCACAGGCCAGCAGATCTGTGCTTTGGTGAGAGAACGCCCCCGAGGCAGGAATGCTCCCTGTTGCACCACCCTTCCCTTTTATTCCCGTCCCCATCGGCCAGCTTGCTTCCAGCTCCCTCCCCGCCTCCTGCCGTGACCCCCCCATTTATCCCCTTCTTTATCCCTCTCCCCCATTGGAGAAAACTTTCGGGGCACAGGCAGGCTGTGAGGACGGCGCACCCCACGGCACGCAGGGAGGTGCCGGGGCTTTAGCGACCCCTTTCCTTGCCTCCCAGGGTGTTACCAGCAGGGGGTAGTGTGAAAACAACCCCAAACTGGGAAATCCCTTCCAGCGAGATATCCCATCCCCGCCCCCATCATCCCTGGCCTAAGTGGGGAGGGCTGGCCCCGAGAATTTGGGGTCCCCACGGCAACCCGGCCCCGAGTGCTGATGCCGGCCCGGCCTCAGGTCTGGTTCCAGAACCGCCGATCCAAGGAGCGCCGGATGAAGCAGCTGAGCGCGCTGGGCGCCCGCCGGCACGCCTTCTTCCGCAGCCCGCGCAGGATGCGGCCCCTGGGCGGCCGCCTCGACGAGTCCGAGATGCTCGGCTCGACGCCCTACACGTACTACGGAGGTGAGGGAGCTGGGCCCCTCGTCCCGTCTCCGTGTCGTCCCACCGCGTTCTTCCCCCGTTCCCTTCCCTGCCTTTGTTCCTCTCCATCTCGACTCTCCCTTTCCCCTGCCGCCCGGACTCGGGGCGGTGGCAGCGGTGGCGGTGGCAGCAGCGCGGCCCCTCTCCCTGGAAACAAAGCCTCAGCTGCTGGCTTCTGCGCCCCTTTCAGGCTGCATTTGTCCCAGTTACCCCCCCCCCCCCGGGCCTGCAGCTTAGGGAAGGTCACCGCCACCCTGACAGGACGGGGTGGGACAGGGAGCCCCAGGGCATTTGGGACAGTATATCCCGCTTTTGGGCAAAGAGCTCTCACCAATTCCCCTCTGCCCCCACTGCTGCCAGAACCCCTCTGTAGCTAATACATATAAGTATGATGTGTGTTTTTCCTCCTATAAGTAAGTATAGTATAGTAAGTATATTTTATTTTTATATGTCTCCTATAACTCACCTTTATTTATGTGTTTCCTTTACGTATATCTTCCTATTAGATATGTATATAACTTTTATCTATATTTATAAATGCATACATGCATGTACATATATGTGCAGGTATATAGACGTGTGTATTTTTCTTAGTTGTAACTAAGAATGAAATTATGCCTACCCTCTCCCCCTGGGGCTGCCCCCAGCCCCTCCTGTTCTCCACTTCCCCCCCTTTCCATTCCATCAGCACTGCAGCCATAAGTACAGAGGTGCCCGTTTTTCTCCCTGCTTAGTCCCACGTTCATTCCAGCAGCACCGAGCTCCCCAGGAGGGTATTCTGGAGGGGGGAGGGGGAGGCACGCCCGTCCCTGCGTGGGGGTGCAGCTCTACTTCCCGCAGGCGCTCGGGGTGGTGGCTCGGGGACCGGCTCCAACCTTTCCCCACCTTTGCAGATTACCAAGGTGACTACTACGGGCCGGGAGGCAACTATGACTTTTTCCCCCACGGGCCCCCCTCCCAGGCCCAGTCCCCGGCCGACCCCAGCTACCTTCAGAACTCAGGACCCGGCTCCACGCCCCTGGGACCCCTGGAGCCCCCCCTAAGCGGACACCACTCCTCAGAAAACCAAAGGTACACGGATATGATCTCGCACCCCGACACCCCCAGCCCCGAGCCGGGGATGACGGGCTCGCTGCACCCCATCCCGGGGGAGGTCTTCAGCGGGGGGCCCAGTCCGCCCTTCTCCATGTCCAGCAATAGCGGCTACAGCGGGGCCCTCGCGCACCCCAACCCGGAGCTGAGTGAGGCAGCGGTGTGGTAGGGCCGAAGGGGAGGACTTCCCCGCCCCTCAGCCCCGGGGCACGGCTCTCCGCGGCCCCGTCGACGGATATCGGCCCCCCCGACGCCGCGGCCGCCCTCCAACGTCCGACCGCATCCTCCCACCGTGCCTCCCCCCCCCCCCCGCGGGGACACCGCGCTCCCTCCCCGCCCGCCCGCACCGCTCCGCATCCCCGTGCTGTTATGAGTGGGGGAGAAGGGGGCGAAACGCGCCCGGCCCGGAGCTCCCCCCGCCGCGTCGGAACCGCCGCTCTCGGACCAAAGCTGAACTCTGCAGGACGCGGGTCCCACCGGTGCGGGGGCTGCCGCGGGGATCCTCGCTCGCTAATCAGCACCCATTTTAATTATTCCCTTCTTCAGCCTCCGTTCATCCGAGTATTACAGTGGGGGTAACGGGGGACAGCAGGACGCTCCCTAAGCCCCCTCCCGGGCCCTTTTCCCGTTGATCCTGCTTCATCCCCGAGGAGGAGGTGGTTTTGTACTGGAATTTTGGTGATGGATGAACAGGGGGGCGGGAGGAGGGGTGTGCGGAGCTTGGGAAACCCGGGAAGAGGCAGAAATGGGAAAAGCAAACAGAAACAGAGAGAAAAATGGAGAGAACACCCGAGCAGTGCGGCAGCGCAGGAGGGCTGAGCCCCCCCGGCCCCGCGGTCTGAGGATGTATTATAGTTTTTGCTTCTAGTTTCTTTATTTTGTATAAAGGAGAAACAAATAAAGTATGTTTTTGTGTTTACTGATTATTTATTGTACTTTTAGTCATTGGAAGCTCTGAGTTTTTTTCTATTTTGGAGGCTGGGAAAGGGCGGTGGTGAGTGGAAGGAGAGAGGATAGAGCAGGGTGGGGAGGGGGGGAAAGGGAAAAAGAGAATGGAAAAGAAAGAAATAAAGTTGTGTTCTGAGCGTGGGTTTCCTGTCCCCACTGCCTCTTGCAGAGGCTGTCAGTGTGACCAGCTCGTGTTGTTCGATGTGAATAAAAATCATTTTAGTTACCTGCTCTGGCACCTGGTCCCTTTCATTGTGGGGTTTGAGCGATGAGCGGCGCCCAGCTAATATTTAAAATGCAAAATCAAGGCAAGAGTGTATCCCCCCCACACCCCGCCTTGTCTTGTAGTAAAAAGGTATAAACAGAATAAATTACCTTCCCTCACTGGCTTCCAAGAGCCCCTCTCTCTGACCTGAATTTTAAGTCCCGGCGTGGTGGTGCCGCCAAGAGCTGGTGATGGATGACAGGCAGCCACCTCGCTGCGTATTTTCCCTGTTCAGCCAAGCGGAGGAATTTATCCTTCCTGTGCCATGATGAGTGGTAATGAGGGGCCGCAGCCAAGCGGGGGGCACCCGAAGGACTCAGCATAAGGGAAACTAAGGCACAGACCCGCTGGGACCCCAGAGCAATAGGATGCGTACAGGCAGTTTGAGGGCCAGCAGACCCCCCTGCCACTGTCATTAGGAGGGCTGCAAAACAGAGCACAAGGGCACGCGCTGGCTGCTATTGTTATGAACACTGTGTTACTACTGTCCTGCTGGTTGCAGGGTGCACCAACCCACAGCACCCATCCCAGGCTGCAGGGGGGAGGTTGGCACGAAGTGGGGGCTCCGTGTGAGAAGGTCGGGGTGCAGAAGCTGGAAAGTAATCTGGTTCTGGACCCAGAACTCCCAGAACTGTGGGAGGAGGTTGGTCTGACTCCTTATAATTAATTGTGTGCCTTGTAATAAGACTCTCCAGCCTCCAGCACTCCCTAGAAACACGTTTTTACATAAGATATTGCCCACAGTGGAGCGGTGGGTATTTGATTTATGGGGTGGGTCCTCTGGGAAGCATGGTGTGGGCTGGCCAGGCTGAGGGGATTTATTGGGGAAAAGGGAAAAAAGAAGACGGGGAGGAGGAGGCTCCTGGGAGGTGGCTGGGCAAGGGGAGCCTCGTTAACTCTCTGGAGGGGCAGGAGGAGGCTGAGAGGAGTTTTGTGGCAGGAAAGGGCAGAATGGACACTGGAGTGAAATAGATCAACTGAAGCGAGTTGGAGCAGTGGTGTTAACTGGGCACCAGTCAGAGCTGGGAGCGCCAGCAAGAGCAAGGCCCTACAGCCCTGCCAAGGAGCCACCTGGCTGCAGACAGTGCAGCAGGAACAGAAGATTGTAAAAATTAATAATCATTAGAATAATAACACATTGAGACAATAGCAAAGTAGTCAGTCGGAGGGAGCATTCACTAATTGGAGTGGGGAACCATGGTCTGTGCCAGCCACAGCAGTGCAAGGGACGTGGCCGCCCCCAGGGCAGAGGGAGGAACGCCGCCGCGCCTCAGTTTCCCCATGCTGCACAGTGATGGGCGCGGGTCACGTCCAGCAGCCATAACTGCAGCACAGGGGGCCATGGGGTGGCCGTGCAGTGGCACAAGGGTCACTCCAGGCCCAGCTGGCTCTTGAGGTCCTGCAGCAGCGCAGCCGTCATGCTGCTGCCGCCGCAGACCACCAGCACCACGCGGCCCAGCGGGGTCCCCAGGCGTCCCTCACGCTGCAGCTGCTGCAGTCGCCCCGAGTAGAGCAGGGCCAGTGCTGCACCACAAGCTGGCTGCACCAGCATCCGCTCGTCGTCTGCAGGGATGGAGACATGCTGAGTGCCTGTCCCCATCACACCCCTCTGCAAGTTCCTGTCCCCGTGCCCTGCTCACCCAGGAACCTTTCCACAGCGCGCACGGCCTCGGCATCCTCCACCACCTCTGAAATGACCTGGATCTCCTGGGCACACTGCAGCGCCCGCGCTGACACAGTCTTGGCCCCCAGGCACTTGGCCACACTGGAGAACGAGTCAGAGTAGCCCTGGGATCCTTTGTCCCCTTGGTGCTCCACTAGAGCATTGGCTGAGACCTGCCAACTTGTGACATGCACCAGAGGCGAAGCCCCCTGCACTTTCTATGTCCCATCAGACTGGGGACCCCTAGGCTGATGGAGGTACCCCCATGCTGACACCAGCACCCACCTGGTGATGTCAGGCAGGGTAACGAGGTGCCCAGCCTTCAGTGCCGCGTGGAAGCTGTGGGCTCCCCAGGTCTCCGCGGCAATGATGGGGACATCAAGCCATCCCACCTGCTGCAGCCCAGCCACCACGCCAGCCAGCAGCCCTCCACCTCCCACCGCCAGCACGATGGCGTCAGGTTTTGCATCCAGCACGTCCTTCAGCTCCAGGACCAGGCTGGCATGGCCCTGCCTGCGGGATGGAGACAGTGGGTGGCTGCCTGTGTCCTGTCCAGAGCACAGGGGCGAGTAGCACTCACCACAGCAAGGGGTGGTCAAAGGGGTGGATGCTCGCCCAGCCCTCGTTCTGCGCCAGCTCTAGGGCTCTCTGGTTGGCTTCATCCCACACCTGGGAGGCAGTGGGCGCTCAGTGGGGCTGCCGCCAGCTCCAGTGCGCCATCCCCATTGCCCCTCCCTTGCTGCCATGAGGACAGTGGAAATCCAAGTGGCGTGTGGGTGACGCATTTTGGAACAGGGACACTGGGTCTGCACACATCCACAGCCTCACAGAGGGCTGTGATCTCCTCCAGCCACAGTTTGGGGCATGGGTGCCCTACCTTCCCATAGGTCTCCACCGTTGCCCCCAGCTCCTCCAGCCTGCGCACAGTGCTGGGGCCGGTGCTGCTGGGCACCACCACAGTGATCGGCAGCCCCAGCTTCCTGGCCGCATATGCTGCAGCCATGCCAGCATTCCCCCCTGCGAAAAGTAGTGGGTTGAGCAGTTCCATCGCCCCCCATACCCAGCTCATCCCATCCTCAAACTTTGCTAGGGGGGAGAAGGGACACCTGATCTGGATCAGCCCCAGCCCCAAAACCCAGTGGGAAGGCACAAGGACAAGGGGCCGGGAGCACGGGGGTGTTCCCTAGCACCTCCATTCCATAGACCCCTCGAGCCCCATGCAGGTCCCAATTACCTGAGGAGCAAACAAAGTGCCGGCAGCCCTTCCTGGCAACCTGCGGAGAGGGAAGGGGACAGAGGAAGGATGTGGCCATAGGAATCCACAGTGTCCCGAGGCCACACAGCCATGTAGCACACCCACCTCCTGGCAGAGGCGCCCAACGCCCCGGATCTTGAAGGAGCCAGTGGGCTGCACGTTCTCCAGCTTCATGTAGACCTGGGTCCCTGCTGCCCGGGACAGTGGCAGGCTCTCCAGGAGCGGGGACACGATGTGGAAAGTCTTCTCGCCCCCCCTGCATTGGGCTGCCATTACTGCAGGATGCTACGTGAGAGCTGGTGCGGGGCTTGCTGCATGTCGCAGAACGACGCTGGGGGACCGAGGAGGGCAAAGTGACGTCGGAGGGGCTGTGGTTGCGTCCCTGGGTCCTTTGTCAGCAGATTTGAGGACTTTGCTCTATTGGCCCGGGACGGCAGTCAGCCCTTCCAGGCAGCTGTAGCGTGGCTCGTTGGCACTGGAATTAGCACAGTGTGTCCCGGTCACAGCAAGTGCTGGGGGAAGGGCTCCTGGCGGGGCTGCACTGCTGTGGGGCCAACAGCCCTGCTCTGCCCTGGGACAGCCTCTTCCCATCAACCTCCAGTTGAGGCACTCCCCACACCAACACACTCAGAGCTGGCTCTGCCCTAGGCAGGGAGGAGCAGGATGGGTCCTGGCAGGACAGGGATGTGCTGTTCCGGAGGTGACAAATGCTGGTGTGTGCCAGGAATGACAGGGGCACAGCCAGGTCCGAGGCCGTGGGACATCAGCCAGCCTGGACCCGGTGGGAACCTCTTACCTTCAAAGCACTGTCTAATGTCAGCTCATTAATCCCCCAGTAATTACCTCGTTATTCCTAACGAGCCACACACATGGAGCAGATCAAGGGAGCTGCAGTAAGAGGATTTTGCGCTGGAGGTTTTGGGGCTGAGGGGGCACACAGGTGGCTGAGGAAGGGAAACAAAAGGGACAAGAATGGTCACTCTGTCCTGGGGCAGGCAGTGCCCCCCCTCCTTCACTGCTTGCCTGTTCCAGCTGTGCATGCTGCTGCTGCCAGGAACCAGGGGAGGCATCGCTGAGCAGTCTGAGCAAAGGCCAAAAACTCCGACCCGCTGTGTCCCAGCACTGCACTGCAGGCACTGCTCTGTGCTCCTGGAGCAGCACCCAGCAGAGAGGGAAGCACACCAAACAACATCCCTGAACAGGGTACCACAGCATGCACCGCAGAATGTTGGAAGAGTATGAAGTGCACTCACCAGCATCTCCATTGCACATAGAGCGTTTTATTTGTTACACCAACCCCGGCCATTCACCCCTCCCTACCATGCAGCTGTCCCAGCGCCAGCCCCACCTCCTGGAACCCGTCTTCCAGGAACAGCCTCCCAGAATGAGGAGCCCTGTGGGAGGCCTTCCTTCCGCGCTTGGTTTTGGGACTGGGGTCAGAGCCCACTGACCGTCCCCAGCCACGGTGGCACGGATGGGGCACAGGAGCAGCAAATGGTGAGAGAAGCACGGGGAGAAAAACACGGGGGGCGGTTCCCTGCAGCCCCCCATCCTGCAGAAACAGGGAAAGGCGTGGGGAGGTCCGGCTCAGTCCCATCGGACTTTGACAGGAGGGAACCTCCAGAGGTCAGGGTGGCCCATGCGCAGCAGGTGGCTGCATGGCGATGCGCTCCAGCGGAAGGGCGGCACATCATCCCATGTCGGCCCGCTGGCAGCCACCAGCCCGAAGGTGCGGGCCATGCCAAAGGAGGTGACCTGGCGGAGGGGGTAACGTGGAGATGTGAGTGCCAGGAAGTGACAGCATGGCAGGGCCCGGGGCTGTGCCCACCTTGGTGTCAGTGCCGCCATGGCAGCGCTGGCGCAGGGCGGCAAAGGGGTAGGTGCCGTTGGCTGGGTTGAGGTCAGAGCGGGCGGAGATGGCGTTCTCAGCGTTGTGGGGCGGGTCGCAGCCCCGGCACTGTGACAGCGGGTCCTGCAGGTAGTTGTTGGACCTGCCGGGCAGCAGGAAGAGACCGGGTGCAGGAGGTAACACGACAACTGCGGTGAAGATCTGACACAAGGGCTGGAAAATCCCTGGGGCCAGCACCCACCTCATCAGATGGACCATGGAGTCCACATCACGGACCTGAGTCTGGTTCCTGCGAAAGATCTGGGCGCGCGGGTTCTTGTCATAGGTGAACCAGTCACCATACTTCTGCACCAGCTCCAGGTTCCCGCTGGCATTGAAGATCTCCTCAAAATACCTGGATGGCAGGGTAGGGACAGTCAGCCTTGCCTGCCCTCAGCATAGGACCATACGGCTGGGCAGAAAGGTGAGGCTGGATGAAGCTTACGGCACATTGTAGCTGGCCCAGTACCCCTGCTGGTACAGCAGCTCTGTCTTATCAGCCACCATCACCAAACCCCTGTGGCGGGAGGATGGCAGCAGTCAGAGCAGAAGGCAAAGCACAGCACGGATGAGGGAAAACCCACCTGGGGGTCTCAAGCAGGGGGCCAGGAGCCATCACCCACATGCAGGAGAGCCGTAAACAGCAGCCCCGCTGCTGTCACACCTTGGCAGAAAGGCCACCACCAGCAAAGGAAGCCCACCTCGCCCACTGGGCAGCCTGCGGGCCGGGCACTGGGGGGCGAGAGGCACTCACGGGATCTGCTCCAGCACCGTCAGCAGGCCCTGCTGCAGGGCAGCACGCCCCGGAGAGAATGCCTTGTAGTCCACCAGCATCCACTGGTTGTTGTACCTGCAGGAAGGCACGGTGACCTCCTTTGGTGGCCGCCCTGAGGAGGGGACGTTTCTCCCCCAGCCCCGACCCTGCTCACGTGCCACTGTTGAAGCGCTGGAAGATGCCGGCCCACTCAGCACCGCTGCGGGCCAGCCGGTTGGCCACGATGTTCCGCAGCCACTCCAGGACGCTGCCCTGAGGCCGCAGGTACCGCCAGCGTGCCTCGTTGCTGTTCCCAATGGTGGTCTCCAGTGCAACCTGTGGGGACAGGAGGACTGAGCGGGGCCGGTGGGGGACGCAGGGCTGCAAGCGGCACTTACCAGCCCGCTGCTCAGGATGTAGAAGTCATCTCCGGAGAAGATGGTGCCGGGGTAGGAGGAGAACACCTGGATGCTGCCCGGGATGCGGGCGGTGCCTGGGAGAGCAGAGCAGGTCAGGCAGCAGGCGGGGGCACAGAGCAGCGCCCAGCCCCACACGCACCACTGGGTTCAGCATGGAACGGCAGCGTGTACTTCTTGATGAGGCGCAGCATGGACTGGTAGGGCGCCCAGGTGTCGTGGGCCACCAGCAGGTCCCGGCGGCCTGGCAGCAGCTTGAGCAGTGCTGAGCACGAACCGGAGCCCAGCGGGCGCCGCGGGGCAGAGTGGTTGAAGGCCGCCTCTAGGTCCTCCAGGTCCCCCCCCAGCTGCAGCAGGCTGCGGGCAGCAGGGCGTCAGGCCGGGGCAACCTGCACCAAGTGCCGCTCCCGGGGTGGGGGGGGGCTCGGTGTGCCCAGCCCGGGGACGGACCCTTCCTTACAGGAAGCCGAAGGGCGAGAGGGAGAGGCGGCCGGCGGGGAGGGCCACGCGCCCGCGGTAGCTGTCCTCCAAGCCCTGCAGCTGCAGTAGCGCCAGTCGCACCTGGGGGTAGACGGGGAGGCGGGACGGGGACCGACGTTACTCTCGGGCCTCGCGGTGCGGGGCCGACTCCCGAGGGCTGCGGGGCCCCGGCCCGGACGGCCTCACCTGGTGCCAGTAGGCACGGTCGCGGCCGGAGCCCATCTGCTCCTCCATCCAGGCCAGGTTGGCCTCCAGGTATCCCCGCAGCCGGCGGCAGTACTGCGTCTCGTAGCGGAAGGGCCCGCAGTAGCCCACGGCCGTGTTCATCCAGTGCATGTAGATGAGCTGCGGACACGGCGCTGGCACCCACTGCCGCCGGCACTGCCCCGCGCCCGCGCCCCGCACCCGCGCCCCGCACCTGCTCGGTGACGGCGGCCTCGGCCAGCCCCGCGGCGTAAGCCTGCAGGCTGTCGTTGAAGGACGCGTTGGCGGACACCTCGAGGAACGCCCACCTGCAGCGTGGGGGACCGCTCAGAGCGGGAAGCGCCCGGGCGGCCCTGCGCTGCCCCGCACGGCCCCGCACAGCCCCGGGCCCTTACCCGACGGCCTGGATGTGGTCGGTGAGCTCGGCCCAAGCGACGGCGGCGGGCTGGCGGCCAGGCAGCACGCGGAGCCGGCCCGAGCCGGGCTCCAGCAGCACGGAGGCGCTACGGGGCGGAGGGATCGGGCTGGACGCGACCCCCAGCACCCACGCGGCCACCGCGGCGGCCGCCAAGAGCGCCCGCACCGCCGCCATCGCGGGAGGGGCGGAGCCGCGCCTAGGGCGGGGGCGTGCCGAGAGGAGGCGGGCGGGGTCCGAAACGAGCCGCGCCCCGCCGTGCCCGGGTGCCCGGGTCTCTTCCGGCCGCCCATTGCCCTGCAGGTACCCGTTCCCCTGTGTACGCCCCGGTCCCCCGACATGCCACGCCCTACACGCTTCCTCCTCCCTCTTCCTGCCAACCCCCCGTGGCCACAAACGCTCCCTCCCAGCCCCACGCAGGGCGGACGCGACCGTCAGCGTCCCGACCCCGGCCACACCGTGCCCGGCAGGTGGCAGGTGGCAGGTGGCAGCCCCGCGGCCCCTTCCTGGCCGTGGCTGCCCACCCCCGCCGTGAGTTGTGCGCAGTGCGTGACACGGGAGCGCGGGTGAGGCGGGAGCGCGGCGGCAGCCCCGGCCTTACGCAATCGCGGCTGTTTACCGCTCCCCCCCCGCTGCGCTCGGCGGGCAAAGTCCCCAGGAGGCGCCAAGCGGGGGCAGCGGGCTCGGAGCCCCCCCAGCCGCGGGGAGCATGCGGCTCCCTCGGCCCGGCCCTGCGGCACCCGCCCTGTCTCACCCCGACCCCCCGCGGGTGCCCACCGGGACCTGGTACACTCGTGTCGGCGGCGTCACACCGCCAGGCCGACCTACGGCCCCGCACCCACGGCCACGCCGAACGCGGTGCCCTGAGACTGCCGGGCGGCGGGGGCTCTACAGGGTGGCCCCCCCGGTCCCTTTCTTCCTGTGCTACAAAGAGGCGCTGTCGCTTTAAGAGCGGAGAGTGGCGGCCCCTTTAAGGCAGGGTGGAAATCAGCTGCCCGTGCACGGCGGCGGGGCTGCGTGACACGGCGAGGCGGGGCGGGAGGGTGCCCGGGTAGCCCCGGCAGCCCCGGCCCCAGCAGGACTTCGTCCTCGCCTTTCGTCGGGTTGCCGCCGTCCCCTGGATTTGGGTTCCTTCCGCGGTGCTCCGTGCCACGCTCAGCCCCGATTTTCTCCTCCCGCGGGAGCAGAGCGGGGACGTGGCGGCTCGATGCAGCGCCGGGGCTGGTAACCAAGCCGCAGCCCGTGGCCTCTTTTAATTCCTATTTCTGTTTGTGTTTTTAGCTCTATTTTTAACCCTATTCCTGTTTTGCATTTCCATTTTCCTCTCCCGTTTTCATTCCTATTTCTATCCCCGTTTTCTCTTTCCGTTCGTATTTCTACTCCTGCTCCTGTCCCCGTCTCTCCCCCCGGCCATGGCTCCCGCCCCTCGCGAGCAATAGCCCCCAGCATCCGACCCCCGAAGTCTGAGCTGTCTCCGAGCCGTGGGACGCGATGGGGCCGCTGTGGGCGCTGCGCGTGGCCGGGGCGCTGAGCGTGGCCGGGGCGCTGGCGGGGCACGGCGGGTCCCAGCGCTCGGGGCCGCCGGCGGCTCTGGACGCGGGGACCCGGGGTGACGGCGCGGGACACGACCGGGGCGTGGACGTGAGTGGGGACGCGAGGCGGCGGGGTGACGGGTCCTGCCCTTGCGTCGGCCTCCGCCGCCGCCCCACGGACGTGGGACGGAGGGGGAAAGCGAGGCAGGGGCGGAAGCGGCCGCGACCCCGGGGGTGAGCGCCGTCCGCCCGCTAGGGACGCGTGTGGGACACGCGGCTTTTCCCGCAGTGCCGGGAGGTGCGGAAGCGCAACAGCTCCGAGCGGTGCCGCTTCGTGCGCGGCACCCCGGACTGCCGCCTGGACGACGGTTTCCTCGACTACCTCGGCGGAGCGTTCTGCGCCTTCCCCGCCGCGCTGCTCCCGCTGCCCGTCGGCCTCTACGTGAGCGCGGGAGCCGGGGGAGGTGGGCGGGCGGCCCCGGCTGGAGGATGCTCGGCCACGGGCGACGCGGCAGCTCTCTGCCCGCAGGTGCTTTGGCTCCTCTACCTCTTCGTCATACTCGGCGTGACGGCAGAGAAGTTGTGAGTTGTCCCGGGGCCGCGTGGAGTGAAGAATGGTCTGGCGCTGCGGCCCTGTGCCCCCATCACCCCACTCTGTGCTCTTCCAGCTTCTGCCCCAACCTGTCGGCCATCTCCACCACCCTGAAGCTGTCCCACAACGTGGCAGTATCCTTGGCCTCCTGCGGATGGGGGCGCGGGGCAATGATGGGGGATGTGATGGGGACCCGACGTGGTGGGATGCTCCTTGACGCCTGCTCTCCATGGTGTCACCTTCCTGGCCTTTGGCAATGGGGCCCCGGATGTCTTCAGTGCTGTGGTGGCATTCTCCGACCCGCGCACGGCTGGGCTAGCGGTTGGGGCCGTCTTTGGTGAGCGCTGTGCTGGCCAAAGGGGTGAGGGGCACGGGACCCTGCTGATGGGCTGCATTGCATTGGCAGGCGCCGGCATCTTCGTGACCACGGTGGTGGCTGGTGGCATCGCCCTGGTGAAGCCCTTTGCAGCAGCCTCCAGGCCCTTCCTCCGGGACGTCATCTTCTACATGGTGGCCGTCTTCCTCACCTTCCTGATCCTCTACTTTGGCCACATCACACTGGGGGAGGCTCTAGGTGAGCATCGTGGCAGGGCAGGGGCTGGTGGGGCAGCCCAGGGGTCCTGTAACCTCTCTGGCCCCATGGCAGGGTACCTGGGGCTCTATGTCTTCTATGTCTTCACTGTGGTGCTGTGCACCTGGATTCATCGCTGGCAGCGCGGGGATGGACCGTCCCAACCTGGGCCGTGGGAGCCAGGTAAGGAGCGCTCTGCGGTGCCGGGAGGAATCCCTCGGCACCCCCCACTTTCTCCTTGCTCCCTCACAGCAATACCAACAGATGCTGAGGAGCAGGAGTCCTCAGGCACCAACTGCGGGGACTATGGTAGGGTGGGCTGTGAGGCCGTCTCAAGCGGTGGACTGGGTGCAGGGAGTCTTGCGGAGCACAGCCCTGTGGCCCTACGCAGGTGATGAGTATCGACCCCTGCTACCCCACCACGATTCCTCGCTGCACATACTTGGCACTGCACTCAATCCCCTGGACAAGCAAAAGTGGAGGAGGAAGCCCTGGTACTGGCGGCTCTTCAAAGTGCTCAAGGTGAGCAGGAGGGGATGGGAGAAGGGCACTGTGCTGGGGGGTGCGGCACTCACGAGCCCCCTCCTCCCAGGTCCCTGTGGAGCTGGTACTGCTGCTCACTGTGCCTGTGGTGGACCCCGACAAGGACGACTTGAACTGGAAGAGACCCCTCAACTGCCTGCACATCATCACTGGGCCCCTGCTCTGCATCCTCACCCTCAATTCGGGGGCCTGTAAGAGCCTGTGGTATCCTCATAGCCCTGAGGAGGGGCTGAGACTGGGAGCCATGGCCCAGCACTGAGCTCCTTGGGGCCCCTCTATCCAGGTCTTGGGGGAGAAACAGGGCAGGAGAGTGCTGGCTTCAGGGGACAGGGCTCGGTACTGTGCCTTCAGGCTGGTGAGGTCCTGCCCAGCCTGTGGGGCCACAGTTGCCCTCTCTGTCCCTGATGCAGATGGGCTGTACCAGATCCAGGGCGTCTTCCCGGTCTGGGCGCTGGTTGCACTGGCTAGCTCCGTCCTGGCCATCATCATCTTTGTGACCACACGCAATGAAGAGCCACCCAAATACCACTGTGTAAGGTGCCCCTGTCCTCAAGCACCATGTGGGCAAGGACAGTGCCTCCATTGCCCCGAGAAGGTGCAGCCAGGGCCCAGCTCACCTGGTCCCGGCAGGTATTTGCCTTCCTCGGGTTCCTGGTCAGCGCTATGTGGATCAATGCAGCAGCCACAGAGCTGGTGAACATCCTGCGGACCCTGGGCATCATCTTTGACCTGAGTAACACTGTGCTGGGCCTGACCCTGCTGGCCTGGGGCAACAGCATTGGAGGTAAGAGCCCTGTGTTATCTGCCTTTGTGGCACGCTGTACCGCAGTGGGATGCAGGCCCCGGCATCTCCTGTTCTTGCCCTGCAGACACCTTCTCTGACCTCACCATGGCACGGCAGGGCTACCCCCGCATGGCCTTCTCTGCCTGCTTTGGAGGCATCATCTTCAGTATCCTTCAAGGAGCTGGGGGGTGGGGTGCTACTTGGGCCTGCTTCTAGGGGACCTGAGCTGCGCAGGATCCATCCTGGAGTCTGCCACAGGGAGGGAGGGGAAGAGGCTGCACCTCCCCAGGGTGCCCCAGACCGTGCCAGAGTGACCTGTCCTCGAGCACTCTGAACTTTGATGGCCTTATCCAGGCCGGGAGAGAGGGATGGTGCTGTCCCCATCCCGAGGGCTGGGGGGGGATGCCGTGCTGTTTCTTCACCCTGAACTGCCCTCAGATATTCTGGTGGGCGTGGGGCTGGGCTGCCTGCTGCAGATGACCAGCAGCCAGATGGCAGTGAAGGTGAGGCTGCTGGCCACAGTACGGGGCTGGCACTGATGGGATCCCCTCGTCACACGGTGTCCCTCTGTCTCTCCATCAGCTGGAGCCTGACAGCCTGCTGGTGTGGATCTTGGCTGGGGCCCTGGGACTAAGCCTGGTGTTCTCCTTCGTGGTGGTACCGGCACAGTGCTTCCAGCTGGGCAGGGCATACGGCACCTGCCTCATCCTCTACTACTTGGCCTTTCTCTGTGTGGCCCTGCTCACTGAATTCCAGGTGATCCACCTGGTTCCCACCTGAGCACTGCAGGTCCAAGTCCCTGCCCTGCTGCAGCCTGCTGGGCCACACATTTGCTCTCCGGAGAGAAAGCTGGTTGTGTTTTGGGAAAGACAGAGCATTTGTTAAGCACTAGCCATCTCCTCGCTCCGCTCTGTTGAACTTCATTTAACTTGGGGCGTCTCTGAACAAGGATGAGGTTAAAGGCTTGGTTGGCTGCTGCCTCAGGGCATAGGGCTGGAGCAGCTGCAGGGGAGCATGCGCTAAGACACCCCTTCACCTCTCCATCTGGGATCCTCTGGGGCTGGCAGCCATGCGCTATGGGGAAACTGGAAAGTAAAGGCTTGAGTGCAAATTTGGGAATGCCTGTCATTGCAAGGGGCAGCAAGCTGTCAGTGGGTGAATTGAAAGAGCAAGCGGAGGTGTTAAGGTGAGGCAAAGCACCAGAGCAGTTCTGAGGCTTAATGCACACAAAGTGTTAATGAGCCCATGGAAGCCTCCTTTCTCCTGCTGCTTTTTTTTTTTTTTTAAAAGCAATATTTTTCAATCTGAATCTCAGAGGGTGCACAGAGCTGTAGCAAAGGACTTGATATGCAGAGGCTCCCATGTGCCCAATCGCCTCTGGCAAAACTAGGCTAAGACACTGTAAGAATGGACAACTTGCAATTAAAAACTACACAGCTTCCACTGGTGTGTTTGCTGTGAGGCAGGGTGTGCTGGGCTGGGCTGCAGGGAAGACCGGGGGCTGCTCGTGGTGAGGCAGAGGCCATGCAGCACCGCTTGAGGCCACAGCTTCCTCTGGGGTCACTGCCTGCACGTTTCCCAACAGCAGTCACATGCAGCTGAAGCTGCTGTCACAGCAGCACAGTGCACGGGTCAGCACTGACTGCAGCCATTGGGCCTGATGCAGGCATGTACTGCTGTGGTTAGCCCAGTGCTGCTCTGTGGGGACAGAGGGCAGTTGCACAAGCAGCACTCTGCTGCTGTCAGCTTTCAGGCTCTCCTAGCCTGCTGCTCTTCCCTTCTGGGCCCAGATCATTCCTCTGTTCTCTGGCTGGATAAGTGCTTTCACAAGAATTCAGGTGCTGTTTGTTGGCTGCTATTGGTTTTGCCATGGATTTACCAGAGCCAGACCCAGCTTCCAACAAGCACCACTCAGCACAGATACTGAGGTGAAGGAGCAACAGCTTCTGCAGCCCCTCCTGTCCCTTGGAGGTAGCTATAAAAACAAAACGCACGTTTGAGAGTAAGGTGGTAACAGAGAGAAAAACTGGCAGGGGCACAGAAAGAAGCTGGGCTGTGAGCTGGCAAGGGCCAGGAGCAAGAGTTTGTGCATGTGACAAGTGCTGCAAGCAGTTGCCACTGGAGAGAGAGAGCGGGCACAGTTTCTTTCCAAAGGATGTGGCAATCTGTAAACTGAAACTGAGCTTCTGAAACAGCGGGCAGGAAGAAAGCAAGCTGCTGCCTCTACAAAGCTGAGGATGCTCTTTATTAGTGTGCTTGAAAAATCTAGAGAATATTTTACAGACATGTCCATAAAATTATATTTATAAACAAAACACCAGCATACAAAACCCCCTGGTGTTCCTCCTTCATTCCCTGCAAAATGATTGTCGTTAGTCCGTGGGTAAGGTGGGGAGGAAGAGTAAATAGTCGGGGAGGCCCCATACTCAAACTTCTTTTCTTACTTCTTTTCCTTCCAAAAAAAGTAAACTTCTGTGATCTTCCTTGCTTAAAAAATAATACATTGTGTACATGGGGGCAAACCCACATCTTAGTATAAAAAACAGAAAAGCAGCACCTGAGCCCCATAGCCCAGTCCAAGGGCTTCAGTGCTGCTCCCCACACCAGAGCCCTTCTCCCACATGTGAGTAGGTCAGTGCCTCTGCAGCACAGCGTAAAGCTGCAGCTCCAGAACAGGTCAGTGACAGCCCTGCCACGGTGACACAGACTTTAAACAAAGCCACATTTCCTTTTCTAACCTTCACAACGCCCACCCTGCCCATAGCTTGGGAAACATCGCCCCCAGCCCCAGGATGAACACAGGTAAGTCTTCCAGTCTGCAGTCCCACACAGAGCAACTGCAAGACAAATGCTGCACTGCTCATTAATTTGTGGTCAAATTTATGGTTTGGAAAATAGCCCTTTAAGGTCCTTCACGGTTCAGCTCAGAATTACTTTCATACCACTTGCAGAGCCCAGAAGGGAAACAAAGAGCTGCCCTGAGGCACCCAGCGAACGCAGCTGTTCAGAGGTGAGGAGCACACATCATGTTGCCTGCCTCTGAAAATCTCATCTTTTCCAAAAAATGTACTTGGGATGTGCGCCCATTCCCTACATCCCACCACCCCATTCACCCAAAGGAAGGGGAAAGCCTCCCATCCCTGCCATATCCACTGTAATCTGAACCTGAGAAAAAAATCAAACAGCAAGAGGTATGGTGAACCTCCACGCTGACAACGTTCACTCTCAGCACTTTCTGTGGTGACAGGATAAGAAAGGAACTTGGAGACAGGCTGTCACCGCTTTGCAGTAATGAAACACAAGAGATGAAGCAACCTGCCACAATCCCAGAGTTTACGTGTCAGAGCTGGCCAAGGAGCCTTTTTCCCCTCCCTCGTCCTCTCCCAGCTGCCTGGTCTGGCAGCCTCCTTGCCAGACAATGAAAAGCAGACAGATGAGAAGAATCATCGTCCTTCACAGTTCTGCAACCAGAACTGTGTAAACAGTAAAGCCCTTCAGCAGAGGATTCTCCTAAGATCCGACCCAGTCAGCACTTGCCAGCTTGAGGAACAGTTCTGCATGGGCGAGAACAAAGGAGGAGGAATGCTGCTGTGCTGACTGACCCTCCTGTTAAACAAAGCAATGACCTACCTGAGGGCCAACAAGCAGTACTGTTTGATGGACTCTCTGTAAGTTGCAGCCCCAAGCAGAAATAAGGGTTTGGAGCTGCAAAGTCCTCTCCTTCCCAGTCACTATTTGAACTAATGACTAGCCAAAGTCTTGCCATCTACAAGCAGGTGGCTAAGTGATGGAGCTCACCCAGCAGAATCACCCTTCCCTAGGAAGATGAGAGCTAAAGGGTTTACAGAAGTGATTCTGATCCCAGGCAGTGCCGTGGGCATAACTGACCTGCAGAGATGCAGATACTGCACAGCCACAGCAAAGAGTTTGTCTCCCTAAATTTCTGTCCCCACTATGGTCATAATGCAATAAGATTTCTGCCGCTCACCAGCTTCCACAGAATGGCTCAGGGACAGTTAAATTCAACAGTCAGAACTCAATCTACTGCAGGGACTGCATCCAGGTGTCCCAAGAAGGAGGGAAAAGGCTGCTCTCCATTAGTGCTGAAGTTCCATAGCACCTCCTCTTGCTCTGCAAAAGGAGGGCAGAGAGGAAAAAAACAACAAAAAACAAAACACCAAGCAAAAACTGCCTCCCTCCCTGATCTTTTATTCCTAGGTTAAGTGAAGCAGACCTTCAAAAAGGGCCTTTTTTTTTTTTTTTCTTTTTTAAATTGTAAGCATGTAGCCTCAGCACACTTCCTGCTGTTAATGGATTACACATCCCTTTCCCCAGAGTCTGTTACTGCTAAGACAAACAGCAGGATTGAGCTTGGGAAGCAGCTCAGACGAAGAAGGTCTCCATTTCTGCCCAGAAGATCACTCTGTGCTGAGCACAGCATCGTGCTCAGTCTGGTTGTAGCAGAGTCCACCTGTTTTTTTGCACTTAACGGAAGAGCTTCTATCCCTAACGCAAACCAGTACATGGAACAGATCTATATACATCATCCCAACATATATCCTGTGAACTCTAGGTTATTGCATAGAAGGCAGCTTGCACTAGCCAGGCCTAGATGACAGTCTGGGAACGTTGTCGGAGGCTCAGGGGCTTCAGAGAGCTCTGGGAAGCAGATGCAGACTCTTGCAAAGGTATCTGGGATTCCTCTTTCCTGGAATGTTCCTCATACCATTCCTGTGACAGAAGATCAGAACAGATCAGTCTCTGCCCCAAAGCTGCCACACAGACCAGCAGGACCCCAGTCTATGTGTCCTCAAACTGAGGGGCTTTTTCCAAGGCCCTGTTTATGGCCCACATAAACAACCTCATCAACCTCAGCAAAGCCACGAAGGGTGTGCTCACATATCAGCATTTACAGCCTGGGCAAGAAGGAGCAGCCACAGGTCAGCTCCAGCTAGCTGAGCTGTCAGGTCTGACAAACCAGAGCAAGGAAATATCACAGTCAAATGACCCCCAGTGCCCAGGGACTGCCATACTGAATCCCAGTGACATCCGCGGCTTACAGAGTTGCACCCAGGGTATTACAGGACATTACATCCCTGCGTCAGAGACCAAGCACAACAAGCAGGGAGCTTCACTGTGGATTACCAGCTCCACAATTAGTGTGCTTATTTTTGTTAGCAGGACTGAAGACTCATCCACAAGCTAGCTGCCCAGGGGACAAAGGAAATAGTCTAATGGTTATGAAATTAATGCCTTCATTGCTAATCATTATACTAGTCCATGACCTTTCAACAGTAGCCAAATTCATGGCATAAGGCTCCTAACCTCAAAGAACACTTAACAGTAGTGCCTTAAACAATCCAGAGAATCAGCTATTTAAACATTTCCCATCTTCATTAGCTTGCTATTCTGAAGGAACAACTGGCACTTGCAGGGCACTTGGCTTCTGTTGCATAGACACACCCAAGCTCAAACAATCACATTCCAGTGCCTTAACAAATTAGCATCATGCAGCCAAGTCCCAGGAACACTCCGTGCACTTAGCCCAGCAACCAATGCCCACCCTCACAAGTATGGGTAAGCTGGGCAAGCCGAGCACCTACATGCAGCCTGCACTGTTACTGCCACTGCTGACGCATATCATCAACACAGCTGGGCTCCTGAACCCACCGAGGAGGCTCTGACATGTTCAAGAAAGCCCCTGAACACTAGCACTAATGAATCTAAAGCACAGTTCCTCTACTGCCTGCTCCTTTCATAAAGCTGCCTGTGTCTCAGAGGGAGAACGCCTCCTGCGTTTAGAAATGTCAGGCAACATGAAGTGTTCTGTTAATGACAGAGGCTTACTGGTATTTCCAACTTACACCCACATACCTGAATCTCCTCCTCATACATCTTCATACTCAAGTCACTCTTGGTCCTTGATCTGCGTCCCAGAAACAGCGTTGACACTTGCTAAGGAGTTGGGGGGAAGGAGAAGATGAAAAGATGGCATTCGTCAGTCCCTGAGCAGCTCACAGGAGCTGTGCTGGAACTTTGGTGTGTCACCCACTGGAGAGCCTAGGCTGTTCTCATTGCCAGGAGACAGTGGTATTTTAGAGCACACATCACCTGACTAAACGCAGGCATCTGCTCCAGGCTGAGATGTATTTCGCTGGAGGGATCCCTGAAGGCTACAAAGAGCTGCAGGAGACCAGCTCAAATGGACACAGCTGTGTCAAGGGCACTCAATTTTGTCAGAAGAACATACCATCTGGAACAAGGCTCAAACCCAGACTTCCAAAGGAAGATCTCAGCTTAGAACAATTTCAGGTCTCATTTGCTTAGCACATACCACTTACTCCACAGGCCTAGACTTTTTAGATCACATAAGCAGAGGGCTGAGTAATGAATTACTCTCTGCCTATGAGTCATCTGAACAGCACTGAGAACCAAAGAAACTCCAGACCATCACTCTGTGCTCCACTGCAAGGCTGAAGACATCATCCTTTGGTTAACTGACTTGAAATCTGTTTCTAAGTAGCATCATCTATTCTATGTGAACAAGAACTCAACATTTAACTACCAAGCCAACCAAAGTAAATAAAGATCCACTAAGGGACTGCAGCACTGGCATTTTGCATACAGGATACACAGATACGATAGCTGTTATTAAACATTTAAACTCCTCTCAGATGCAAAAGCCAGCAGTTCTCAGACACAAGAACAGTTAGCCAGGTCAGCTCATCTTTCCAATTGTCCATCCTGCCCTGGAGTGAAAAGGTAAGTAATGATGCAGAGAACAGAAAGCTGCTGTTTGGATCAATATGCACACATTGTTGCATTATGTTCAGGACTGTCTGAGCCTAAGTGTATGATGGCACAGAAAGAGAGGCAGGAGAATAAGACTGGTTTTTCTGCAGAAAGATAAATATCCTCTTTCCAGCCAGTACTGGGCCAGGACAGCTCTATGTGAAGTCTGCAGGCTGTAACGAGTCCTTGTCAGGGCTATAGAGGACAGAGGACATTCAGCTGCTACTTTTCCAAGGCAGAACAACTATGTGCTATTTCCACACAGTTCCTCTTTGTGGCTCAGCTCTAAACATGACAAAGATGCATACGGATTTCCTTTGGAAGGCAGCAAAAAGGTACCTGCAGGCCTGGTGTGCCTTCCTCCCTTCAATCCAAGGACCTACATTATAGGTTTCCTCTTACCCCGTGTTTGTCCATCTGCAAAACAATCTTCTGCAGCTGAGAAATTTCAGTGGCAGCTGAACTCCACTTGTACAGCTCGATTATCCCAATCACTTCCTCCTTGGAGATCTCCTTCTCCAGCACAATGCCATTGTCTTCTGGACAGGCAAGAAAAAGAGGAAGAGAAGTCAGCAAGATGAATGTTGCTTCCATGACCCTGGAAGGCAAAGCAAACAGGCCCATGCGGGATTCAGGAACAGCCTACATCTACTTTTTTGACTGGAACACATATGTTCTTGTTATCCAACAAAAGAGGGATAAAGAAAATTAGCGTGTAGGGTCAGCAAGCGTGTCTCAGCTTTTAAGATACCAAGGAGCCTGATGTGTTAGCCTTGTAGCTTTTCTGCCACCTGCAAGCTAACTAGCAAAGCAAAAAACCAAACACTGGTTGCTGCCTCTTGGCCTTCAGCTGCCCAACACAGCTGGAGAAGTAAATGTTAACTAATGCCTTTCACTGCACCCTTCAAAGTGGGTACCTGAAGGATCAGGATGAGGAATGGTTCTGTAACTAATAATGCCTGGCTCCTACTGACATGACACCACACATTTGGATCTTCTGGCACCTAAGAAAGATCAGATGAGCTAATCGCAGCCATTCCTGTGACAGGGCTTTCACTGCATCTTTCTGCAAGGAAGATCCTCTGGCATATCAAAGTGCAGTAACTATACCTTCTCTGCAGAAAATTGTAAAGAATCAAGATTAGTTTACACAAAGTTTGAAAAGTCTGGGTGTAAATCACTTGAGAATAGCAGGGAGGGCCTTCAAGAAATTAATACGTTGATGGTACCTAAATTAGCAGGCCTTGAAGCTACAGATGCACAGCTCAGGGGACAAAGGACAGTGAGGAAGCGATGACTCACAGAGGTGCGACAGGATGGAGAGACCAGTCACATCCTGTTCTTAAAAGGTACAAAAAGGTGCATCCAAACACAGCGTATGGTCACCAGTCTAAGTACAACTGGGAGACAGAGAGGACTAGATAGGCAGCGTTCCTTGTTCTGCATGCAGGGCAGGGAGAAGTGATGGCCAGAACAGAAAGCTCAGATAGAAATGTACAAAAAGATAAGAATGAGCTTAGGAATTCAGGCTTTAAAAAAAAAATAAAAATAAAAAAAAATCTGGTCTTTGCTGGTCAATTGATTCTTTCCTCCAGACATAAATATAGAATCATAGAATGGTTTGGGTTGGAAGGGACCTCAAGCATCATGAATCTGCAAACTCCCTGCCACATGCAGGGCCACCAACCTCCACATTTAATACCAGACCAGGCTGCCCAGGGCCCCATCCAACCTGACCTTGAACATTTCCAGGGACAGGGCATCCACAGCCTCTCTGGGCCGCTGTTCCAGTACCTCACCACTCTCTTGGTAAAGAACTTAAGACGTAAGACACCAGAGAGAAGATGCAATGTTTGGGTCAGCCAGTCCTCAGTTCTAACCTTCTGAATCTTGGTTCTTCCGAGTGTAGTTCATGCGGAAGACAAAAGCCTCCAGAATAAATGCCACAATGATTGTCATCACCACCTGGGAGAGGACATGAACACAAGAGATCAGGAGGCTGCTGCTGGGGGATTCTTGCAGTCCAATTCAACAACAGAAAGCTGAGCATTTTGGTCTGTGCTTCAGCTCCTGGTGCTCCAAGACGGACACATCCCAATTCACACATCTGCCTGAAAGTCAGTTGATAAACCACAAACGGGCCAGAAAAAGGCTGTGCTGCTCTCAGCTTTACCCCAGGCCCAGGTTGTGCAGCATCAACTTTGTCAATGCTCATAAATGTAACTTCCTGCAAGTGATGTGGACTCACACCTTTTTCTGGAAGACATTACACAGAGAAACAAAGCTGTGCTCACTTAGGGATGGAAGCTCCCTCTGTAATACGGTAAAAGCTGCTTCCCCTCAGCCCCAATTTGATACAGGAAACATCTTCAGAAACTTACCATGGTCACAATATAGAAGATCATGAAATACAGGCGGCTCCAGTGGGTGGTTTCAGATGTCACCCCTTCCTAGAGAAGACAGGGAAAAAGTCACCAGTATGCATAAGAAGGGAGAGCTTGTTGATAACTGCTTGCTAACAGAAGTAAGGCAGCATGAATTCCGTCCATCTATCTCATACTTGTGGCTCCATAGCTAACACCAGAGGCTGCCTGCACAATGCTCAGTGCCCCAGCTGGGTCTTGCAGGTAATCCATCTCTAAAGGCAAAATGAGATTATCCTATATGCAAAACCACTGAACACTGAAGGCCTGTGGCTGTATGAACCATTGCTACTATAAGAATACAGCCTGGACAGCAGGGTGATAAATTGGAATATAGTGTGACTTCGCTTGTCCAGATTGCAAAATTCAGCCTGAGGGCTAGTCAAGTTCAAGAAGAAATCATGTCAGGTGGCATGTCACAGAGCTCAAATATCAGCCGGGGATTAAAAGGAACAATCGCATGACCACAGCAAGTGACAGTGTTGGGACTAATCCTGCCATCTCCAAGTGCAAGGGGAAGAAAGCAGTGGTGGCATGAAAGATCAAGCTCAACTGGCAAGAGACTGTGCTGTTTGTAGCTGAGGTTTACTTACCATGATTATGTACCAATCATTGACGACTGTCAACTCAAACAGTGTAACTGCATACAAGTAAGAAAAAAATAAAGACAGTTGCTTTATCCAACCTGACCTGCTCTAGGATTTCTAAATAAGGGACTTGACAGGGAAGACTGAAGCAAGATACCAAGCTTCAACACAGCCAGCAATTCCAGATACAGAATGCAGGCCCTCATCACTGCAATTTGTCATCCTCCCACTGATGACAAAAGGGAGTAGACACATAGAAACAGGAACATGGCTTAATCTGTATTTCTTCAGAGTCAGAAACAGACCTGACCCTCTCCCAACAGAGTATGGAGAGCTCTGAAATTCCCAGGAGATAAATATCTCTGCTCACACATTAAGAAAAATTGTTAAAAATAATCACCGTATTCAAATTATTCTTTATCAGTCAGTTTAAATAAATATATTAGCATTACTGCTAGCTCTACAGAAGGGCAGTAAGCTGAAGCCCTCCTTAAACATTTCTGGAAATCTGGTCTGCTTACCAGTCAGAATAGATGTGCTTGCTTCACATTGGCTTTTAAGAGATGTGTCTTGACTTTGTTGCAAAGCAAGCAGGCTATTACTCAGCTGACATTGTCCAGAAGAGAAGGATGCTGTTGGAGGTGTGCTAGGACAACTCTTAGAGAGTACCAGGTCTACATGAGCATTGCAGTGCTGCTATCCAGCTCTGCAGGAACGCAGAAGCACCAGGGAACAATCTTTGCTAGAATAAACTGTCCTTACCAAAGCTGTTCAAAATGTTGTCAAAGTTGTTGAGATAGTAATAGCCTTCTTCCACAACTGTCTTGTTACCAACTGTGTGGTTCACCCAGCGGTACGAATCCGCCACGGTGCTTGTGCTGGTTGAAGAAGACAAAGAATGAGAAGAGAGCAGCAACATCTCAGGGTTACAAACACAGAAGCTTAGAAGGTGGTGAGCTGGGTGGCAGTTTCTATCTCTTGGCTAACACTTGTTAGTTAAGCCCTCAGAGCTTAGCACAAACCACAGAGAGTCTTTCTAATCATTCAGCAAACACTAGACCAGAGAACCCGAATGTTTTTGTCTCCTTGGCTCACATCTTCAAAGATTAGCATTTCTGCATGGTCTGCCATCACTTACGATACAAAGGGCACAGGACAGCTTGGCTTCTAAGATGAGGTGAATTCAAGGTGAATTTATCATGTAGAAAGTTGGGTCCAATATGTAATATATGGCAGAGCAGCTCCAGTGCAACAGAAATGAAAATCTCAACTTTGCTCTACAGCAGAAATTAAAAGCATTCCTACAAAGCTACAATAGCAGAAAGAAGTTCTCCCAGTACATCTAGATGAGGAGCAATACAGATCTCATTAAAACTAGTCAGATCTTTCCTTTCCAAAAGCAATGTAAAAGCCATTTCATCCAATCTTACCACAAGAAGCGAAGCATGTCACATAGATTTTCCCAGCACATTGCCTTAGCTACAAAGCCTCACTCAGACACATTTTCGGGCCCTTTCCCCCTAGGAAGACAGGGCTGCCAGAAGCATTACTACTAGCTTAGCACCAAACCCTTTGCAGACAGGGATGGATTTGCAGCACTCACTTGCAGCAGTTCGGGTAGACCACACCAGCAAAGAATTCCATGCCAACGATGGCAAAGCAATAGTAGAAGATCAGCAGGGTTAAACCTAGGCTGGAGGCAAAAACCACAAATACCATAACACTGAAAAGTTACTAAGGCAGGGAAAATACAAAGTCACAGTCTGGTTGCTGTGGAAAGAATTTCCAAGGGATTGCAAGCGGAACTGGAAAACCACACACCACCCTCTTTGCCAGCATCGCCCTGCTGTTCTTTGTGCGTTCATTCAGAAGGTCTTTGGACAAGGAACTTTCCACTCACTCAAGGCAGAAACGTTCTAAGAAATTATAGAACAGCCTGGAATTCTTCCCAGTCTGTATTTTTTCTGCTAGAAAAACTGTGGAGAGAAGTTTGTTTAATTAGAAAACCAACACACTGGTTCTGCCCTCTCTACATCCTCGATTCTGGGACAGTGCCAAGAACAATGCTCTCTACCTAAAATGCTCTGCCCAGATCTGCTCCAAGAAAATAACATCCAAAGATGCCCCACTCAAACACCAAGCTCCTTCTGCCCCCCCCCCATTTCACAATAATGCTCTGAAGTGCCTGTGTGAAGGACAAGGAAACACCTGGGACTGAGCGCATTCCTGCCGACATTCCTCACAAATAGGCCTCCTTTCACCAGAGTCAGGGGGCAGAAAAGTAAAACACCAACTCTTACTTATCTTTATAGAAGCAGGGGGTGTCCCAGAATAGCTTCCCATCACAAATTGCTCCAAAAACAAAACAAAACAAAACCAACAACAGCCCTAGACACTAAACTTCACCCTTCCTTTTTCCAGTTTAAGAGTGTCAATCAGTACCTGGCCATCCTAGGGAACAGCTCAAACATCGTGTCCAGAACATTCCTGTAGCGTTTCTTCAATTTAAAGAGTCTGAAAGGAGACGTCAGAAGTTACCTATGCACTGCAACTTCTCCAGAGCTGTCAGGAATATTAAAAAGAATATCACAGCTCTCTGAACCTCCCAGGTTAACAAACAGGGAAGGTTTTCTGACACCAAATCCACAGGATCTCTACTTGTTCTAGTGATCTCTAGTGATCTGCTTACTGAATAACATTCTGCTGTTTCACCTGAATGCCTCCAACACATCCAGGTAGGTGCCTACAGGATTAGCAACTCTCAAGGAAAGGCCCACATCTTCTCATGCAGCACGATCCAAAGATTTTTAAATTATTGTTATTATTTAGGAAAAAAAGTCTCAACTAATCCTGTGTACAGAGTCAGGACTCAATATTCCTTTTCCCAGACGCAAACTTTCCTGAGTTTACTCTGTGACTGGGAAAAAACTGATGAAGCCACAGTGTGCCTGCTAATTTCAAATTTGGCAGTGCCATCAGCCTTTATGGAGAAGCTAAGCTGCCAAACATGGGCTTTGGCAAGGGACAGCATTTCATCCCCCTACTTGAGCATCAAAGTGTTCTTTAAATCCTCACTGAAGGGCTAAACTGCATTAACTTGCCTTTAACAAAGCAATACTTTGCTTCTCAAATGCCTTCCACCTATGACTTTGCGACTCTCTGAGTGGCCTGCAATGTTGAACAGACCTTAAAACAAGAGGGTTAATCAGACCCACTTTAGTGAGCAGCAGAGGTTACAAGCCTCAGCCTCGCTTATGGTGAAATGCAGCCAGAGCAGGGTTGTACTTCACCCCAGAAAGCAGTATCCTTTGAAAACTGTAATTTCAGGTAATTCAATGGAAATTATTAAATTGGCTCAGACTGTCTCACCATGGCAGAGGAGCTTTTCTCTGAACAGCATCAGACAATTCAGAGGAGGTGTAAGAACCCCACGAAGGCAGACATAGAATAATCTGCCCCCGGTAAATCCCTTGATCTCTATTAGAGATCAGCTTAAGCTCCAAAGCTCGGGATTTCATATCCCATCCCAAGTTTTTGTTATCATTCATTTTGATAACGCTGGCTAATCTCATTACTCTACATGATTTGCGTTTGCCATGGTCACGTACCCACAGAGCAATCCTTGCCCTCTCCTGGGTAGGAGCTCAGTCCCCAGCTGAAATGATGGAAAACATGCCATTTTCCTCCCCACCTGTTCTTTGTGCTCCCTGTCTCACCTCAGCAGCTGAAGAGGTCGCAAGACAACAATGAAGTAGAACGGCTCCATGTTGAACGCCAGTGCCATCAGCCCCAGGAATGCAAAGAGGGTGACCGAGAAGTCAAAGCTGGAAACGAAAAAAAAGAACAAAAGAAAGAGCAATGATAGGTTCCTAGTATTTCAGCAGAGAGGAGGCTCTTGGTGCTGCTTCACCCCAGCAGGATGCACAAGGCTACAAGCAGAAGCCTGCACTTGCTTCCTGTTAGAAGTCAGTCTTTCTAACGCAGCAATTTTTATCGCCTCTCAAAACATTACTGTGCACTCACAGATTCCAGCCTGAGGACAGGTACTCGACGGGCCCCAGTCCAGTGGTTTTCAGGAGCAGCTCCACACCATAGACTGTAAAACAATTTGAGAGCCATGCACAGAAATAAGCAGCATTATATGGAGGGCTTATACAAAAGCTTGCACTTTGCACAGGTGAGCAGTCTTTTGAGCAGAGGAATGCTGAACACTGGTTTCACAGCCACCCAACGGCCATCCTTACACTTGGTGAGATGAAAAGGACAACAGTTTCCCTCCAAAACAACACATGAGTGGCCTACAAAGCAGTTAGCTTGGGTAACACACTATAAATGCTGAGGCTCTCATACATAAGGCCAGAATGTTGTGCCAGAATTCAGTTTTGCTTGTGCACTTCCTTTTATCCCATGATAAAACACCCAGCAAGTGGATGCTACAGGTAGCCTAGGCTTGGCTTGCAGAAAGAGATCTCACAGAGGAATCATCTACTTTCCCCTCTGTCCTGCAGCATCCTGTGAGTGTGTTCTCTGGGAATCTCTGTCTATTCCCTCACTCCATTCTCAACTCATTATTTAATGACACAGTCACATCGGGAGGCATCAGCTTACTTGTGAGGAAGACGATGTAGCTCCATGGGACATTTCTGGAGAAGAAATTCCCTCCTGCAAGACACAAGAAAAACTTTTTCTAGCTCTCCCTTTATTCAATCACCCAGCATCATAGCCAAGAAATGAGCTGCAAGGTTTCCTACCTTGCAGCATGAAGGTTTCAACAAGAATCCAAATTCCATTCACAGCCACCACAGTATCTGAAAAACAAAGTAAAAATCCACTACAAAAACACTCCTAGATCACAGGATAACTACTTCCTAGGCTAACAAAAAGATTACAATATAGGCCATGTGGGAGGGACAGTATTTCCAATTCAACTAACTGACTTTGTAGCTTGGAAGAGTCACAAAACTCAGACTTTTGTCTCCAGAAGGAAAGAAAACAAACCAAACCAGCAATCTGAATCACGCTCAGTCATTTTTTTCCCAAGATTATTTTATACACAGGTATAGCAGAACGTATAGCAGACGTGGCACAACGTTTCAGCTTCATCTTAGTTCTGCATCCAGATCTTGAGAACCACCGTGTCCCCAGCAGCACAGGACAGAGGAAGTGCTCCAAGCAGTGCTAGGCCCCAGTCATCTTGGCTCTATCACTGCTTCACACCATTCAAACCTAGGCTCTGAAGGTGCAGGATTTTACCTTTTCACTCAGATCTCCACACACCCCTACTCCTACCTTTTGTTTAGCATCTCAATTTACAAAAATCTCTCCCCTCTGATGCTCAAAAACAGCCAACAAATTACTGAGCAGGAAGAGACTGTTTAGGCCACTAGAAGCAGCACCATGATTAAGCACTCCTCCTCAAGAGGAGCAGAGAATCATTCTCCCTGGCAGTTCAGTTCCCAAGCAATCTCTTCAGCGGCAATGGTGCATGAACCTTCTGAAAAGCAAACAGGCCAACTGGCAAGGCAGTTCCTCATCCAGCACACTTCAGTTGTAAGATAAAAACCTCAAGGCTTATGAAAGCTAACCACCAACGTATCTAAATGCAACAAGCCAACTCCTACGCAGTGAGATCACGAGTGTATCTTGAAATGGTGAAACCTGAGCCTCTCCAGAAGACTCAACACCGTGAGAGCTGCAAATTCAAGCTGCAGTATGGTCGGTACAAGCACACATTCCATCCCTCTTCGTCCAAACTCTGGAATTCATACAGGAATGGCAGCTCAGCCCACAGCCAGGCCCCACATGCCACATCCTTGGAGAGCCTAGCACAGACAGCACCCCTGAGCCATGCAATCAAGGGAGCATCACTTGCTGCTGCTACTCACACATGGTGTATTGGAATAGACGGGAATTCACAAGGATGTTGATGCCTGCAGGAAGGAAAGTATGACAAAATAAATGTTTAGGCAGTCTTTATATCTTACACACAACTTCCTCTGTCTTCTTTGAAATATTTCTCATACCAACCCTCAGCACAAAATTTAAGAGGATTAGTAGATTAGAAACTTTTGGGGACCAATCTGAAATTTCGTTAGGAATTTTAGTGGCAATTAACTCAGTATCCTTAACCCAGCAGATGCCTTCTCCCCACCCCTATACACTAGTTCTGTGATGTGGACAGAGGTAAAAACAACTGATGAAGAACAGCCCACCTTTACAACAACACATGCTGTCAAGAAAGAGTAAATGCCAAGATAGGTAGGACGTTTATGGCAGCTGTACATTTGAATCAAGATGCTGTTGTCTGTTTCCCTCCAGCATACAACACAAAAACAAAATTACAAATAAGGACTTATTTCTGAATGGCTACATGCAATCAGGAAACTTGGGGCACAGAAGATAAACGACACTTGCAAGGCAGATTACACGGCCAGGCATTTTAGATCTTCCCCATCCTGAGCAGCTGCACTTGATCTGTATGAGCACTGCATTCACACTGCGGGACTAGGAAGCCTAGCAGCTTCTGTGAAAACAGAAGTCCCACTCCACAGTCTCTGCTCTGAGTTGCTACATGGGATATGAAGAAACAAACTGTAAATTCTGCTAGACTCAGCAACCATAAATCCCCTGCTCTGAAAAACCTCTATGCTGATAAAAGAAAACAGCCCTCCATGACTTCACACAGGGTTTAGTTCACTACTGCCAACTACCTTATTCTACATAAAGCAAGGAAGCTCTTTCAGAGCATCTTTTCTTGGTATAGAAATACTTTTCTTATTATTTCAACACATGCTGTCATTTAAACACAGCTTGTTACCTTTAAAAATAAGGAATGCTGTCCGTGGAAGGTCATCAAACCAGTGCTCACGATTTCGTTTTGCCTGGAAGCACAAGAGCCACAACCGAAATAAACCAATGCTACCTCCACCCGGAAAACACGCAGTGATGGAGACCCACCTTATCCCTACCATCTGCTTTTCAATTGTCTTTCCTTCTTACCCACCTTCTCTTAAATCACTGACCTCCTTTGCTCTCCTTTCCCCATGCAATTCCCCTATTCTCCACCCAATACATACTTACCTTCCATTTCAAGCTAACAACTTCATAGAAATTGTAAAAATCTTTCAGACTGCAAAATAGAAAGAAACATCTGATCAGAGCCTTGGAGTTGATTAAATCCTTAATCATCCTTGTCAGGCATTGTCAGTAGAGAGTCTCTGGAAACTGCAAACTCCTTATTAGAACTGCAGCCACAGCTGATAACCCAACAATGACCTCTCCCTGGTCTGGCCAGAGGTTACTGGCTGACAATACTCAGAATGGCTTGCAATGCTACCTTCTTCTGTAAGACCTAAAGCCCGCAGAGGAAACTGACAGCTAACTCTGGAACTCTACCACTGAGGAAAGACCTCAGGCTTAGACTGCAAGCTCCAAGGGACAGAGATTGCACTATTCTCCATGAAGAAATCTTGGACTGCCTTAACTACCTGCATAACCCTTTTCTAGCACATTTCAAAATGTTCTTTTCAATGTAAGAAAAAGTGAAAAGGGACACAAAAACAAAAACCCTACCTGAGTAAAGGAGTATTGCCTTGATTCAGTGCTTTAAAAGTGAGATATCGCTCCCGACTGCACATCCGAGGCTTGTAAAACCGCAATAGCCCTTCAAAATGCCTGAAGGAAATTCCAGGTGGCCCCTAGGAAAACAAAAAGGAATGCTGTGGTAGGGACATCAGACAGAAACACACTAGCATATTCAATTACTGCTCTGGATTTGTTTTAAGCAGGGTTTCTGTATTACTGCAGGATGTTATGATAACTGACCCCCAAAGCACCAGAAGCTATTTATTTTAACCTGCTGACTATCCCAGAACACAGAAAGCTCTCCTAGCAGTCGGTTCTTCCAGTTCATGCAGAGCTGTTCTCTGTTGCCCCCATCCTTAGGAGCTGTTCAACCAGACATGCCAAGCAAAGTTCAACCACTCTTCTTGGGAAATCAGATGTCCTAACAGGTCCCTATTACTGACACCTTTTTCAGACTACAAGCCTGTATGGGAACTGCTGAATCATGGCCTGAACCTCTGATTGACCACCTGAGGCGAGCACTGAGTCAGCCCTGGGAGCACAGTGATGGCGATTCAGCTGTGCTGCCTGAAGGGGTGGAGCCTGGCTGCACCTCTCCCAGACCATTGAAGAGCTGGCTGCCAGTGGGGAAGGGTTTCTGCTGCAGATCTGTCCTTTGGAGATCTACAGTGAACCCAGGACAAGGGTAAGCCCTCTATCCTCTTTCTAGTATAATAACCTGCTTAGTCAAACTCTCTTGGTTATTTCATAATTATAACATCTGTACATTCATTGATTATACAAGCTCTTCCTCAGAAATCCTCAATACAACCAATATGCCCTAAACGTGAATCAATTTACTGGAGAAAAGAGAGTTATTCTTGAGCCTGACTTCTTTTCCCACTCCGTAAGTTAAACAAGAAACCAACTCCCTCCCAAAGCACTCCGCCCCCCTAAAGAATTGTTAGTAGATGAATTAGTTCTGTCTGCACTCCATTTATTCATGCAGCAGCTAGCAGCTGGGCTGTGCCTTCACATGTATTACATCCCCTCCTCTAAGCTCTGGTGCTCAGCAAGCAAGTCCCCAGGTCACCCACAGGAAGAACTCAATGACCACATGCGCTCCAGGACAAAGTTCTCTCATTTTACTGAGGTACCTCCATGGCCTCATGTGGGGGCTGGCATTCAAATTCCTTTTCTCCAGAGGCTGACCTCCCCACCTGCCACAGCACAGGCTGCTCTCAGCCTCCCTGCAGCACGCTGTACCTGCTTGGTGATGAGCAAGTGGTAGGCATGCTGGATGGCTGTGCGCTTGTGCAGCAGCAAGGACTTAAACTTCCTCTTCTCAATGTCATTGAAAGTGTCAAACACAACAGCAAGAAGCTGCAGAGAGAAGACGAGCGGTTTGTTCATTACTCTTTGCAGCAATTTGAGTCAGTGCTTCTCAAACAGGCAGGAGCGTTCAGTCTAGAGTGGCATTGCCTGCAAGAGGACTCCTACAGAGTGCTGCGTTGGCTGAAGCAGAACGGAGATAGTGAGGTGTCACTGATCATAAGGGCAAAGAGCACATCACATATGTGATAATTCTTCTTTTTTTTTTCTTTTCTTATTTTTCAGGGAGGGCCTGGTCTCTTAACTACTCACACTTGTTTTCCATAGCTAAGGCTAAACCTCATGTATTCTAACAGAAAGCAATATGAAAAGGTTTGCTAAAATGCCCTTGTGTCTTCCTGGTTTTGAGGGCTGCTGTCACGACTCATCCCTGACACAGAAGTTCCGGCATACATGTCAAATCCATCTAGTATGGCAATGGTGAAATCCAAGCCTCTTCCAGACATCAAAATCATCTCCCTTGGGTTGCAGAATTCCTCAACAACTTTGAAAAGCCCTTTTTCACTTCCCACATTATCACCTGAGCTGGTTTCAGCCCTGCTCTGGATGGTTCAAGAAGCAGAAGTACAGCAGCCACTCTCACACTGCATATGTCAGCACTCTTCAAATCCTGCCACCCTTAGCAATTTCACCGCTTTCAAACTGATTTAAAAGGGATTTTAGCAAAGTCCAAATATTAAAAAGCCATTTTACAATGAATAATTAAGACAGGAAAGGACAATACACTTTGTACAACTGAATATGTCACTCCTAACACGATATTAATGTGAAGAAAGCTGAAAGATACTCAATATCATTCTGCTTTCTGTGATTTAGTTCATTTCCTTATGGTCAAATATCAGAAGGCTTCTATCTGTAGATAAATTGCCATTTTTGGAATTATTCTGCCAAAGGGTCTCAGATTATTATACAGCGCTTTTGGGAACAGGAAAGACTCTGTTGGGCAGTGAACTCCAAATTTGGGCAGAGAAGTCAAAGGCTGTAAGTGGGTACTCACCAAGTTCATAATGAAGTACAACTCAATGGAGAGATACACTATGAAGAAGACACACGACCAAGGGTTCCGAGCATAAGATGGCATCATCACATCAGGGAAGCTGTATCCAAAAGACAAGTTGAAGCACTGGAATGCTACGTTTCCACTACATAGTTAACAGGTTGTGTGTGCACCCACATTCATGGACTTGCACTTTTTTGCAAATCACAGCTGCTTATGGCACTGGCAATAAGCAGCAAGAACATGGAGGCACAGTACAAAGAAAAGGAAAAAGCAAATTTCCTGTAAATCCTGAAAAAACAAAGAAAGATTTGTGGCATGGCTAAGGGTTGTAACACATAGCAGTGACAGCAATATAGCCCTGCTATAAGGAGAACTACAGAGTGACAACCTAAGATTTACTGTCTTTTGCTAATTTTGTAATCCTCAGAGCTCTCCCTAACAGCAGGTCAGTATTTGCTCACTGTTGTTATCCCCTTTTTACTAGATAGGGGAAGTGAAGCAGAGGAATAAGAAGTTACTTCACAACAATAAACTGCTATCTAACAAAGGAGTACAAAACAGAAACTTTCTCTCCTTGGACCAGGGCCCAATCTTGCCCTTGTTGCCCTCACAATGATGAACAGGCCTGAGTGGCCTAGAGATAACTCTGCATTTGGGGTCACAGCATCCTTAAACAAAATACCAGTCCTTCCCATGCAGGCTAACCCAGGAAAATCTCTCTCATGCAGAGGGAAGTGGTTACATTTGCAGACAGCATTTCTGCAAATAAAGGCTCAACTCAGCTAGGATTTCTTTTGGGATAAAAGGAAAGATGCTTTTCTAGCTCCAAACTTACTTTGAAGTGGTCAAAAGTACAAAGAGATTCACGAGGCTGTTCTCCAAGGTATTGAAGTACTGAAAGAAAAAACACTCATGATAAAATGCAAGCAGAATTTCACAGTGACATTTCATTCAAAAACAAACTATAAAACCAACACTTCAATACAGTCACTTCTACAGTTCCCTCATACTCCCAGTAGGAGGGTACTTTAGCACTGATCCTTTTTAAAGGTCCCCAAAAGGTGCCATACGAAGGCTTAAAACAATTAAAAGCTAATCTACACATTTTGTAGTAATTACACCCAGTAAGTTACAAACTTATAGCACAGCAGCAACAAGTGGACTGGTGGACTTTGACAACCACTGTCCAGAAAAGTCAATCTTTCACCCAGATCCCTCCCTTCCCTGGGGACAGGAGCAAGTGGCTTGTTTGACTGAATTAAGATACAAGGAACAATTACGTGAAAGCTCCCTTGGGGCTCTGAGGAAGCTTCCTCAGAGTACTGTCTTCCTTCCCAGCAGGTGTCAACCCTGGGTAAAACTGCCAGCTGCCTTGTCACACATAGCCTCTGCACTTCTTTTTATTGCTAGCACCAGCTAACGTCTGGCCTCCCCGTTCACCATTTAGAAATAAGCCACATCTATACGGTAATACTTGATTCTTGAACTAGACAAGATAGCACTTCAGCTCCCATTCAAAGACTCAGTGACACTCACGGGATCCGAGTGATTTGGAGAAAACAAGTAAAAACCTACAGAAACAGAAGAGAGAAGAAGAGAGAGAAGAAACATGGAGTCTGTTTAGTTTCAAGCGAAAGCAAGGTATCTCTGCTCACAAAGACCAAAATCACACCAAGGACCAGAAAGCCATTCTCCTGCATCATGGAGCACAGAATATCATAGAATGGCTTGGGTTAGGAGGAACCTTAAAGACCATCAAGTTCCAAACCCCATGCTGTGGGAAGGAGGTTGCCATCCACTAGATCAGATGGCCCAGGAAGCATCAGCCTGACCTTGAATGCCTCCAGGGATGGGACATCCACGGCTTCTCTGTGCAGCCTGTTCCTGTGCCTTGCCACCCTCTCTGTAAAAAACGTCTTCCTAACATCTAACCTCAGCCTTGCCTGTTTTAGTTTAAGACCATTCCCCTTTGTTCTGTTACTATCAGACCATGTAAAAAGTTGGCTTCTGCTGTCTTAGATGAGCTCCGTTCAAGCACTGGAAAACCACGGTGAGGTCTCCCTGGAGTTTTTTCTTCTCCAGAATGAAAAAGCCAAGCTCCTTCAGACTTTCCTCATAGAAGAGGTGCTCTAGCCCCCCGGGACATTCATTATCCTCTTCTGGACCTGCTCCTATAGTTCTGCATTCTTCCTGTACTGGGGGCCCCAGGCCTGGATGCAATACTCCACATGGGCAGAGCATAAGAGGACAATCCCTTCCCTGCCCACTGCCACCCCTCTGTTGATGCAGCCCAGGCAGGCCTTCAAGGCTGCCAGAGCACACTGATGCACTTATCCAGCTTTTCCTCCACCAGAACCCCCAAGTCCTTCCCAGCAGGGCTGCTCTCCAGGAGTTCTCTCAGTCTGTACTTATCTGTACACTTATCTGGAATTTTAAGCTCAAAGAGGGAAGGTTTAGACTGGATGTGAAGGGAAAGTTCTTCACAGGGAGAGTGGTGAGGTGCTGGAACAGGCTGCCCAGAGAGGTTGTGAATCCCTGGAGGCATTCAAGACCAGGTTGAATTGGGTCCTGAGCAACCTGGTCTAGTACCAGATCTGGAGGTTGGCAGTCCTGACTGTGGCAGGGGGGTTGGAATTCGATGATCCTTGGGGTCCCTTCCAACCCAAGCTATTCTATGACTCTATGATTGCCCCAACTCAAGTGCAACACCCAGAAATTGGACTTGTTGAATGTCATTAAGTTCCCATGAGCCCACTTTTAGAACCTGTCCCAGAATGCCCTGGTTGGCATCCCTTCCTTTGACTGTGTCAACTGCACCACTCAGCTTGGTGTCATCAGCAAACTTGTTGAGGGTGCACTCAATCCTGTCATCTGTGTCATGGATAAAGATGTTAAAGAGCATCAGTCCCAAGACAAGGGGGATACCACTCATGACCAGCCTCCATCTGGACACAGAACCACTGACCACAACCCTTTGGATGTGACCATCCAACCTACTCTGTGCCTTGGCTTCCCTGGTCCCATCCCTGAATATCCAGGAGGCAAAGAATCACAGAATGGCTTAGTTTGGAGGGTACCTTCAAGATCATCTAGTTCCAGTCTGTGGGCTGGGATGCCAACCATTAGATCAGGCTGCCCAGGATCCCATCCAGCCTGTCTTTGAATGCCTCCAGGGATGGAGTATCCACAACTGGGCAACCTGTACTCTGCCCAGGCCACCCATCTCTGCTTCCACTGCCTGTACTTTTCCTTTTCCTTGATCAGCAGGTTCTTGCCTAGCCATGCTGTTTCCCACCTCTCCTGCTTGATTTCTTATGCAGGGGGTGGAGAGCTCTTGTGGTCTCAGAAAGGTGTCCATAAAGAACTGTCATCTCTATTCCATTCCTACGTCCCTGAAGACACTTTCTCAGGTGATCTCATTCTATAATTTCTTTAAAGAGCTGCAAGTTTGCTCTCCTGAAGTTCAGGGTCTTGACTCTACTCTTTGCCAGGCCCACTTTCCTCAAATATCTGGGAAGTCTTCTCCATATTTACTGAGACATATTAGCAAATGACATTTCACTGATCTTTTAGGAAAACAAATATTTTGAAGATAGGACTGTAACTGGTATGCTTCATGGAAGTCCAGACTAAACTTACTGAAGTTGACAGAGCATCAAAAACACATACTTCCATAAATACAACTCACCCAGGATGGCAAAGATCACCATGAAGAAAAGCAGAAGGAGAAGAATGTCAATAAATGGTGGGAGGGACTGAAAGATCTGACGCAGGTTTCTGGAAATGGAAAAAACATCAATAAACTAAAACTTGCATATTTTATCCTCTATTTGATAAAAAAAACAACAAAACACACTTGAGAATTACCTTCCTCCCACTCCTCCTCCAAGGATTAAAAATAGCAAGGTAGACTGACTCCAAGCTCCAAGCTGACCCCTTTGCAGTCAGCTCAGGTACTGCAAGTGATGAGTACCACTGTCAGCTTTTTTTCTCCAGACTCTGACATTACCTCTGTAATGCACTGAGCAGTTTAAAAGGCAAATGTAGGAGCCAGAGGCAAGGCATCCCCACTCACATGCTGTGCTCCATGAGGCAGCTTATGCTGATGAGGACAGCACACATCAGCTTGTGTTCTGCAACTGGAGCCGAAGTTACTACCTATGAAATTTCCCTATACAGGCAAGGCAGCAGGGACGTTTCAATCTCAATTACAGAAGACTGCTGAGAACTGAACTGCTCATGAAAGACACCTCTCTTCCCCAAGCTGCCTGCCTGCCTGCAGGACCAGCATGCTTTTCCTTCACCACCTCCTCCACAAGAGCAGGGAACCCAAGGGTCTGACCGCTCACCTCCTGACTGCCCCGCAGTAGCGGCAGTCCACCAGGAAGATACAGCGCAGAGCTCTCGTTATGCGGACATGCGAGGTCTGGCGCACCAACACCACGATGGCTTCTATGAACTGTACAAACAGCACACAAGTCTGCAAAAAAGGGGTTTAATGAGAGGCACAGCTGCAGTCTCCCTTGGGAAAGACAAAGCTCTCACTGATCACCCATTTCTTTAGGCACTTGCAAGGTGGGAACTGTCTCCAAGAGCTTGGAAACCTCACAAGAATCATTTGGCAGCTGAGACACATCTCTATGCTGCACTCCTACAGTAAAGGCCAACAGTTACTGTGGTTGCTTTGGTTCCCAAAGATGCTGACAGAGGATCACTGACAATCAATTAGATGACTGTCAGCAGCTTTGCTGATGATGCAAAGCTGAGTGAAGTGGCTGACCCACCAGAACACTGTGCTGCCATTCAACATGACCTGGACAGGCTGAGAGCTGGGGGGTAAGAGGAAAATGAGGTTCAACAAGGGCAATCGTAGGGCTCTTACACCTAGGGAGGAATAATCACACACAACAGTACAAGTTAGGGTTAGGGGCTGACCTGCTGGCAGGGAGCTCTGCAGACAAGGACCTGGGTGTCCTGGAGGCCAACAGGTTGGCTGTGAGCCAGCAGTGTGTCCTTGTGGCCAAGAAGGGCAATACCATGCACAGAGCATGGTTAGCAGGATGAGGGAGGTTCTCCCACCCCTCTGCTCTGCCCCAGGGAGGCCACACCTGGAGCACTGCATTCAGTTCTGGGCTCCTGGTTTGAAGCAGACAGGGAATTGCTGGAGAGAGGCCAGTGGAGGGCCACAAAGATGATGAGGGGCCTGTGACATCTCCCTTATGAGGAAAGGCTGAGACCTGGGGCTGTTCCGCCTGAAGAAGAGAAGGTTGAGAGGGGATCTTATAAACAATTATAAATTTCCTAAGGGAGAGTGTCAAGAGGATGGGGCCAGACCCTTTTTGGTGGTGTCCTGCAGCAGGACAAGGAGTAATGGGCACAAACTAGAACACAGGAAGTTTCATCATGACTTGGACAGAGAGAAGTGACTCCAGTAGAACCTTGTAAGTTTAACAGAGCCAAGTGCGAGATATGCAGCTGGGTTGAGGCAATCCTCCCTACCGATACAAGCTGGGGAATGAAACAATGGAGCACAGCCCTGCTGGGAAGGACTTGGGGGTACTGGTGGATGGCAGCTGGACATGAGCCAGCACTGCGCCCTTGTAGCCCAGAAACCAACCGTATCCTGAGCTGCATCCAAAGCAGTGAGACCAGCAGGGCGAGGGAGGAGATCTGCCCCTCTGCTGTGTGCTGTGAGACCTCCGCTGCAGTGCTGTGTCCAGATGGGGACTGCTCAGTGCAGGAGAGACACGGAGCTGTTGGAGCACGGCCAGAGGGGCCACTAAAATGCTCCAAGGGATGGAACACCTCTCTGCAAGGACAGGCTGAGAGAGCTGGGGTGTGAGAACCTCAAGCCTGGGGCTCTGGGGAGATCTGAGAAAGGTCTTCATTTTCTAAGGGGGAGCTGCAGGAAAAAAGGGGACAGACCCTTCAGCGGGGTGACAGAACAAGGAGAAATGGTTTCAAAGTAAAAGAGGGTAGATTTAGATTGGATATGAGGAGAAAGTCTTTTGTGATGGGTGGCAAGGCACTGGCACAGGCTGCCGGATGTGGTGGAAGCCCCATCCCTGGAGACATTCAAGGACAGTCTGGGCCAGGCTTTGAGCAACCTGACCAAGCTGTAGATAACCACATTCATTGCAGAGGTGTTGGACCAGATGACCTTTAAAGGACCCTTTCAACTCTTAAGGATTCTATGATTCCATTTGAACATGAGAAAAAAGTTTTTTGAGGATGACAGAGCAGTGGAACAAACTACCCAAAGAGTTTGCGGAGTCTCCTTTTCTGGAGGTATTCAGAACCCACCTCGACACTTTCCTGTGCAACCTGCTGCAAGGAATCTGCTTTAGAAGGAATTGGACTAGATGATCTCCAGAGGTCCCTTCCAACCTTTATGATTCCACAGTTCTGTGAACTTACCTTCACCATAGTCCTCTTGTGTCTAATGAATGTGTGGAAGCCCAGCCATCTCATCTTCATTGAGAGCTCAAAGACTACCACCATTAATGCAAACAGCTCCAGGGTTGCATGGACCTGTTAAAATAAAGCAAAGCTTAAACCAGTGCTTTCAATTACAAGCACAGAGTCCATGCTTCTGCCTCTTCTTTCTCCAAGAAGCATGCAAATTTTTAGCTAAAGTGCACAAAATAGAGTTGCAGAGATAATTTGTGGTTGCAAATAACCACAGACTGTGTCCTGATCAGGCTCAGGAAAAACATGGGGGCTTCTGGCAGCAGGGAAGAACACCTTCTCTGTTGAAACATGCAAAGTGTATCACAAATACATTTTTATATATATATACATACATGTATATATTTATATACATATATACAATACAAAGAAATTTCTTACAACTTTCACTTTAGTCATAGCTCAAAACTCAAATGCTGTTATGCAGCTCTGACACATTTTGAGGAACATTTGGATCCAAAGGCTGTCAAACTCTTTTACACCTTGACACACGCTCAGGATGCCACTAGCAGCTCCAAAAGCAGATGTAGATTCTCTATCCAGGAACAACAGTGCTCCTAGCACTGTGTGTGACAGTGGTACCTTGTGAAGCAGCTGTGGACCAATACTACACAACACAGCTTGTCCATTCCTTCTTGAAAACTGTATTTTTTGAGTGTTAGACATCAAACTTCAAGTTAAACACACATGTGTTAAAAAGAGTTCTCACAACTGCAGGAGGAGGGGATGTGAGAAGGTTTAGCAACTCGTCCCAGGCTGAGAACCAGTGTGTTCTAGGAGCCTCCTATGTTCTAGCTTGCACCTACTGCCCCTTGTCCTATCACTGGATGTCAGTGAGAAGAGCCTGACTCCATCCTCCCAACACTCACCCTTTACATACTTACAACATTAATGAGGTCACCCCTCAGTCTCCTCCATGCGAAAGAAACCCAGATCCCTCAGCCTTTCCACGTCAGGGAGATGCTCCACTTTATCATCTCTGTGTGGCTCTGAGCTGGACTCTCTCAAGCAGTCCCCTGTCCTTCTTGAACTGAGGGGCCCTGAACTGCACACAATATTCCAGATGTGGTCTCACAGGGCAGAGCAGAGGGGGAGGAGAACCTCTCTCGACCTGCTAACCACAGGCCTTTTAACACACCCCCGGATGCCACTGGCCTTCTTGGCTGCAAGAAGGGCACAGTGCTTGCTCACGGTCATCCTGCTGTCCCCCAGGACCCCCAGGCCTCTTTCCCCTACACTGCTCACCAGCAGGTCAGTCCCCAACCTATACTGGTATCTGGGATTGCTCTTGTCCAGACTCTACACTTGCCCCTGTTACATTCCATTAAGCCACCCTAATCAAAACATACACACATTCCTAAGCTTTCACAAGGAGAAAAAAAAAGAAAAAAAGGCTTCTAAATAGCTACAGAAGTTAAGATCTGCCACAAACTTGGTGACCTGAAAAGTATCACTTTCAAAGTTGGTCTGTGCACTTCAGATGAAAACAGAAAAAACAGGATGTTTTGTTGGCTGGCGTATCTGCTGTCAGCCATTTCGCAGAACAAGCCAGATGGTTCTCTTGCTACTGCTACCTTCTTCCTCTCCTTTTAAACTTTCTTTTACTCTTACCCATCCCTGCAAAACAAGCAGAATTCTACATTATGCCCCCAAAGTACTTACAAAGATGCCAAGACGGAGCATAGGAACAGCTGGTGCCTCGCAGAGAGACAGCAACAGAAGAAGCAGCGCTGCACTCAGCTCCATTAGGTAGAAAAGGTGATTGTGTGCAAAGAGGTAGGCAGCAAGTGCTTTGGCATTTTTGGGGTGTGTGAAGAATTTATCATTATTTTCTCCTTCCTAAGGCAGTAGGGATAAAAGAAAAGAGAGCAGCGTTAGTGACTCAGTACTATACCAGAGCTTTCTACCTAACTTTACCTAATTCCCAGAGTTTTCCCACTTTACAGCCTGACATTCGTCTGCTTACTAAACAACACTAAAGATGCACGGGGCATCCCCCTCCATTCATAAGCACATTTCAGCAATGAAACTCATCAATATCCACAAATCTCCATTTTGGAAACTCTCAAGTCTTTTCAAACACAAGCACAGCCCTGGAAGGCTTCATAAAGGCAGGCAAACTTCAAGTCTACATCACAACACAAACACTGCACATAATTTACTTGCAACCACTTCCACATGTCTGCAGCCTTCTTTGATTAAACTTCTCCAGGACAGAACACAAAAACACAAGATAAGCTCTAGAGCACATGGCTGACAGTTGCTCTGCTCCTTATCTTGCCCTTGTAGGATGCCTGCGTGAAAACAAGCTTCAGAACAGGCAGTAAAGGAATTTGAAAGGAGAGACAAACTCCACAAAAAATTAACATGTATCTATGCTGATATGTCACTCCTTCTTAATAAGAGATGTTAATATGAAGGGGACAAATATTCCATCTGAACAAATTGTCTGCAGCTGATTTTAAATAGCTGCATTATCACTATTTTCACTTCTATGAAAAAACTTCTTTTGCTTAGAATTCAGAGCAAGTTTTTTCACGTAGAACCATCCAGTAGCTTGTTTCTTGAGCCAATGGTTCAAGCCAGGGGGCTTCTGTCACTTAAAGGAAACTTTCTGGCTCTTGAAAACTGTCCTAAGAGATCACTTTTTCACAGCTGAGATGTTTTTCAATCCTGAAGCGTCATAGAATGGCCTGGGTTGCAAAGGAGCACAGTGCTCATCCAGTTCCAACCCCCTGCTGTGTGCAGGTCGCCAACCAGCAGCCCAGGCTGCCCAGAGCCACATCCAGCCTGGCCTTGAATGCCTGCAGGGATGGGGCATCCACAGCCTCCTTGGGCAACCTGTGCCAGTGCCTCACCACCCTCTGGGTGAAAAAAATTCCTCCTAATATCTAACTTAAATCTCCCCTGTCTCACTTTAAAACCATTCCCCTTGTCACCACCCACCCTCACAAACAGCCGTTCCCCCTCCTGTTTCTATGCTCCCTTCAAGCACTGGAAGGCCACCATGAGGTCTCCCCACAGCCTTCTCTTCTCAAGCCAAACAAGCCCAGTTCTCTCAACCTTTCCTCACAGCAGAGCTGCTCCAGCCCTCTGCTCATCTCAGTGCCTCCTCTGGACTCGCTGCAAGAGCTCCACGTCCTTCCAGGCCCCAGGCCTGGATGCAGCGCTGCAGATGGGGCCTCACAAGAGGCGATAGAGGAGGATGATCACCTCCCTGTCCCTGCTGGCCGCCCCTTTTTAATGCAGCCCAGAATGCAGCTGGCCTTCCGGGCTGCGAGTGCACACTGCTGACTCACCCCATTCCCCAGGACCCCCAGGTCCTTCTCCGCAGAGCTGCTCTCAATCTTTCCCCAGTCTGTATAAATACCTGGGATTGCCCCAACCCAATGCAGCACCTGCACTTGGCCTTATTGAATCTCATTAGGTTTCATGTACATATTTATTTAAATATATTTCCAGGTAAGCAATTACTGTAAAGACGGTAAAAGTTACTACTGCAACAGAGTAACGGATTGCAAATGAGACTAGAAACAAGACTAGGAAACAGGACGTCCTTTAAGAGGGGAGGTATTCAAGATTCATTCAGGAGATGGTTTCAAATGCTTCTCATTTTGGCATCTCACAGGCAAGCTCACATTCTGAGTAACAGCAAACAAACACTGCCAGGTCAGGGAGCCAGACTATGGGCAGGACAAAAGCAGCAGCAAGCTCCATCCAATGCAAGCCCCGCACTCCAAGGGAGAGCTAGCTTAGATCAGCAGGGCATTCTTATTCATGCCTGAAAAAACACATTTGCAGAATGAAAAAACAGTCTAAATTCTGCCTCTTGGTAGCCAAGCAATTATAAATGTGGCTGGGCAGTAAAGTCTCCTATTCAGATGTTTGCCTGCAGCTACTGGTTCAGGTAAACAGTCTGCATACTTTAAAGTTATGCTTACTCCATTTCAAGGACACTGTCATTATGGACAGCAGCAAGACTAATCTGCATCTGAAGGGCCGAGCCTGCTGCATGCATTAACATCAGATACTGCAGCAAATCAGTGAAGCTTTGCAGAGCATCTCTGATAATCATGAGTTTAAACACAAGCCCAGGAGAGGCTGGGGTTACCATTCCATTGCAAGCTGAAGTGTTACCAAGGCCCTTAGCACAGAGGTTACAAAGCGTCAGGGGAGCAACAGTCCTCAGTTCTGCAGGGTAGGAGCTAGGAGGAGCAAACATCAGACACCCTGCGGCAGCTCAGGCAACAAAACCAGCTGGGTCCAAAGCACCTAAAGTTGCTATGCAACTCTCTTTAAAGAGAACAAAGAGGAGCAGGAAGGAAGGATGGCCAGAGAGCCAGCACCACCATTTTCTGTTGTCCCCAAGTGTCTTGTCAAACCCTTCGAGGTACACTCTGGCATATTCCCATTCTTTGAGCAGACTCCTTTCTAAAACATCTATTTATTTCTTTTTTTAACCTGGAGACTGAAGCCCTCTCCTTCTTAAAATCAAGAACTATCATAACTTCAGAAGACTGTTTTTTGCACTGCACACCAAGCATCAGGGCTCACCTGGAGGTAGATTGCTGCCTCTTGGTAGTTCATTTCCCAGTTGTGTTGGGCAGAGCTCTGCTGTGCACAGCAGTCCCCTGCAGCAGGGCTGGATGCATCGTTAATAATGTCATAGCTACCTCCATCTGCAGCAGTACAAAAAGAGAAAAAGAGAAAAATTGGTTTGCAATTAAATGAGTAGAGACTGATTGGGGAGAATACAAAATAGCTAGGCAGTAGGACAAGATAAAAGCATCAAGACATGGCAGAAAAGCCAAGAAAACTGGCAGTTTGTACATGGAGTAACAGACTGTTCCAACAGGAACTTTTTTTTAAAAGACACTCCAGGACTCAGCACTCTGACAGCTACAAAGGTCCTGAAAGATATCACAGACCAAGATGTGCTCATGAAGAAGCCCAGCACTGCTGCTTCCCTGCTGGTGAGGGATGAGGAGTCGCAGGAAACCAGCTTCCATTTGCAAAGAAGAGAATGCTGAGTAGCAATACCAGCTTCTTCTCAGGTTGTACCCCAATCAAAGAGGAGATGGACTGATGAGCCACAACCCTTTTTTTAAAGGAAAAAATGAAAGTGTTGGGAACTCCTGCTGCAGAACAGTGCTGGGGGCTGAGCTGCCTGACAGCTGGCAGCAGCAAGGGAGTCAACACCGATTCCTCCTAGAACGAGATTGCGTCCAGTTGTGTGTGCCCCTAGAAAATCATCAAAAAAGACAGAATCCTATTTAATGCCAGAAGTGGGTCTCCTGGCACAGGAGAATATATAATCGCTTAAAGGCTTCTCCCTCAGCCAACACCTCTGCAATGCACAGGTCTCCCACAGCTCCATCAGCTGCTCAGCATCCTGTCCAGCCTGGCCTTGGGTGTCAGCAAGGACAGAGTATACACCACCCTCCGGGCAGCCTGTGCCAGTGCCAAATCACCTGCACTGTAGAAGACTTTCCTTATATCCAATCTAAATCACAGAATGGCCCAGGTTGGAAGGGACCTCAAGGATCATGAAGCTCCAAACCCCTGCCACACGTAGGGCCAACAACCTCCCCATTTCACAGCAGCCCAGGCTGCCCAGAGCTCCATCCAACCTGGCCTTGAACACCTCCAGGGATGGACGGGGCATCCACAGCCTCTCTGGGCAGCTGTTCCAGCACCTCACCACTCTCTCTGTAAAGAACTTCCCCCTGACATCCAACCTAAATCTTCCCTCCTTCAACTCTAAACCATTTCCCCTTGTCCTGTTGTTATCTACCCTTTCAAAGAGTTGATTCCCCTCCTGTTTGTAGGCTCCCTTTAGGTACTGAAAGGCTGCAATGAGGTCACCCCACAAACTTCTCCAGAATCTACCTTCTTTTACTTAAAAAACATTTCCCTTTCTCCCATCACAACAAACTCTGCTATAGTTTGTCCTCTTCTTTCTTACAGCCCCATTAGATACTGGCCTTCTCTTGTCCAGGCTGCACACCCCAGCTCTCTCAGCCTGTCCTTGCAGAGAGGTGTTCCATCCCTTGGAGCATTTTAGTGGCCCCTCTGGCCGTGCTCCAACAGCTCCGTGTCTCTCCTGCACTGAGCAGTCCCCATCTGGACACAGCACTGCAGCGGAGGTCTCACAGCACACAGCAGAGGGGCAGATCTCCTCCCTCGCCCTGCTGGTCTCACTGCTTTGGATGCAGCTCAGGATACGGTTGGTTTCTGGGCTACAAGGGCGCAGTGCTGGCTCATGTCCAGCTGCCATCCACCAGTACCCCCAAGTCCTTTCCAGCAGGGCTGTGCTCCATTGTTTCATTCCCCAGCTTGTATCGGTAGGGAGGATTGCCTCAACCCAGCTGCATATCTCGCACTTGGCTCTGTTGAAGATCCCATCCCTTGGTGTGGACTTACCACACAGCTTGGTGTCATCTGCAAACTGCTGAGAGTGCACTCGATGCCACTGTCAGTGTCATTGATGAAGATGTGGAAGGGCACTGGTCCCAGTACTGACCCCTGAGGGACATCACTGACCTCCATCCCGACATTGAGCCATCACACTATGACCACCATGACCACAACTCCCTGGGTATGCTCTCAAACCAGTTCCTCATCCATCAGAGTCCACCCATCAAATCCATGTTTCCCATTTGAAGAGAAGGATGTTAGTGGGGGACCACGTCAAAGGCCTTACTGAATTCCAGACAGATGACACCAGCAGCTCTTCCCTTGCCCACTAACAGTTACACCACCATAAAACCCACTAAGTTGGCAAGGCAGGAGCTGATCTGTGCTGTCACATTCACAAAATACAACCAACAATCAAACTACAAATAAGCTAACAGAGGTCTCTGGGGATGTTCAACCACTAAGTAGACATCAGCTTGCAAGAGAAATGCTGGTTTTTGCATTTAACAGCAAGAGGACTGGCGAAGAAGGGAGCACAGGACTACAGACAACATGGGAAACCAGTCTAAGAACAGAGGCTGTACAGCACACCAACAGCAGTGGCATGGTATTTTCAGAACATCCCATTTTGTCAGAGCTCCCCACAGTCGTTAAACAGTGCATCTTTGCATCCTCCTTTTGGTGTAAATATACCGGTATCCTTCCAGTGAAAGAAAAAAAAGACAAAAAATGGATTTTTCTGATCTCAGATTTATTTTAAATTAAGAGATGCATTATAAAGCAATGCTTCGTTGAACAAGACTTCCAAAAATAAAAATTCCATTTTAAATATACAATTCAATTGCAAAAAAGCAACTGCCAAGCACACTGAGTGCTCTTCCCAGGAAAGTTAAGCAGGGCAGGTGTAGAAACACCACAATACTTGCTAGTGTTGTATTCTACAGCCTCAGTGCTATTAAGACACATGAAAGCAAAGCCAAAAATGCTGCAATCATCATGTATCATGCAAAAAGATAGCATCATTTTGTTTCTTCTTCTGGGAAGGGAACTTTTATTTTGCAGCTGTAGGGCTCTATATGAAGGGCTGCCCTTGCACTCAGGTCCCAAACCCAACAGCTCCCAGACCACACAGGGTCTCGCTCTTATGCACTCCCATCCTCCATAGCCTCCTGTTGCCAAAAGAGGGAACGTCTCAAATTACCTTGACATGCAAAAAGTGCTGATTTCCCCCTTTCAGAAGCACAGAAGCCGTGATGGAATAGTTTGTGTTAGGGAAGTAGACAAAAGTGACAGATTCTTTTCCTGAAGGCATGTTGAGGATTTGCTGCACCTCTTTTCTATGATAAAATAATCCTTGCTAAACCAAGAGATTCTGGCTTTCTAGAAAGCCCTCAGGAGTTACAAGGGTCTGCACGCAAAACTGCACGCACATCAATAGAAACAGCACTGCTTGCCCTGCGCGGTCAGGAAGCCCCATGCCAAATCACAGCTGTCTCTCCCACCCACATCACACAAAGCTCACTCCTACCTGAGCCTTGTGAGCAGATTGCTGACACTCGCACAGCATTAAGCCTGCTTCTCTTCCTCGCCTTCTCCATTCTCTAAAACACCACTGCAAGTCTCAATGTTCCAATGCAGCCCACTGCTGCCCAACGTCCCCACGCTTTGCTGGGCAACAGGCGCCAGCACAGCCTCCTCCCATTGCACCAAAGCCATCTGTGCCAGCCTAGCACTACTGGAGCGGCTCTGAAGCATGACACCACAGCTCCTGAGCTGCCTGCTCCAATCGGCCTGCGCTGCCAGGTGGAGCTGCAGGAGCAAAGCCCAGGCCCTACACAGCTCCTCGGAACAGCGAGCACACGGCGGAATCCAGCATCTCCTGCGATTCAAAACGTACTGAGGCAGCAAGGAATCAACACCTTGGCTACACCAGCTCTTCCAAGTAAAAGGGACATGCAAACCAGGCTACCAACTGTGCCACTGTGTTACTGGAACACGTTCAAGTGTTAAGGACATCAGAGCAAATCTACAAAGTTGTGCAGTACTGAAAAAAACGCTGGGATGCTGCACCTACCAAAAGCTGCCAAGCCACCTCCAATCTTCAAATAATTCTTTCAGAGACAAAGCTGGCTTTGTGAAGGACTAACTCAAGGAAAAACTGTGCCACAAGAAAAAAACAACAACAAAAAAAAGAGGATATCCCTTTGTGCTTAACATACAGAAGACTCACAGCTGACACAGAAGGGATGGCCCAGCCAGATCAAGTTTGTAAATATGAAACAGTTATCAGAGATAGAAGTTGGAAGCAAACAAACAAACAAGCAAGCTTTGGAAGACAAGACACCCTCCTCCTGTCTCTCCTGTCTACACCAGCAGCATTTTGCAGGCACAGAGAACAAACAGCATATTGGCAAAGCAGTGCATAGCTGCATTTTGAGGATCAGCTCCTTCCCCCATCAGGTACCAGAAGGCTGCTCCAGCACCCCCGAGGCAAGAACATCATCTGGGCAACAAATAATAAAAAATAATAATAAATTTGAAGATCATCTCTGACTGTTTGCTTGGCAGCCCTCCAGCTAGCTAATTTCCTCAGCTGCTCCCACGATAACAATGACACAGACTAATACAACCCCTGCTCCGTGCTGCAGGACATCCCCAGCAGCTTTACCATTAGTACTGAGCTCAGTGAGATAGGAGGATCTCTCCACGGGGCTCCCACAGTCCTCGAGGTAGATGGCAGGCATGGAAGCCGTGGCACAGGAGCGCTGCGTGTTGGAGCTGGGGAGCAGAGGCAAGGCAGCGCTGGGGCTCCTCCGTCCCAAAGCCAGTCCTCAGTTATGGGACAGCATTTTCCGTGCTCACTGCAGAACTGCACGCGTTCTCCCCTCCCTTTGAGGAAGGTGCCTCAGATCTCAGTTGAAGTGCTTCCCCGCTGCCGTCCTAGAGGAGGATATTTGAATGTTCCGCTGCTGGACAAGGGGATTTTAAGTGTGAGCGCAGCTGTAAAGCACGGCTTTGCACACCAAGCTCTCTAATTTTGGCATGTAGCAGGATTTGCTCACCAGAGAGCATGAGGAACTAACGGAAAAAGAGTCAGAGTGCTGACACTGCTGACCTGTCATAGCAAGACTTCTCCCCTACCTCCCTCAGCAAGAAAAAGAATATAGAGGTTGGCAAAGTTCACGGTGTGAGGGGCATGACGGCAAGCAAATGGAGCTGCTCACAGATGGCAGAGCTTCCTTCCACACTTCTGCAACTTATCCCTGGTACTCCCTGAGATGGGAAAGAGGGAGGGGAAAAAAGAAAGACGGGGAAAAAAAAAAAAAAAGAAAAAGCAAAACCAGCTGGCTGCTTACACAAGGCATCCGGAATGACACTGCCGGGACTCCAACATTTCCATTCAGTGCAGTGGAGCATGCTCCTGTATAAATAGTTTCCATATGTCATCATTACAATAAAAAACGAAAAACAAAAAGAAAGGAAGAGTGAGCATAAACTCTCCAGAGCCCAAACCCTTCCCTTCACAAAACAAATTCCCTACTTAGGGGAACTAAATGCTCTCTGGGCAAACAAATTTCTTTCATTCGGAGGGAGGAGGGGCAGGCGGGTTCCTGCAGCTGTTTTGGGAGCACAGGGCAGAGGCAAGGAGGGGATGGGGAACAGAGCATGCTCACAGGAACCAGGGAGAAGCCATCCTTCCCAGCCAGCCTATTTTAAGCTAAGCTGAAGACAATTAGGATTTTCAGTGCTTTATCTTCAGTACTTGCATTTGTTTTACTAAATGAAATAATTTAAAGATCCAACTGGTTAACCTCCTACCAGCTAGCTAGCTACAGGCTAGCTCTTACATTTGCCTCTGACCTTCCCCAGTTTGGCTCTCATTAGCCTGTTCTGCTTTCCAGATCCAACACACTGTTTACAGTGTTTCATTGAAGCAGCTTCAGATGGCTCCAGTTAGAATCCAGAGCCACGCATCTTCACCTGACTTAAGAGGGCCTTCTTTTAGAAGCTTGAGGAAGGTTTTGGTTGTACTGCTGGCTGCCATGCTGTCTACACAGTGCTGTTTTAGTAAGTACATCCTGTTAGCAGAGAGCTGCAAACTGCATGGAAGGCAGGGCAAGTAATGTAATTCAGCAAAAACGTTCCTATAGCTAACTATGCCATTCATACTGCTGACATACGCCATACACTCATTGTAGGACAGCAAAATGCAATCTGCTGGTGTGAGGAGTTGCATTCACTAGCAGCATTTCCCTTGGCAAGCAAACAAGGAAGTGCAGAGGATTTGAGAATTAGGAGGCAGGACATCTTCATTCACAATGCCTTGAGAGACCCTGACTAGTGTGTACATCACTTCTCTTCAAGGAGCATACTTTTAGAGATCTTTCCCTGGGACAGCCGCGTCCCAGTTGGAGCTGGACACCGACACAGAAGTGCCTGCTGACCAAGGCTCTTGGAGCTGGGCATGCTTCCAAAGCGTGCTGCACAAGTCCACAGACATGCAATTCAGGCTCAGTGTGCGAGCACCGCCCTTGCTGGGACTGATCCCTGTGCAAGCAGCAAGAGCACAAAGCAGCCCACACTGCAGTTTCTCACTGATTGCTGCACTTCACCATTTAACTGGTGTCTTCTCATTTCAAGCACTGCATTTCTCAGTGCCATACCACTTCAATTTCTTTTACCATCCATCTGGACTGCATACCCGTTGTTACCCAAACTTTGTTAGACACAGGTTCACGCTTTCAGTTTAAGGGAAAAGTAACCAGGAATCCAGCAATGCTGTATATGCACCATGGAAGATGGCAGATCCCACCAGCACCAAAGCTGTCCTGGGGATCCAGCACATGGAACTGGTTGTAGCATCAGATTGCCATGCTGGTTCCCTCAGTAACTCGGCTCCTGAGAGCATGAACCAACAGTACAGAAATAGGATGGCAAAGAGTCTTTGGTACCTCCAAAGACTCTCAGAAGCAATCCTCTCCAGGATAGCTCTCCATCAGCTGAACCACGTGGTTCACCTGCTACAGAAGATGCAACTTCATGAAAACACGAAAAAAAAGGTGGCAACCACAGAATCACAGAATCACAGAATCACCCGGGTTGGAAGGGACCCCAAGGATCATGTAGTTCCAACCCCCCTGCCTAGCAGGGCCACCAAACATACACATTCAGATCAGGTTGCCCAGGACCCCGTCCAACCTGGCCTTAAACACGTCCAAGGACGGGGCATCCACAACCTCCCTGGGCAGCCCGTTCCAGGGCCTAACCACTCTCCTAGTAAAGAACTTCCCCCTAACATCCAACCTAAATCTTTCCTCCTTCAACTTAAAACCATTTCCCCTAGTCCTGCTGTTGTCAGCCCTTTTGAAGAGTTTACTCCCCTCCTGGGTGTAGGTTCCCTTCAGGTATTGATAGGCTGCAATGAGGTCACCCCGCAGCCTTCTCTTCTCCAGGCTGAACAAGCCCAACTCCCTCAGCCTGTCCTCATAGGGGAGGTGCTCCAGCCCCCTGATCATCTTAGTCGCCCTCCTCTGGACCCTTTCCAAAATCTCAATGTCTTTCTTGTACTGAGGGCTCCACACCTGGACAAACCCTTCGTCAACACAGGCCCTAAAGGTACCTTCAGTCCCAAAGCCCAGTCCCAAGTCCCAGGACAGCACACAAGGCAGGCAAATTGCCAAAGCAGCCAAAAGCAGCAATGTCCAGAATGCAGGCAGATTCTAACGGTGTCCAGTCTGTTAGCACCAATGATTTCCTCTTCCAAGTGTCTACAATGCCACATTGCTTCACCTCCACTTCACCTCTTCACTGTTTCACTCCCCACCAATGCAGTCAATAAGAAACTGCTCCTTTTATTCAGGTGCTGAGCCATGAACACTCATTTGTCTCTGCAAGGCCAGGATCACCGACCTGGGAGAAAGAAAGCCGGAAGCTGCCTAGAACGCACAGCTGATTTAGCTCCTAGCCATGCATCTCAGAGGTGAGAGACAGCAGAATCACAGCTGTTAGTGCTTGGCTGCCAATTCATCTCTGTGCCAGTTGAAGCATCCCACAACAAATCCTATAGACTCAAAACATCCCAGAGCCCATCTTGTTTTCAGAAGATGCTACGGGAAGGAGTTAAACAGCCACAAGGAAGCCCCAAAACAATTTACCATCAGTTTGCTGCATGGGAAAAACAGGGCATCTCCAACAGAGCACAGGTGCAGGAGTAACAGCACGCTGCTGAACACCTCAAGTCAGCAGAACTGAGTCAGAACGCAGCAGCAGCCTCGGGCTCTTTGTCTTGCTGAATTCTCACAGCACTCGCTGGCTGTAAGCCTCAACAAACAAAGCCACTCCAGCTTCCCAGGTAACACACACAAGCTTTCAGAACACGCATGTTGTCTCTTCCTGTTAGTGCTAGAAAACAATTGCGGGTTCCCGTCCTTTCATCTGAGGAGGCAGTGAGTTCCTGCAGCACACACACCAGCTCACTTTGTGCTGCCATCCGCCACGCTGCAGGGAGCTGAATCTGCACAAACGATGAGCAGATGTCCCTCAGCACGGTAAGCCACTTTTTATACATTATTGCCTCTTATCGACTGTGCTGCCTATCTTCTTATATGGAATACAATTCAAACTCCGGGTTGTTTACAGGACTGCTATATACTTGCTAACATCTGCACCACAAACACTTAAAAACACCAATGCACAAGCTAAACTCAATGACAGAAGAGCCAAAGCGTCGCAGGGAATTGCTTTGTTCCAGCAGGCGCTGTGCTTCCAGACAGCTCTTGCTCTCAGAGAGCAAAGCCAGCACTGAGGTCACAGCCTGCTCTGCACTCAATAACTGCTGAGCTGCGAGGATTCACACGAACGTTTCCTTCCTGCTCCTCCCTGCTGGGGACAATGGGACATTCCTAAGTAAAATTAAAGAAAATAAACAGTAAGAGGCTTCAAAGAAAACAGGGATGAGAACAATTCATAGAGTTCATGGGAAGGTCCACATGCTCCCACAAGGGAGCCAGAACCAGGCACCTGCACAGTGTGAGTGCACATAACGGAGGAGGCTCTGCTTCTTTTAACAAAACTGGAACTGCAGTGCTGGATCCAAAGCATTTATAATCAGCAGGAGTCACAGAAGAGGAAGGCTGCATTAGGAAAACACCGTTAAGAATTACAACCTCAGCTTCTGCATTCAGCCAAATTGCTGCCTTCTTCACACAATTTGTGATCTTACCTCCAAACCACAAGGGGAAGCCAAAGCCACAACAGAAGGATCTCCTACAGCCTCACATTACTCAACTTTTAGCAAGGGATGTGCCCTATGATCCTGCCAGCCCAAGCACTTTACAGCAACCAGGGCTTTAGAAATACAGAGATAAGATTATTCTGTAACTGAAATTAAAGAAGCAAGCTGTTGAAGCAGCTCACTTTGGACGGATAAAAAAGCCAACCAAACCAAACACACTACCGTTTTTGTTGAACCCAACTAAAAAAGAGACAAGCTGTGCCCGAGGCTCTGACTCAGGAGAAAGGCCAGACATGAAATGTATGCACGCTTTTATAACCCATAATTTTTAAACGAAGTAACAAAAAAGGAAAGAGACAACATCAGAATCCCTCAGATAAAGGTTTGTATTTTTTTTTTTAAACACATCCTGTTACATGAATGCATTTCCTCTTTTTGTTCCAAAAAGGGAAATGAACACCTCATGATTTTGATAAGTTAAAATGTTAACGTTCAACACAATGCTTTAGCATCAACACAACATCAGCATTTTAAAAACATGCTCCTTATCTTGATTCCCCAAAGCAGAGCCTTTGGATTTTCCTGATGCAGTTTGGAAAGATGCTTGACAGAGCTGCAACCCGACCAGATCTGCCTTCCAGCTACAGCTGCCTGCAGCTCCCTGGAAAAGCTGCAAGGTCAGCAGCAGGAAGCAAAGAGGAAGTGCTTTGCTTACCTGAGAAAGCAGCAAGAATCTCAACAACAAACCTGCATGGCTATAGCTCTCAGGTTCCTTTCAAATTAGCCGAGCTCCCCACCACACAATGCCAACTCGTAACATTCTGCAGAGCTCAGCCCCGGGCAATCTGGGCCAGTTTCTTTGCAGAGGACGAGCTCCCTGCAATGAAGCCCCCTCAGCTATTGCAGAGAGGCAGCTGCCTCAATGATGGCCCTCCACCTCCATTGGTCTCTGCAGCCCAAGCATGCGTTGCATCTTGGTGCCAGCCCTGGAGCACAGCTCAGATGCAGCTGGCCAAACGCAATGGTAACTGGGCGCATGTCGGCTGGCCTGAAGACACAGCAATAGCAAGAGAACAAGTGAGATTCAGTAATTTCACAGCAATATTCTTCTGTCTTTCTGCTGCACGCTGAGATCAAAGAAAGTGATTTACAAAGCCCAGCAGAGGTTGTGGTGTTGGTGGGACTCTGCTGCACCAGTTCTTTTGAAATACGGCACTGCCACATTGAAACTTCAATGTCCCAGCCAGGGAAAAGTAGCTGCCAACAGCAGAGGAAGATGCTTGTTGAGGAAAGGGGAAAACCCCAACCTCCAGTGCTGTGTAACTGCTCTCTTCAATATTTTTTGAAAAGGAAAGATTCCTGCATATTTGGTGCTGCTGGCAGGCACTAGAGAGGTCACAGGTTGGAGAAGAAAGAAGGAATTAAACCATGAGTTTGGCAGCTTCAAGCCAGAAGTCAGAGGGCTGTTCCCAGATCGGTCCTTACATCAGGTCTGACCTCATATGGAGATGAAACACATCTGATTTTGATTACAAAAGTTACCAGCACTGCAGATCCCCTCCGACCCTTGCAGCATGGTTCCAAACCCTGCTGTCAGACACCTGCCCAAACCTCTCCAGCTTCAGCCAGCAGGCAGGCACTGCTCCTGGCCCATCTCACAGCCTCCCGCTCAGGGCACTGCTCTGCTCTGCCCTCGGATGAGCTGGAACAAGGGCACTGCAAGCATGCCAAGCATTAACACACATCCTTTATGGCACCAGATGGAAACCATCACCTCCCTCCCATGACTGTTACTTATTTGAAGAATGCAGGAATACATGTGCCCCTAAGAAAGCATCAGCTGAAAATGCTATGCTAGTGCCAAGACAAGGATCTTGTCACCTCACAAAATAAATAAATGCATGACTTTGGGTTCATCTGATGCTCTTGCTCACAAGCCCACACTGACTGACATGGAAAACCGCCCTTTAATTCCAGGTTTTAGAAGAGCTACTGCTGGCTTCCCATTATTTTGCTTGGAAATCCTGTCTGGTTGGCTGGCCTGCAGTCACTATCCTGTTGATCTCCTTTTGGGGCTGGAAGAAAGACACTGTCTTAGCAGCAGTCAGACTGTCACTCTCAGAGCCTGAAGGAAAAAAAATGAAATAAAAATCTGCTGATACTTAAATACCGAACTTCAGAATCAGCTAGCACTCAGCGTTTTGAAGCCTCTCCTTCCACAGCTATTAGAGATAAGGCTCTGTCACCACTCTTGTATTTAAAAGGAAGGGCATTAGCCTTGGTCACTTTCTTCCCCCTTTCCGACCCTAATGCCAACATTCTCTGTACTAATTCTCAATTCATCAAAACCAATGTGGTCACTTGTTTGCACCTGCCAGCAGATCAGAACAAAGCGGAGTGCTCAATATGACTCAAGGGTGACAGGGCAGATCCAAGAGAGTTTCAGCAAACGCTCCTCTGCTCAATCACATTTCCAGTGCTTCTGGTTTGTTCAGTATCCTGCACAGACAGCAATCCCCTCTGTGCCAGGAAAAACAAGCAGCTGTGCAGCCAACAGCACCATTTTCCTGTTTCAGTGGTGACTCACCAGCAGTGAGCTAAGTGACCAGCTGGGTATAGTCAGCCAGTGTTGTAGGAACATTGCACATGGGGACAGATTATGCCCCAGCCCTTGTGCCTCTAAGCAAGCTCTGATCACTCCTCATCCAGTGTGACCACCCCATGGGGAGGAGGAGACAGGCTGTGGAAATGCTGGTAAGGCTTCTGGCTTTGGAGCCCCAGCACCGCAGGCTGACAGCCTGTCATTCCACCTGTGTCTGATCACACTGTGAGACATGCAGCCACTTACTAGTGCAATTTGACCCTGGAGAGGTTTTAGCATTCCCATCAGCAGGATAGATCACTGAGTCTGAATGCTACAGGCACTTGTTTGTTTAGCTACCAAGAGGGAGAACATGTCTGCATAACCAGTGAAATCCCTCAGAGGGCTGCATTGCTCCTGCGTACAAGCCTTCCCAAATCCATTGAAGATGGTGCAAGTGTTCTCAAAAATACGGTTATAGTTGGAATAAAATACAGGTGATCAGGCATTCCCAGCTGACAACATCCACACACTCGTGTGAGAGACAGTCACAGAGCTGCTAAACCATTCAGCCCCCCAGCATCAGAACACTTAACACAGCAGTGCATCCTCAATTTCACTTTGTGTGAGCACAAAAAGCAAAGCCTTTCCTTGCAAGCCAGACTGAGATCAGAAAAGCAGCACTGGATACTCCCGGCTATGACTCAATGCCAGCAGAACCTCCAGCGCCCTGCAGACCTTTGGTATGTGCTGGGTGCTGCAGCAGAGCAGAGCAAAGCAGTGCAGAGCAGCGCACAGCCCTACTCGCCCCCAGCCCAGCTAGCAGCACTGGAGCCCAGCTTCCTGCTGCACCGCTCCAAGCAGCAGATGACTGAAATCCTAAAGCTGCTCTCTGTAAAGAAAGCAGCCATGTAAAAATCAGGCTCAATATGCAAAAGCAATTATGATAGAGACAGAGAGAGAGCCCTGCAAGGTCCAGACCAAAAGCCAGAGACACTGGAGGGGAGAGAAAGGCCGATCAAATTTACCACACTTTTCCCAGCTTAAGGATCAGAAATGGAGTGTTCTGGCTCATAAATTCTACTTCCAGCAAATTCGAGCTTAAATCCCCTGAAGGCAATAAGGAAAAGGCAATCAACAACAACTCTAACCACTTCACAGATGCTCCTGTTTAGTTTTTACAGCACTTCTTACAGCATTCAAATGGGTGAAATGGGATTTCAACGCAGGGGGGCTGACAGCAGAAGGCAGGATTCCTCAGTGAAGATTCCAAGGGCAAAGGAAGTTCTGAGACACATCATATCGGTTATGATGAGTGAACTCAGCGTGCTCTGCCTTGGCTCATTTTAATCTGGCAGTAAGAAAGCTTGGCTAAACTGAATATCCTCCAACTACAGGGCCTTAAAAATCCACAGGAGCCACAAAAATGAGAGGAAAAGCGAGCAAACTGATGCGTTCCCTGGGAAGCCATGAGAAAACTAATTGCTGTTTGTCTCCAACTGTTGTTCCGCTTCCTGAGCCAAATGTTCCCAAGTCAGCTGCAGCGGCTGAGGAGTGACCAGATAGAGCTAGAAAGCTGTCGATTGAAAATTGCAGCTCAGACACTCTCAGACTCCTTAACGTCTTTTATAGATCCAGGACCACCTGTCTGAAAAGCAGAGCCCTCCACTGCTGTGGCACAGGGCCGTATGCACACATCTCCAGCTAACACCTCAGCTAACGGCCTCACCTGACCTGTGCTCACAGCTGGGAGGTGATGGCAGTGTGCCGGGAAGAGACGTGCGAAGGGATCGGCCGCTTCCTCCAAGCAGCACAGTCATTTGCACAGAGCACGAAGAAGCTTCCAGAGCCCTCACCATCCTCTAGTCTCCTCACAAATTTATGGGCACGAAAGATGACATCCATCGCCAGAGCACTAGCGATGACAAAAGAGAAGGAACCATTTGACACCGGGATAATGCAACGCTAACCCAAGTCAGCTTTACCTTGAATACGCTTTTACTCGCTCAGATTTGAACAGCATGGGGCATTCAAGACTAAATCACTATGATTTTTTACAGCAAGAAAGAGTCAACAGTGCAGGGATTCTGTTTGACAAAGCATCCTACTGTGAAACACACAATGTCTGCATTGTGCAAATCGATCTCCTGCAGGGCTAAGAAAACAAGGCAGGCTTGGAAAAAATACACACACTGATTGCAGCCCACAATGCCTCCTGGTACTTCACTCACAGTTTCTCTTCTGCAGGTGCCACATTTTCAGAGTTACACTGAGAATCGCCTGATAAAAATGCTTTTGTGAGGTCTGGACAACACGGAGTGCTGTTCCTCTTGAATCACAGATATCATCTCTACTCCCTCATTACTGCAAGTATTTAAGTGCAGCCGAGGCAGTCCTGCCTTAAAACCTGAATTCTCAGTATGAATGAGATTCCAGAGGATGATGTACTTGGAGCTTCACAGCAGAAACACGTTTTCCACTACTTCTAACATGATATTGAAGGATGCCCAACATATCCTAAAAAGCAGCCTCCTTCCTCTGAGTTTACGGAGCTCATCACCCAGGGAAATGAACTGTAGAGGAGAAATTGACTGAGGGGGAAAACAATCTCCTTATGCTTTGGGTCTTCGTTTCCCTTTCCAAGATTTTCACCCCTTGCTCATCTCAGACGCAGTTTTGCTTTGCTTGCTTAAAGCATTCATTACAACCCATCTAAGCCAGGTAAGGATTAGAGAAGCACTGGCAGGAGCTGCAAAAATGCAACGTTGTTAGATTGGAGAAGAGACTTTCAGAGGCATAAACAGCAATTCAGCACAGAACTTGCACTTCAGAGAAAACAATTCCCTGTATATAAATTTTAAGTAGGTACATAATAAGAAAAGCAAAATCATTCACAGAATTGCAAACCAGACGCTCTTGATAATAAAATAATTTTGCCCAGATGCCCATTCCGACACAACTGTACATCCACACTTTGCAGATGAGACAGGTTAACCACAGCAGTGTTACGCAGTGTCTCTTAAGTAAAGGACCAGATTCAACGCAGAGCCAGGTCACTTCAGGAGACAAGATCCCAGCCTGTGATCTGGCTGCGCTTCACCTCAAGTGCCACAGAGAAAATGCTGCCACTGGAACTAATTGAAGGCAAATTAGTAAAACCAGGAGCCACGATAGGAGAGAATGTCCTGTGTAGCATTCAAGAAAGCAACCAGACAATCTAAAGTCTGTCAGAGATCTCGGGGTGTGCAAGGCCGAGGCAAGCATTCCTTTTTCACTCATCCCCTATTTCTTCCCAAATTAGCTACAGCATTTCCACAGCAAAACTAGTGCCCAAGTCCATGCAAACAGCTTCTAAGTACTCACTGGAATTCAAAGATCAAAAGCCAGATGATCAAAGATAACTTAAGTCCGCTAGACAGCTAACATTTAAAGCACCTATTTTTCTTCAAAATGCTTTCAATGCTTTCACAACACCTACAGTGGTTCCTCATAAAGTGCTGTGATCACACAAACCTGTAGTAGCATTTTCCCAATAAACAGGTACTTATCCAATTTCCAGCGGCTATCCATTCCTGCAGACCAGGAAAAAAACAAACAAACAAAAAACCCACCCATTTGCAATGTCCCTCCTCCACTCTCTGCACTAAAGGAAGCAAGAGGAGGAGGAAGGCAACAGGGCCCTGCTGGCCAGATAAGTTGCAGACTTTAAGGACAGGCTTGTTTTCCTTCTACTGCTGATAGAATCATATTCTAGAAACAGATCCTGCAGAGAAGTCCATCACTGCAGGTTGTACTGATCACCGACAACATGGAAATCCAGGCTGCACAAGTGTCTCAAAAGAACATTAGCAGTCCATTAGCTGTCCAGGACGCTGTTGCACTCCCGGAGGCATGCATTTACCTGGTTTGTAAAATGGTTTATTCAAAAGAAAGACAAGCTTGTTGTATACAATTCCAAATTCACACTGTAATTCGTGTTCAAAAACATCACAAGAGTTTCCATCAGTCAATCAGAACAGCTTTGCCACGTGCCCCTCAGCACATTCCATCAAGGACCGGCAGAAGCAAGCCCAGAATACAGACCCTCCTCCGGGAGCCCAGGGAGCCAGCAGACCCTGCACTCTGATGCTCTGCTCCACAAGAGGCAAGCAGCAGTCACAGAGGTGACTCACCTCGTCCAAACCCAGCCCCTCCATCCCCACCTGAATGACGTGTGCTGTCTTTATGCACTTTGGGCTGCCTTCTGCTCCTCAGCAGTGCACAGACGGGAGGCACATTTACCAACAGCCCCATCATTTCTACACAAATGGTCAGGCTGAATCCATTCTTCCTGAAAATTTACTCTATGGGCAGCAGGAACAAATGGCTCACCTCACCATTCAAAGTTATAAAAGCCTTTTTTCCAGCAATGCTTGTAGAAAACATCACACTTTGCTGCTGTGTGCTCCCCCCATTTCCTCACTCACACACAGCAATTCCTTTTTACCTCAATAGCAGATGCAGTTGCTTTCACATAAGAATCCAGAATTTAAAGACGACAACATCTATTGCCATAATCCATTGTGTGGGAGAAACAGACAGAAAATATCATTGTTCCCTGCACAACACTATGAGCTGTACTTTCTGCACTGAACACACTGAGCTCCACTTGAGGCAACAGCAATTTCCATGCAGGAGGCAAAGGAGAATTTTATATCTGATCTAATACAGGATAAATCAATGAGTACTCATTTATTTCTTACACTTCCCATCAGCTCAAGGAGAGACACTGTCCTAGAGTTTCAAGGCTATCCGCGCTGCCTTTGTGTAGGAAAAACATACCTCACACTTTGAGAACTGTTTGAACACTTCCTTGGAGTTCTGGGAAGGACCAGAAATCACCTGGCCCAGGCTGCTGCTCAGCAGTTACAGTGCAAGACTTTGGGCAAGGTCATACAACAGCATCTCTGTTTCTGCTTTCTGTAAAATCCATTCATGACAAACAAGCGTTGGAAAGCTTAGTTACATGCACAGAGCATTCAGATTCTCAGATAATTTGTACTAAGGAAAGGCAGATTTGTATTAATTAGTGTATGCTACGGATTCAAGGGATGAAAGCTCTTCTCTCTGTCTCTTCCAGCTGCTGGAGCTTGTAAGAAAAATTACCCAGCCTCACAGTCCTCCACACTGCACTCAGAGAACCTTCTGCAACACAGTAACCACACTTCTCTGGCTGCAGCCTGAATTCCAGTTGGCTCTGCAGGACTCTGACCTTCTAGGGCAACAGAAAGCAGGAGCTCCCCTGCAGGCATGTATTTCAGCACAATTCGAGGAAGGCAGAGCTTTAATATTCCTCCCCACGCAAGTATTTTCTTCCATTATGAACTAAAAGCTGCGTGATTAGGGAGATTAATTTTTGCAGCTGGACATTTTCTTTAAGAATGCCATTTTCCACATAGTTTTCTCATTTAGCTCCTTTATTCCAATCCCAAAGCAATCACTTAGCCAGTACAGACCTCTCCTGCAAGATTCTGAAAGAAACATACACTTGCTCTTTAGTCTTTTCTTTTTTACATCAGCAACAAGTTTGTTTTCAAAGAACTCTATTGCTACTAATTTCAACCTTGTAGTTTGTCTGCATTTCCAGACAACCAAATCTGTCTAGAATAGAGATTCATTTGCCAAAGGATTTGGTGGCAAAAGCTGTGTCGTGGATCAACTTAAGAATGGCACAAGAAGTTCCTTCAAAAAACAAACAAATGAAAAACAGTAGTGAGATCTGAACACACATCTCAGTGAGAGAGGGCTGAGACAGCCCTGGTTAAAGTTTGGAGTGGTGAACGACACAGCAACACAAAACAGGCGTGCAACTTTCAGTTACACTGAAACACATCCCACTTTGCCTTTCCCTCAGTCACCTGTGAAGTGAGGTGGGTGATTTGCTGTGAATAGCTGTTACCTGGGGATAAACCTGAACAAATGCATTACATTTAACCCACCCAGCCCCCCTCAGCCCACAGCCAGGCATAGTAACAGCTGAGCTGTTGCTCCAAGCTCTGGTTCAATGATTTCTAATCAGAGTTTGGGCAAAAGAAAAATAAAACAGGAAATAGCTCCTGTCCTCTGATTTTCCATATCCTCATCCCTCTGGCAAGCTTTACCTCTCACGAAAACAGGACTTCTCACACACTTTATCCCTCCAGAGGACAAGCCTCTGATAAGAACAAAGAAGTGCATGCTTTTGTTTGTCCCCAGCAGACCAGGGACACATTGGAATTCCTCACAGCCTCCATGAGGCACAACTTCTCTGTGTTGCACAGAACATTTTCTTCATAAGCAAGGAGGAAAGCTGGACCCCATGCCCCATTTTTAATGAGCCTATTTTGCAAGTGATGGCACTGGTCCACTCATTAGCTTAAGCCACCCAGTTCAAAGAGATAAAGATGCCCCTCAAGGTGTTGATGCCAGCCTTCCTGTGTCAATCTGTCATTCCATGCCTGCAGCACCACTGTGTTCAGAGGGCTCCAGAGGGTAATCCGGGATCACTTCCATAGAACAGGCTTAATATTTTTTCAGCAAGCTCAACTTTAACAGTGATTAAAAACATATAGTGAAGTAATAGTTCTTCAATATCAAGAGACACCCAGGTTAAGGAATTCCAGGAAATGAATTCTCAAAAACCACGGGGCTATCTTCTAAGAAGCAGAAAATTAGTTCCTCAGCAATTTCACTGTATTTCAAAGGGAGCAAATTGTGGACTATTTTTACTTATTAATATGCTCATTCCCACACTTGTGCTTCAACACAACCCTGTTGGCTTTAATCAAACCCATATAAAAACCCATAAAGCCCGCGTAATTTCTTTAAAGGGTGGAAGAAAAACGGACAAAAAAGTTAATAATGTTATTCAGTAGAAAGCCTATAAATACATGACAAAACAGGGATGCAGTCTCTGCTTAAATTAAAACAAGAAGATACGATGGAGCAGCAGTGAAGGATGGAGTGGTGATTTAGCCACAGACATATGCTGTAGGGTTGGGACAGAAGAGGAAAAACTGTGACTGTCAGAAACCAGGAACTAGCTCAGGAAGTCAGAGGAGGAGATAACTAAGGGAACTCGTAAGACTGCAAGAGGAAATCAAACCACAGAAATCACAGAGGAGATGGGGAAAAGGGACAAAGTACAGTGAAGAGCTACAGGCCAGGAAACAATGCATCTAATAGAAATGCTGTGCTTGCAGAAGCAGAGCTTCCACAGGATCACAAGAGCCTGCATACCTGCAACATCAGCTGGGAGTTGAGAGATGCGTCCAAAAAAGCTGCTAAACCACATTCATAAGGTGTCACATCAAACAGGAGTCCACAAGCACGCTTCAGTACACCTGATGTCTGCCTCTCACCTGCTGAGGGTAACGGCTCTAGCAAACGCTCACTGAGGTGAGAGCAGAGCTGCTGAGCGATGGGAGCTTTTGTGTTCCCTCTCCCCAAGACTGGCTACGTCCCACTGAACAGCTGGGTTAACAGGGCTGCGTATAAATTGTCTCCAAACGCTCCTGATTCTTCGATAACAACACAATAAGGATTTTAAAGGCTATCAGCACACATCCGTGTCCTTATTGCAGAAGTCAAAACCTAAACTAGAAATAGGCAAAACAACGGCTGCAAAAGCCAGCTCCTGATGGAAAACAGCAAATTCCATCAGTGCAGCTGCTGCACCTGACATCGCGATGGCACAGCAGCACGGCCGGTGCGAGGAGCAGCTCTGTACCAAACGGGAGAGCTGAGCGTGACGGCAGGGAGTCACAGCGCGGTATGCAAAGGACAGGTAGAACGTGCTGGAAAAGGACGGCTGGTCCGCCCCGTCCTCTGCCGTGCCTGCCGCAGCACGGCTCTGCCCGCACCGAACTGCACCGCAGCCCGTGCCGAGCTGAGGCCCAAGGCAGGACGGCACTGCCGACATGGACATGGAGCCGGGCAAAGGTGAGATAAGGTAGCACGCCTTACTTTAACCGGGCAGAAATAAAATAAGGCAGCACGCCTTACTTTGGCCAGGCAGCTCCTCCTGATCCGTGCTGTCCCTCGGGGCCGAGGCGCCGCTGCCGCCGTCATCCAGGGTGAGGATGAGCGGGACGTCGTCATCCATGCTGACGGCCATCCCCGTCTTCCCGAAGCTCGTTTCCCGAGCGGTTCGAACGAGGCCTTTTCCACCTCCGCGCACGGCTGGGTTCCGTCAGATCTCTTTCCCGTTACGGCTCCCATCGGGGCTCTCCCGCAGCCGCCGGAACGCGGAGCCGCACTCCCTCATCCCCGCCCTTCCGAGGCTCCGGACGCTGCAGCGCGGTTCCCACGCCCGGCCGCTCACGGGACGGCGCGGTGCCACGAGGACGGGACGGCCGGGCGTGGAGCCGGACGCGGGGCGCTAAGCATGGCAGGCCGGGCCGGGCGGCACGGCGTCGGCTTTCCGAGAGGAGCAAAGCGCGGTAAGGACGGGCCCCGACAGCGCCGCGTCCCCGCGAGGTCACGGCCGGCCCACACCTCCCGCCGGGCTCGAGCCGCTCCGCCGCCCCGCGAGCAGCACTCGAAACCGAGCTGCTGCGTCCCGGCCTCTGCCGCCGGTACCGGTACCCGTACCCGTACCCGTACCGCTACGGGCCCCGCCGCCGCCGCCGCCGCCGCGCCGCGATTCCGTCCCGTCCCGCCCCGCCGCCCCTCATTGGCCGCCCAGCGGTGCACCTCCTTCCAGCTCGCCAATCGGCGCTCGGAGGTCCTTACGCCCCGCCCACCTCTGACTTGCCGGTCCCCCAGCGAGAGGAGCCGGATTGTTCCCGCCTCCTTCTAGCGTTTCCTCTCGTCATTGGGCAGCGGGGGTGTTTATCTGGAGAAGAGAGGATGCCGATTGGCTTGAAGTGACGCGTGCGGCATCACGGGGCGGGCCTACGCCTACGGACGGGAACGAAAAGGGCGGGTTCTCGGGAGAGCGACGTGGGCTGCTATTGGCTGCGCGGTGTGAGGATGCCCCGCCTCTTCCGGTCAGGGACGGATGTGAGCGCGGCGGTCACCCGGCAACGGTGGCGGGGTGGAACTGTCGGTATGGTGTGCGGCTAACACTCGAGCAGTGGAGCGCTGAGAGTCGGGGCTGGCTACCGGAAAGGCTCTGCAGGAGGACGCGAGGCCCACCTGCGGTGCTGCCGTGTTGGGCTGCCGCCCGCGCGCTCACTGCGCGGCTCCGGTTACCGCAGGCGGTACGCGGGTGGCGCTCCGCCGTAGCGCGTCGCAGCAAATCGATTGCGAGCACTGAGCCGCTGCCTCGGCTCTGCCGCCTCCCACTGCGATCGCCAGGCAGCGTCGCCAGTGGCTCGACGCGTCTGAGGCCGAGCTGACCGCACGTACGGCCGTGTGAGGGATGGATGCCGGCTGCGCTGGAAGCTGGGCAGTGCCCTAAACGGGAAACGGGTGTGCTCCTGGGAGACATGGTGAGAGTCGGTGTTGGGTCAAAGGTAGGAAGAGTGCTGCCTGTGAGGGCAGGGCATGGTGTCTGAGCACAGCAGCTGATGCTGAGCTGGCTGCAGCTGGTCACACAGCAGAGCCGAGCCGCCATCAACCTGTTTCCTTAGATAAAATCTCATCATTTTAGAGGCTCCGTCCTTCAGTTTCTCCAGCATTTCGGCACTGCATTTTGCATCCTGCTCTCGGGTTCAGCAGTTCTCCCAGGTGGATTCAGGACATTTACTTCAGTTTCTTGATTTGCTTCCCAGCATCCACCTGCTGCTAGGGAACGGGGCTCTCATGCGTCAATTCTTAATCCTGCTGTCTCCATCTAGTGTCCAAATTGCACCTCTGCTCCTCTCAGCCCCTTGGAAAAACTGCAGACGTAACAGCCTGTATCACTGCCCCAGTATCCAATGAAACTTATCGGGCTCAAATTCGAGTCAGTATCCATGGTGCCTCCAAACGATAAGGGACTGCAGGAATTTAAAGAAGCATAAAGGTATTTGGACAAGCACCTCTTGAAATATTGAATTGAGGCTTGTTTCCTGGCTTTGATTGCTCTGGAAAGGCTTGATTCTGCAGCCACATGCAGTTCAACCAGGGTTTGTGATAGCTGGCAGGTGTGCAGGGCACTTGCTGGAGGCTCCCCACTTTGCAGCTGCTGCCTTAGCAGGCTGAGTGTTGAACACTCTCTGCACCAAGGCCCATCTGGCTTTGAAGGAGAATCATACTGTGCTTGTCCTAGAATGGTTTGTTCTCAACTGGATGTGAGAGAGCATTTCTCTGGTATGGGAGGGGAACCACCAGACTCTCCCTCACTACCTGCATTTCTTGATGCTTTTTTAGAAGCACTCCCTTAAGTGCCTCAGAAAACCAAGTTACTCTTTACCACCTGTGGGGCAGAAAGCGGGTAGGGATGGTTTTGCTGAAACATTTGGAGCTGTGAGTTGTGCCCAGGCCTGGACTTGTCAGGGCCAGAACACCCAGCAGCACCCTGCATACAAAACACAGGCCCCAGCAAGTTTCCTTTCGATCATTTATTTGGTTACAATACTGAACTGCTGCAGCAGTACTCATAACCTTCAATATAAATCATGTTATAAATCCAAGTCAGCACTCCCCAATCACCAGAAGCTGTCAAAATCAGCGGTTGCCAAGGATCACAGAATATCCTGAGTTGGAATGACAAGGATTATCAGGTCCAACTCCTGACTCCACCTGACAACCCAAAAGAAACCTCAGATGCCCCTCATGCTTCCTGCTCTCTGTCCTCTTCACCCAGTGTCTCCAGGATCCTTGCTGGCACCAGCTGCTCCTGGGGCTCCACCTGGGATCTGCACCCCAGCCTGAGCCATGATTGACTGGCAGCCATGCCTTCTCCTGCAGCTGGATATCTGCTGGAGGAGGTCCTGTCCCCTGTGGCTCTGCCTTCCTGGCCAGACACCACAGCAAAAGGAATCTGACTGGTTACCTCGTCTTTGCTGAAGATTGCTGGTAGGCGAAAATTGCTGTTGCCACCACAGCCGGACATCACATCACCACAGCCAGCCATCCTGCCCTGCCGCCACAGGGCTGCCTCCTGCCCAGCTTGCTGTCCTTCCAGTGCTGTGATCGCTTCCTTCATCCTCCCCACGGCTCCGCTCGTGGCCTCCATCAGCCCCAGGTCCCAGCAGACGTCTTCGCCAGGCGGTCGGTGCCCGGCTCACGTAGATGAGGGCTGCACACACGCGGAGCGAACTTTCATTTTACCGCCACGGAGGCTTTGCCTTGCAGCCCCGCCCCGCCGTGCAGCTCCCGGCAGAATGCCCGCACGCGCTTTTCGGCCGAGCCCGGGGCGGAGGGGTGGAGGCTGCAGCAGGAGAGCCCCGCAGTTCACGCCTTTCTGCCTCGGCACGGCCCAAAGCGAGGCGAGGCCGATCCGAGGAGGCGTTCGGGCGCCCGAGGGACCGCAAGCATCCTCCGGGAGAAGCGGCTCGGACGCCGGCATCCGCGCAGCCCTCGAGATGCTCGCAGACGCCGGGCCGGCCCCGCCGAGCCGTCCCGGAGCCCGCGACGGGCCGCTCGGCGAGGTCTGGCGGTCGGGCGGCCGGCAGGGGGCCGCTGGCGGGGCCGCAGGGGAGGCCGGGCTGGCGGCGAGGGGCCGGCGGCGGGCTCCAGAACAGGGAGTGCAGCTTGGCCACGTCCGCTCTCCCCATCCGCAGCACCCGCGTCGGCTGCCGGCTGCCGAACAGAGACTCGTCGCAGTAGGACGGAGCGCGGCTCCGCGACCTGCACGGGGAGACAGAGGGGACGGACGCTGGGAGCGGGGCCGGCCGGGATCCGACGGCGGCGGCGCCGACTGCCCGGCCACCCTCACCTCCACCGGCTGCCCGCCCTGGGGACGCTGCTGCGGCCGGCCGGACTTCCGGCCGGGCTCCCGGCGGGCCCCGAAACCGCCGCCATAGGGCAGCAGCTCCGCCCCTTCCGTGCCGCTGTGCGGGGCCGCTGCACGCTTCCGCCGCCAGCAGCGCGACACGAACGGGTGGGGTCGTGATGGGAGGGGGGTTGTGGTAGGGGAGGGAGAGGCCTGATAGGGGTGGGTCGGGATGGCAGGGGCAGGTCGTGATGGTCGGGACGGGTCGTTAAGGGGGAGGTCATGATGTCCGGGGCGGGTTGCGGGCCGTGGCTGCGTCCCGTGAGCCCGCAGCTTGGATCCTCTCGGTCTCCTCGTGGCCCCGGCCGCAGAAGTGGCGTTTCCAGTCCCTGTGACCACCGGTGCTGATGTCCATAATCCCTGCTTCCAACAATAATATTTCGACTTACCTGTGCGTGTGCGTGCTGGTGAAGGCACCTAATGGTTGTTATTAAGCAGAAGTAAATTTTCTCATTTGATTGTTAAAGTTATGTGTGACTTTGTAAAATAATGAGTTGGCAGGCCTGTTGCAGAGGAAATGTCCAAAATACTTGCATGGTGCTGACAACCTGTAATTTTCAACATCTTAAAGAACAAAAAGCAAAAAGTAATTTGTTGTTAATTAGTTATGCTGTATGTATTCAATCAGTGCTCTGCTATTCCAACCACATGGGGTTGCAATGATCCCCAGCAGGGAAGCAATGATCACTGAAGGAACACGTAGCTCTTTGCTCAGCCAAGCTCGCTAAAGCTGGGTTTACAAGGATGTCACATCAACATGACAGGCCCTGTATGGCCCAGGGAGGTGCTTTGCTTCGATGTGGAGCTGGGTGGGATCTCCTGGGATGTAGCTGGGCTCCTCCTGGGACTTGCAGAAGGAGAACTGTTTGCTCCAAGGAGATGATTGATTTGATTGCCCTGGGGAAAAGCTCCAGGAATGTACTTGTGTGCCCTCGAGAGATGGTTGTGTGGTTAACAAATGTGCTTGGGTTCCACAAAGAGATGTGTGGATGTCAGGAACACGCTTGGTTACCTCAAAAATATCCTTGAGGAGATGCATTTTGTTTTCTTTGTGCAAAGAAACCCATGTCTGTGTGCAGCCAGTTCTGCAAGCAGAATTGGTGGGAACTGATGTGGAAACATTCAGCAATGGCTTTGTCGTGGGAAAAGCTGAGATTTTAACTTGAGTAGTGGAAGTCCCATGTGACTGATAAGAGAAATGGCAGGTTAGGAGGGCTGGGATGAAGGTTGCCCATACAGTATCTGACAAAAATCCTTTCCCACCTATTCAGACTTGAAATGCAACAGTCTGAATCCATATGAATGGAAGATTGTTGATACTGCTTATTCCTGAAGCAGAAAAACAAAGAATGCTGGAGAAAGAAGAAAATGTCTTGTTATTTCATGTTGAAATCATTCATTTACACCAAACTCCTGGAATCTCTCTAGTAGACCACACAGGGGGAAACCTCATTGCTGTCTATAACTACCTGAAGGGAGATTGTAGTGAGGTGGGGGTTGGCCTATTCTCTTGTGTGGACTAGAGGGAATGGCTTCAAGCTGCAGCAGGCTGGATTTAGGCTGGATGTTAGGAAATACTGCTTTTCTGAAAGAGTGGTCAGGCACTGGAATGGGCTGCACGGGGGGGTGGTAGAGTCACTGACACTGCAGCTGTTCAAGGAACGGTTGGATTTTGTGTTGAGGGATATGATTTAGTGAGAACTATTGGTGATGGGTGGATGGTTGGACTGTTTGATCTTATAGGTCTTCTGCAACCTTGGTGTTTCTGTGATTTCTGTGACAAGAACAGAAGAGTTAATAATGTAGAAGATGCAGAGGCTTGTAAAGGCGCAGTGCGTTTCCATGAGCCTTCTGGTGCCAAGTTTCCAAACTGCAGCTCCTAAAGACCTGAACGGAACAAGTCTCCAAGTATTAAGTCAGTCACAAGCCTCCAGGTTCTGGGGGTCTTAGTGTTTCCCTGGCGGCTGTCACTGATGATGAAGCCATGAAGGGAAGCGTTGGTCCAGCTATCTTTCCCTGGGGCTGAAAGAAAGTGGAAAGTGGTAAAGTAAGCACTGCTTACAGGTAGCACAGGACGGTGCAGGTGACTGGTGATGCCACCTGAGCCCTTGACTTATTTCACTGAACAGGACAGCCAATTTCAGACTCCAAACCCAGATATCCTGGATCCATCCCTGCTTCTTTTTTAACTGTACCAGAACTGAATTCCACATCCTCCTTCCTCTGCTTTCTCAAAGTGCTCAAGTGCAAAAAGACTCCCCCATGCTTTTTCACACTGCCTTTAGCACACTCCCTGCTTTGCACGCATGTTGCTTAATCTGGAAGATCAGCACCACATAGCCATTCATTCCCCTCTCCTGGTGAGAAAGGGGAGAGAACTGGGGAAAAAAAGGTAGGACTTCTTGTAGGTTGAGATAAAATTATTTACTAAGAAAGAAGGGAGAAATAATAGCAGTGATGATGTTGTGCATGTATGCAATATCTACAAAACAAGTGGTGCGCAATGCGATTGCTCACCATCCACCCTTTTCCTGAGCAGTGGCTGCCCCCCAGCCGACTATCCATTTTAAAGCTTTCTCAGGTGACATCATACAGTAAGGAATATCCCTGGGTCAGCTGTCCTAGCACAGTCCACTCTCAGATCCTTACTGGCAGGACAGTATGAGAAGCTGAAATGTCCGTGGTTCGCCTCCAGTGCTGCATCCAGGTGTGCAGTGCTCAATGCAGGAGAGACATGGAGCTGTTGGAGCGTCCACAGGGGGAGCACAAAAATGCTGCATGGGGTGGAACAGCTTCCTGCAAGCACAGGCTGAGAGCTGAGGCTGTTTGGCATGGAGAAGGCAGGCTCTGAGATGACAAGAGAGTGGCCTTCAGTATCGAAAGGAGCTGTAAAAAAGAAGGGAACAAACTCCTTTGCAGTGTCTGTTGTGGTTGGACGAGGAGAAGAGGTTTCAGACTAAAAGAGGGGAGATTTATATGTCAGATAAGGAAAAAGTTTACTACAATAAGGGTAGTGAAGCACTGGCACTGGCTGCCAAGAGAGGTGGTGGTTGCCCTGTTCTGGTAACATTGGAAGTCAGGCTGGATGGGGTTCTGCACACCTGACTGAGCTATAGGCATTCCTGTTCACTTCAGGGAAATTGGATTACATGACCCTAAAATGTCCCTTTCAACTCTAGGGATTCTATGATTGTCTGTTCAGCACTGCTCAGCAACAAAGAAAACATGGGTGTGTTGTCAACATTGTTTTTCTACCAAAGCCAGACACTATGAAGAAACTCTCCCATCTGAAAACAGTGCAATATCTGTTCCTTATTCTATATCATTTACAGCAAGTCCCACACTTACATCCTGATTGGTTACTATCACCTTTTCTGCCTTTTGATATATATACACACATATCACTCCTGCAAGTGTGTGGGCTATCCCTCTAAATCACAAGTGCCAAACCTTTTGTGCCTGGCCACACTGAGTGAAAAGGAATTGTCTTGAGCTGCATGTAAAATGTATAATGGAGTTTATGCATATATTCACGATATATATAATATGACATAATTACTGTATATTTCTTCTGCAGTGAATATGCTAACTTATCAAATTATTTTATGAAATAGCACAAGCCCAAAATTAATAATTAAATAAGAAAACTTACGTATCTGCTTAATAACAAAAAATGTCTTTACAGGCAGACATGTGTGTAGGTAAATTGAAATATTATCATTGTCTATCACCAGGTTCTACTCACAAATGGCAAACACGTGTGTCAGTGTAACATATGCAGGTTAAGATCTGACTGAGTGAGTATGGTAGGCATGAGAGGCAGTCAGCCCTGCCCTGCTCCCTCCCCTCGACAGCATTCCATAGTCTCCTGTGCAGGCAGTGCTTGAGCTATGTGCAGTCAACTCATGAAAAATATTGCTAAAAGTCTCCTAGTAATGCTAAAAGTTTGCAGTCTTGTGGGGATGTGTTACTGACTGCCCAGGGCTGAATGTGGCCCACAGGTTGGACACACCTGCTCTAAATTGTCCATGGAGTTCCTTTAGTCCATGACTTTGAGCTCCATCTGTCATAACAGACCCTCAGGGCTGGAGGAATGATGCATGCTGTTGGATTGCTGCATGCCATCCAGTGCCCAGGTAGCCAAGAGGGCCAACGGCATCCTGGCCAGCATTAGAAATCAGAAAAAGCAGGAGCAGGGAGACAATCATCCCCCTCTACTCAGCTCTGGTGAGGCCGCACCTCAAGTACTGTGTTCAGTTTTGGGCCCCTCACTACAGGAAAGACACTGAGGCACTGGGACATGTCTAGAGAAGGGCAATGAAACTGGTGAGGGGTCTGGAGCACAAGTCTTATGAGGAGCAGCTGAGGGAGCTGGGATTGTTCAGTGTGGAGAAGAGGAGGCTCAGGGGAGACCTCCCTGCACTCTACAACTTCCTGAAGGGAGGCTGTGGTGAGGAGGGGTTTGGTCTCTTCTCCCAGGCAACAAACAGGACCAGGGAAATGACCACAAGTTGTAGCAGAGGAGATTTAGATTAGACATAAGGAAGACCTATTTCTCTCAGAGAGTGGTCAAGCACTGGAATGGCTGCCCAGGGAGGTGGTGGAGTCTCCGTCACTGGCAGTGTTCAAGAAGAGTCTGGATGAGGAGCTGCGAGATCTGGGTTAGTGCTTGTGGTCATGATGGTAATGGGAGGAAAGTTGGACTGGATGATCTTGCAGGTTGTTTCCAACCTTGTGATTCTATGATTCTGTGATTGTATGATTGTATGATTCTATGATTCTATGCTGAAGCCCGTTCTTGTTCCACCAGAATTCATTCTTCATTAATGTAGATGATTCTTGAAGCAATAGCATTGATAAGGCATATAGCAAACCTAGTAGTGATGACATGCAGTATTAGGTAGCAATTAACACAATACAACTGAAATCATTGGTTATGCTCATTCATCCTCAAATCGCCTTTGAAATGAGAGATACACAGCAGACTTCCATATCCTTCTACATGATCCATCAGGTGCGCTCAGGTCCTTGAGCAAAATCAATCCCATGGATAGGCTAGCCTTTGTTCAAGGCAGGAAGAACCAGAACTATCTTGCCCAGCATGTTATTCACGTGCATTACAGGTACTTTATTTCCTTTTACAGGACACAGGAGTTTTGATTGGGCAGGGCCAGCTTGACTGGCAGATTCCCCAGTGTTTTCTAACCAGGTGGCTTTTACTAAATGTGTGTCCGAGTGTTTAAATGTGCCAGCACCTGTTGCTCTCAGAATAGTCTTGAACAGTCCATTGTATTATATGATGTGGGATAGGCTGTGTGATATACCTGTGCATACTACTTGGCCCAGGTGTTTGTGGGGTTGTTTTGGAAAGTCCTGTTATCTGACTCAATTATTTCTGGGTACCATGTTACCACAAGACTTGCTTTTCAAGGCCCAGGATATGTTTCTAGCCATCCAGTGGTTGCTTCCACCACTGCAAGCACAGAACACTTATGACACTTGCCATAGCAGGTCTGTGGGAGTCTGATATAACCCACCTGCCAGGCCTTCCCATATTGATATTTCAGCCACTGTCTGCCATGCCAAAGAGGCTTTATCTGTTTGGCTTGCTTGATTACAGTACATGTTTCATGTTTGTGGATAACCTGTACAGTAAGGTTTTCCCCTCAGTTCCTAGCCCATCTAACTGTTGCATCTTTTCCTTGATGGCCTAGGGTGTCATAAGCTCAATGAGTTAAAAATAATTCACCCTTATGTTGCTAGTGCAGATCTACTTGAGTCATTTCAGTCCTACTGGCCTGATCCACCTGCTGCTTGTTTTGATTCTCTTCAGTTGCACGACTCTTAGGTATGTGAGCACCTACATGAGACCTTTACAACCAAGTTCTCCACTCAGACAACAGTACCTTTCCACAGTGCAGAGGCCAGATGGGTTTGCCACTGTGCTGCCAGTTGTTCTGCTTCCATTGCAGTAAACCACACCCATAGGAGATGGCCACTATCCAGGAGTCCGTGTAGAGGTAGAGCATGGCACATTCACCAGTATCTGAAGCCTGCTGGATGGCCTTCACTGCTGCAAACTGGCCCCACTCATCTTCTCCTTCTGCAGTTTCTGTGATTTGTCACGTTGACTCTCCATATAGCAGCCTTCCACCTCTGATGCTTTCCCACAATGTGACAGGTTGCATCAGTGAACAAGGTATGCTGCTTCTTACTCTCTGCTAGTATATTATACAGTGGAGCCTAAAAATTCCTAAAAACTGGATTTCCTGTGTAGGTCCCTTGACCGTTGTTTATGACAAAACCAGATCTCATTAGGATTTGGATTATTTTCTTCCCTTTCTCAAAAACTTCCTCTGCTGTGTTGCTCGACATGGTGATGCCACCAATGACTGTGGGTGTTCAGAAGCTTCTTCCTTTTTCAGAGCAGTCTGGATCAGCCCATGACAAATGGTAGGGCTGTGTTTCCACCTCTGGGGCTGTCAATTCCAGGCGTACTAGATGCCCCTCCAAATGGAAGCAAAATGTGGCCTCCACTCTGTTTCTCAATCCAGAGGGATTGAGAAAAAAGTATTGGTGATGTCAGTTGTGGCATACAACTCGGCTGCCTTTGACTCCAATTTGCATTGAAGTTCTAGCATGTCTGGCACAGCAGCCCTTAGCAGTAGTGTGACTTCATTCAGGCCATGATAGTCCGCTGTTAGCCTCCACTCTACACGGGACTTTTGTACTGGACATATGGGGCTGTTGGTGAGTGAAAGGGACTTTCACCTTGGTTCTTCAGTTGACAAATCAACTGATGAATGGGAATCAGAGAGTCCCAATGGGTGCAGTATTGTCACTAGTGCACTGTTACAGCAGTGATCTGCACCTACTGTTCTACTCTTAGCAACCCCACAACAGAAGAGTCCTCTGAGAGACCAGGTAGGGTAGACAACTGCTTAATTTCCTCCATCTCCAAGGCAGCTATACCAAAAGCCTACCGATACTCTTTTGGGTCCTTGAAGTACCCTCTCCTGAGATGCATGGAGACTATGAGCCAGTCACTCATAATGGAGTCCTTTTGCCATTCATTCATAAACCAGTGTTACACAGTACATAAAATTATTATCAATCCAGTCCCCAGAGGTGATAAGCAGCAGCACAATTGAATATATAGAGAGTAAGTCAGGTGCTACATAGCACACCTCTGAAAACAGGCACATCAACTCTGAGAGCAGAAAAATCAAGACCATGACGAGCAATTATGAAACTTAATGCTTATAATAATTTTGTTTTGACACACTCTGGTCAGATCTCTGTTGTCTTAACCCTTCGGGCCCCACAGTGGGTGCCAAAAGGATGGTGTGGTTTGACAGGCCGGCAGCCTGCTCCTGTGCTTTGAAGACTTACTCCTTGAACAGTGACCAGCATTCTGGGCCCCTTTATCCTTCAGGACTGAATCCCAAGGAATTCACCTTACCATTTTCCTGGACAGTTCAAAGTCTGCCCTCTGGAAGTCCAAGGCAGCAGCTTTGCTGCCTCTTCCCTGATTTCACCAACAACTCTACCATTTTGTGGTCACTCTGTCCAAGACAGCTCCTGATCCCCACATCTTCCACCAGACCCTCTTTGTGAACAGGAGTTCTAGAGGGGCACCTCCCCTGGTATGTTCTCTTACCAGCTGCATCAGGAAGTTGCCTTCTGAACACTCTGGAAAGCTCCTAGATTTCTGCTTCTGCGCAGCATTGTATTTTTAGCACATATTAGGGAAGTTGAAGTTCCCTGTAAGAATATGGGCTGGTGATCACAAACTTCTGCCAGCTGCTTGTAGAACACCTCATCTGTCCCTCCACCCTGGTCAGGCTGTCTATTAGAGACGCCCACCAAGATGCCCGTCTTGCTGGCCCTCCCCCTGATCCCTACCCATGGAGATTCAGCCTTATCATTCCCAAGCTCAACAGCATTGAAATACTCTCCATATGCATATATATGCACGATATCCCCTTTTGCATCGGGTGCCTAAAGAATGCCTGCTTTCTAACTAAGTCTTAAGAGTTTCATGATGGATCAGTTTATAATAACATGCAGAGTAATGCAGTAGATTGCTGTGGTTTAACCCAGCAGTAGCTGAACACCATGCAGCCATTGATCCCCAACCTCCTCCCAGTCAGATGGGGAGAGAATTGAAAAAAAGAGTAGAACTTCTGGGTTGAGATAAAAGCTATTTAATAAGACAGGAAACAAAGAGAGAAATAACAATCATATAAATTTATAATTGTCATATCTGCATCCATACGTACACAAATTAAGTGGTACACAACACAATTGCTCACCATGCACTGACAAATGCCTATCCTTTCACCAAGCAGTGGCTGCCCCTCGGCCAATTTCCCTCCATGTTATAGTTTTATCACATGATATAGGTTTCTCATATGGTACAGAATATCCCTTTGGGCAGTTTAAGTCAGCTATCCTGGTACTGTCCCCTCGCAGCTCCTTGTGTGCCCTCTCAGCCCCCTCACTGGCAGGGCAGTACAAGAAAATGAAATGCACTGCTCTGCAATAGCTGCACAACAATGCTGTGTTATCAAAATTGTTTTTCTCCTAAAGCCAAACCATGGCATTATTCCAGACACTCTGAAGCAAATCAAATCAACTCCATCCCATCTGAAACATGGCCAATAACCACACCTTATTCTGTACCATTTGAAGCATGTTCAGGTCCCACAGTTTCCCATACACCCCAATTACCATCACTTCTCTTTACAGCAGGTATCGTTCTGTAGTTTACAGGTTGTCCCTGCAAATGGATGTTATAGAGAGTGATGAAGTCTTCCCTCAGCCTCCTTTCCTCCAGATTAAAGTCACAGTTCCCTTGTACGTCTGTGCCTTATTTTCTAGTCCCTTCATCAGCCTTGTTGCTCTTCTCTGCACATGTTCAAGCAAGTCAGTAACCTTTTTGTAGCAAAGGGCCCCAAACTAAACAAGATATTCACTGCACAGCCTCACAAGTGCTACACTTGTGAGGGGACGATTGCTTCTCTGGAAATGCAGGCGGGAAGAAGAGGGAAATGGGATTTCTGTAAAAATAAAATAATTAGTTTGTACACCTGAGAATGATCAAAAGGGGGAAATTTACAATTGCTGTGGTTTTTTTTCTTTTCTTTCTTTTTTTTTTTTTTTCAATGCCCTGTGTTCTCCAAGAGAAGGGCAGGCAAGACTAAGTTGCAGTTATGTAACCTAAAAAGACACTTGAATTTGCAAACCTGAGATTGAAGCAAAGGGAACAGAAGTGCTGACCCACTTGGAAAAGGAGAAACAGTCCTCTGTCACTATTTGTGCCTCCGATGGTGGCCCATTTCCAGTCTGACAGCACGGTTACTGAAAAGACATCTTGATTTTCTTCCAAAGATATATTAAATCTGTGTTGTTGGCAAACCTTTTTTCTGTTCTGAAAGTTTAAGAAGGTCATGTCATGAATACAGATGTGTAACTTAGCTGAGGACTGAGAACATTCTAGAAGAAATCTTTTCTTGAAACTTGAAACATCCCTGAAGCTGCTGCTCTTTTCTGCTATGCTTCAAAAAACAGTCCAGGACAAAATCTTTATGCGTGGCTTTCTGTTTTCCAACTGAAAGTCTTTTTCAAAATTTCTTTCACCTCCTTGTTTCTGAATGTGTAGATGAAGGGATTTAGCAGAGGAGTTATAACAGTATTTAAAATGGTGATTATTTTGGTCAGTTCCAAGGAAGCTTTGATGGAAGGCTTGACGTGGAGAAAGATAGTGGATCCATACCAAACAGTTATTACCATGAGGTGGGAAGAACAAGTGGAGAACGCTCTTCTGCGGCCTTGTGCAGATGGGATCTTCAGTACAGTATATATGATATAAGTATATGAGACCAAGGTAATGACACAGGAGCCAAGGATGACAACGGCAAACATGATGAAGCACACCATCTCCACAAGGGAGGTATCTGTACAGGAAAGGATAATCCAGGGAGAGATGTCACAGAAAAAGTGGTTGATGACATTAGAGCCACAGAAAGACAACCTGGAAATCAAAAATGTGGGCACTGAAATGGTCAGGAAACCACCTATCCAAGAAACCGCTGCCAGCCATGTGGACAGAGTGCTGTTCATGATGGTGGTGTAGCTTAGGGGGTAGCATATGGCCAAGTAGCGGTCGTATGCCATGACAGTGAGGAGGAAATATTCTGTGCAACCGAAAGAAAAGACGAAGTACATCTGAAGGAGGCAACCTGTGAAGGAAATGGATTGACTCTGTGACCCCAAATTAACCAATGTCTTTGGGACACAGGCAGTGGTGAAGCAGATCTCCAGGAAGGCAAAATTACAAAGAAAATAATACATAGGGCTGTGGAGATGACGGTGCGTCGTCACCAGAATGATAATGGAGATATTGCTCATTACTGTCAGGACATATGCAAAGAGGAGGAAGAGAAACATCGTTAGCTGCAAATATGGAGAGCCAGGAAATCCAACCAGGATGAACTCCTTCACATGGGTGCAACTTCTGTTCCACATCCAGTCCTAACAAGCAAATAACGGACTCACTGAAGATGGATGCACCGGTGCACCCCTTCCAAACCGCCAGAGAAATGTTATACCCAAATTCACCATGGATTTGAGTGCAGTGAGAAATCAGTCACTTGGATCTGGATTCATTCTACTAAACCTTAGCCATGTTGCTAAAGAGACAGACCTAGAAACAGGGACAATTCTGTGCACTTGCCAGGCAGTTAGCCTCTCTGAAGTGTAATTCAACTTACCTCTTCTCAGTAGGGTAATCGGGATGGGATGAAGAGCCTTGTGGAGAAGACAGTATTTCTCTTCTTTGGCCATAAGGGGGAACTGAGAGAATTAGCTTACACCTGGACCACAAAGGTTGCGGTGTATCCTATCTTCTTCTCAGCATTTTGGTATGATTTGAGAGAATGGAGTCGTCTTCATCTGAACTAGTTATAGCCAAAGGAGACAGACGGGCACTTAGAGGTGCAGTTTATATCAAAGCAAAATGGTTTTATGCTATTTTAATAAATCACATCCTAATCTGTATATCTTCCCACTGACAATGAGGAAACACTAGCAGCTGTTTCCAAAGGAGGTAGTTGAAATGTAGATTAGGTCAGCTCCTGATGCCTGTAACAGCCAGACAGAATCTGAGCAAATTCAAGATCTGCTCTCTAACAGAACAGCAGAACAGGGTGCAGAAATGAACAGATGAACAAATGTGTATTTTTAAACAATTATTGTGCATGAAGCTTTCACTTTCAAAACTGATTTCATTTAAGATCATGAAGATAAACTCCCAAGAAGACAGCAAGAAAAACAATAAGAAACATTAGTAAACATTAGTACACTTTTTTTTTTTTTTTTTTTTTTGGTGAAAAATCAAAGTATCTCTTTCTGTCTGAGAAGAAAATGAATCCATCTAATCCTTCCTGACCTCTGAGGGGAATCTCATCATAGTGATGCACTTTTCAATGCAAGTTGTTAAAGCTTTGCCAAAGAAACATGGTTATTTCCATGACTGCTAAATTTCCCACAGAATCAATCCATTTCTACACCAGTTCTCTATCTCAGTACACACTACTTCTTTCATTCCTCTGCCTGGCTTTCTGACTGTAATTTTTGATGTATTTTTAATTAATTGACTATACTGGACTACACTGTCTTAGCAAAAACTGAAATTGTATTACGCCCTTCATTAAAGCTTCATCTAGGCAAAGTGCTGAGCAGACAAGGCACTGTTATTTCACTCTTTCCTCAAAACCCTTGGGCCCCTCTGTCTGCTGAGAGTTATATTCCAATTATGCTTTCCTAAAATCAGAGTGGAAGAGTATGTTCTGCTCTTGAGGATATAGGAAAATTTTCACCTACTCCCCTGGCAGCGGAAAAATTTTCTGAAAAGCATCTGTGTTTTTCCAGAGTCTTTAGGAAGACTGATTGATCCATAAGTCTTAGAAAAAAGAAAGCAAGAGAATTAAATTGGTTGCATTCACTTTACAGAAGCTCACATTTATACTGGGATTTTTAGAGGGGAAGTCTTCACACACCTCCTAAAGTTGACAAGGTTGCCAATCATTGCTTGTAAGAAATAATGTTGCAAAATAGAAATGAGAAGATTGCAAATATTAATGTAGGGCTTTTTAGGAAGATGGGATAATTTTGCTGGTCAGCGTAGGAGAGACATGGAGCTGTTGGAGCACGGCCAGAGGGGCCACTAAAATGCTCCAAGGGATGGAACACCTCTCTGCAAGGACAGGCTGAGAGAGCTGGGGTGTGCAGCCTGGACAAGAGAAGGCTCTGAGGAGACCTCAGAGCGGCCTTCAGTATCTAACAGGGCTGTAAGAAAGAAGACAGCTTTCACCAAACCCATGGCCAACTTCCTCTGGGATATCAGGTCCATTTCCTATGCAAGTTATGCTGTCCGGATCTTTCTCATCACCACTGGAGCTCAATTTTCTTATCTCACTGTCATAGCCTATGACTGCTACGTTGCCATCTGCAAACCCTGCTCTATGGAACTCCTCTGGGCAGCAGTGCTTGTGCCAACACAGCAGCAGCTGCCTGGGGCAGTGGGGTTATCTGTGCTGTGCTGCACACTGCCAGTACATTTTCAGTACCTCACTGCCAAAGTAAGCCTGTGGAGCAGTTCTTCTGCGAAGTTACTGGCCACAATAAGGTGGCCATTATCCTTATATGATAACCAGTGTACCTCACATTAGCAAAGCCCATCTTTTCTTCATAGTTTTTGTAGTTTCATTGTTGTAATTAAGATAATACATGTGCAAAATACATGCTGTAACATCTTTCACTTCCTCTTTAACGTCTACCTTTATTTTTCTCACCCTAAGTCCTTGTGCACTGATGGAGTCAGATTCCCTAAACACATAAATCAAGTAAGGATAATATTATTTTCCTTTGTTCCAACCTCTTCCTTTCTCCTCTGCAGGCAGGAGCAGGCGATGAGGCCTTCTGGGACATAAGGGAACACTGCTGTTTCATAGTCAGCTCGCCGCCCGCCAGGACGCCTCCGTCATTCCCTGCAAGGCTCCCCTCCAGCAGGTCAGCCCCTAACCTGTACTAATGCATGCAGTTATTCCTCTCCACATACAGGACCTTGTGTTTCCCCTTGTTGAACTTCATGATGCTCTTTTCTGCCCATCCATCCAGCCTGTTGAGGTCTCTCTGAATGGCACACAGTCCTGTGGTATATCTTCCACTCCACCCACTCTGGTATCATCAGCAAACTTGCTGAGGGTACACTCTGTTCCTTCATCCAGGTCACTGAGGATGAAGTTGAACAAGATCAGACTCAGTACAGACCTGTGGAGGATGCCACAAGCCACAGGCCTCCAGCCAGACTCTGCAGCTGCTTACAGCTATGAGCCCCGTCATTCAGCCAACTCTCAATCGACCTCACTGTCTACTCATCTAATCCACATCTTCCAAGATTGTCTACATAGATGTTATGGGGAAGAGTGTCAAAAACCTGGTCAAAGTCCAGGTAGACAACATCCATCCCATCTACCCAGCTAGTCATCCTGTCAAAGAAAGCTATCGGAGTGGTTAAGCATGATTTCCCCTTGTTGAAAAAGTGTTTACTGTTCCTGATCACTTTTTTTGCCCTCCACTTGCTTTCTTCTTCCTCCTGATATATCAATTTTTTTTGTCCATTACACCCCTTGACAGATTAAATACCAAACAGGCCTTAGCTTTTCTGCATATTCTGAGAACGCTCCTGTATTCTTTCTAAGTGGCCTGTCCCTTTTTCCACATTCTGTACACTTCTTTCTTTTGTTTGAGTTTTCTCATCATCTCCTTGCTCATCCAAGCAGTTCTCCTGCCTCCTTTGCTAGAATTCTTACTAGTGTGAATGCACTGACTCTGAGCCTGAAAGATGAGATGCTTGAATACTGACCTCCTCTCTTTAACTCCTCTTCCTTCTAGTGCCCCATCCCATGAGATTCCTCCAAGCAGGATCCTGAAGAAGCCAAAGCTGCAATTCTGTTTGTTGCTTCGCATCCTCCCTGAAAGAACCTGAACTCTACCATCTCATAGTTGCTGCTGCCAAGGCTACCCACAGATTTTACATTTCCAACCAGTCCTTCATATTTGTTAGTGCAAGGCCCAGATACACGTCTCCTTCTTGGCTTTTCCATCACCTGTGTCAAAAGTTACCATCGGTTCTCTGCACAGACCCACAAACCTCTTGGACTGTTTCTGCCTGGCTATGAAATCTCTCTATCAGATATCAGGTTAGCTGAAGTCCCCATGCATGAAGTTCTGCAGGGGTTGTGATTGTGAGGATGCTTCCAGCTGACTGCAGAATGCCTCATCAACTTCTCATCTCAGTCAGGTGGCCTGTGGTAAAAACTCACAACGTATCAACTGTTAGTCTGCCCATTAATTCTTACCCATCACCACTTCTGTTGCCTTTCCTGCCTCTCCCTGTCCACTTCCTTGGCTCCATGTTTCTGTTGGACCACAACATGTATGGTCAAATGTATTTCTTTGCTATCATCTCCCCTCCACTTGCCCTGTGTGATGACACAGTCGGGGGGAACATGTTACATTTAGGCCTGGCAGCATTCATGCTTAATGACTGTGACAAAGTGTCTGCTGAGATTGGATTCTATGGTACAGAGGAGACCTTATGGAGAAAAGTTGATGTTAAACAACAGTTTAAAAGCAGTGGTCTCCATATTGGTGCCCATGAAGAGGGTCTATTCCCCTGTTACAAAAAAGACCCACTGATATCAAGATGCACTTATTTTTTTCAAGCTGTTGCTGACAGAGGTCAAGTCAGTCTGCACTCACTCCCATGGGCTTTTCTGTACACTGATGCTGGCTTGGTGCTCTTCCTTGCTCTTTCTCTAGCATAACTGGCATTGGTCGTGGCACAAGATCACACTGGAGATCTGCCTTCTTCGTCACATTAGGCTCTAAGACAGTGCCCTTCACTTTGCTTCAGTTGTTTGCTTCAAGATAAAATGGATTAGTTCTCTTTCACTAGTATGAGGCACAATCCAATGCTTGTTGCCTTCTGTCTCTACTGCACAATAAATTTTTATAGTTTTCCTTACTCTGAAGATAGACCTGAAGGGTTTTTTCACATGGCTTCCTTTAATTTTCCCAGCTAGAAGGGAACATGTTCCACACTGGGAGCATGAGAGGAAGCTGAAAGGTTCTGCCTCAGCCACTTGAAGTGACTTGCTCTGAATCTTTCAGCCTGTGTTTGCCACAGATGACCTAAGATGGTTCAGAGACATTTTGGTGTCATTTGATAAGAATAAAGCCAAGTTTCTGAGGTTCCCACTGGCCATTTCAACTGTGGGTCAATCCTAAGAGCCCACCAACTTGTCTCTGGGAAGGTTTTGTGTGCTGGGTTGGGCAGTTTGTAATAATTAATAATAAATAATAATAAATAATAATAAATAATAAATAATAATAAATAATGCCATCCTCTCAATATAATGTAACACTGCTTGACTTCTGTCTTGAAGAAATATGAATTTTCAGAGTGCGTAATCACTGTAGAAGAATTATTGATCCTTCCCTTTACTTGCATTGCCACTGCTCAGTCATGGTGTGCATTTAGTCTTCTTAATCTTCCAGGTGCTTTCATCTACCCTGATTATGCTGGAAAGCCACATTTCCAGAATCCTGCCTGGACATATGCACTTCCCATTGTTCTCCAGATATTTTATTATCTTACTCTTTGATCACTCAGATCCTTCTCACCTGCCCAGTTGCTGCTTTGAGTTTCAAAGCATTCAAGTTTGCTAGTCTTTCAGTAGTCTGTCTGTGTCCTTAGCCAGCTTCACAACGTGTTTATTTTTATTATTTCCCATCTCTCTGTACAAAACACTTCTTGTAGAGCTATCTGTAGGGGAAGATGAGCCTCTCTGGAGATATACAGCTGAGGAGTGGACTGCATTTCCTGCCTATCTAGTTCTTCACAGAATGCTACTTGGGTCAATATCAAGTGGAGGATGGTGCTTGAAAAGCACAAAATACTGACAAAGTTTCCAGTCTTCTATCAAGTTATGGAAGAGATGTGACTCATTATTGCTTCTGCACTGCAATGAGCCCCATGGTGTGTTTGGTACTAAGTCTACTAAGTTGAGGTATTGAGATAAGAATGATGTAACTCCTTGAGAAGGTAAACTCAGAAGGAAAAGTTGAAGAGACTTGCAGTGTTAATGGGCCCCATTGAGGGCCATTACTTACAAAACTCCCCATGGACTTTATAGAGCAGATAATTGAAGACAGGCAAAGAACTGTGCTGAGAAAACTGTCAGAAGGGCCAAGGTCTGATCTCAGACACTGGGAGAAGAGATCTACCGTTCATGCATTACTGAGGGCCCTTCCAGGGCAGCATGTGGGATGTATGGAGTGTTTCCAAGTGAAGGACGATGGTATGACACCTCTCAGCCTATGCAAAGAAGCAACAGGTCCTCCGTGCCAGGAGTATAATGCGTCTCCTCATTAGCCATGGCTAAGGGATCAAAGATTTCAGTGCAGTTGAGGCCTTCCATCCTTGCCAGCGCCTTCTACCTGCTCTGCTGCAGGTTTTCCTGTGCTTCTTGACACCTACCTGAAGGCCCTAGACACCCAACTCCATTGCCAATCTTGCTCTCACCCTGGCATTTCCCTACAATCATGCATGTGTCTCCACCTTCTCCAGCTGTTCCTTGAAGTACAAAGCTGTGAGCTGACCACAAACTATATCTAGGTGACCTCTGGTACCACAGTACTGTCCCCTTTTGTGACATTTCTTCCTTCTTGTGTACCTAGGCTGTACTTTTTTGGGCATTTTTTTCTCATTCAAGCTTTTGCCATTAACGAGAACTCTGTTATCTTGAAAACCACTATTCAACAGGCATCCCATCCCATCAGCTTTCTCGTGGCCTGTTTCAGCTGAACAGAAGCAACCTCAGCACAATCATCCAAGGGGAATAAAATGGGAAATCAATGGACCAGTGAAGGGGAAATCTATAGGAATTAAAGGGAACATCTAGGGGAAGGCAAAAGACAACCTAGGGGAAGAAAAGGGACACACTGGGTAGTGCATGGGTAAACCTAGGAGAAGACAAGAGGCAGTGCAGGGGAAGGCAAAGGGAAAGCAAGGGGAAACCTAGGAAAAGGAAAGTGATCACCGACTGGAAAGCAAGGGGAAGACAAAGGCAAACTACTGCAAGGCAAGATGCAACTTACGAGAAGGGAAATGGGAAACATAGTGGAAAATAAAGGGAAACCTAAGGAAAGGCAAAGGGAACACAGTGGGAAGGTAATAGACAGTCAATGGGAAACCTAAAGGACTTCAGGGGGAAACCTAGTGGAAGGCAAGAGGAAACCTAGGAGAACACATATGGCAACACAGTGAAGGAAAAGGGAAACATCAGGGAAGAGCAGGGGCAACCTAAGCGAATCACAGAATTACAGGGGCTTGAAGGGACCTCAAGTGTCACAGAATCACAGAATCACAGAATCACAGAATCACCCGAGTTGGAAGGGACCCCAAGGATCATGTAGTTCCAACCCCCCTGCCTAGCAGGGCCACCAAACATACACATTCAGATCAGGTTGCCCAGGACCCCGTCCAACCTGGCCTTAAACACGTCCAAGGACGGGGCATCCACAACCTCCCTGGGCAGCCCGTTCCAGGGCCTAACCACTCTCCTAGTAAAGAACTTCCCCCTAACATCCAACCTAAATCTTCCCTCCTTCAACTTAAAACCATTTCCCCTAGTCCTGCTGTTGTCAGCCCTTTTGAAGAGTTTACTCCCCTCCTGGGTGTAGGTTCCCTTCAGGTATTGATAGGCTGCAATGAGGTCACCCCGCAGCCTTCTCTTCTCCAGACTGAACAAGCCCAACTCCCTCAGCCTGTCCTCATAGGGGAGGTGCTCCAGCCCCCTGATCACCTTAGTCGCCCTCCTCTGGACCCTTTCCAAAATCTCAATGTCTTTCTTGTACTGAGGGCTCCACACCTGGACACAGTACTCCAGATGGGGCCTCACAAGAGCCGAGTAGAGAGGGACAATCACCTCCCTGTCCCTGCTGGCCACCCCTCTCCTGATGGAGCCCAGGATCCCATTTGCCTTTCGAGCTGCCAGAGCGCACTGCTAGCTCATATTCAGTCTCTCGTCCATCAGGACCCCCAGGTCCTTCTCTGCCGAGCTGCTCTCAAGGACCGCTCCTCCCAGCCTGTACAGGTGCCTGGGGTTCTTCCGGCCCAAATGCAAAACCCTGCACTTTGCCGTGTTGAACCTCATCAGGTTCACCCGAGCCCAGCCCTCCAGCCTGTCGAGGTCCCTCTGAATGGCATCCCTTCCTTCCACCGTATGAACTGCACCACTCAGCTTGGTGTCGTCAGCAAACTTGCTGAGGGTGCACTCAATTCCCTCATCAATGTCATTAATAAAGATGTTAAAGAGCACCGGTCCCAAGACAGACCCTTGGGGGACACCACTTGTTACCGGCCTCCACCTGGACATAGAGCCATTGACCACCACCCTCTGTCTGCGGCCTTTCAACCAATTGCTTATCCATCGGGTCGTCCACCCATCAAATCCACTTCCCTCCAATTTGGAGATGAGGATGTGGTGGGGGACCATGTCAAAGGCCTTGCTCAGGTCCAGGTAAATGACATCGGTCGCCTTCCCTTCGTCCACCAATGCCGTCACTCCATCATAGAAGGCCACAAGATTAGTTAGGCATGACCTTCCTTTGGTGAAGCCGTGCTGGCTGTCTTGGATCACATGCTCGTTCTTTATGTGACCGAGCATGTTGTCCAGGAGGATCTGTTCCATGATCTTCCCAGGCACGGAGGTGAGACTCACCGGCCTGTAGTTCCCCGGGTCCTCCCTGCTCCCCTTCTTGTATATGGGAGTGACGTGACCCTTCCTCCAGTCGTCCGGGACCTCACCTGACAGCCACGACTTCTCAAATATGATGGAGAGCAGCTCGGCAACCACCTCAGCCAGCTCCTTCAGGACCCTGGGATGCACGCCATCCGGCCCCATAGACTTGTATTCATTCAGTCTAAGGAGGCACTCTCGGACTTGCTCTGCCCTTACAGTGGGGATGGATTTACCTCCTTGGTCCCCACATAGAGGTTTGGTGATGCAGGGTTCAGGGACGTGAAAAAGACTAGAATCCTGGCCACCAGTGAAGACCGAGGTGAAGAACTCATTCAGCACCTCAGCTTTCTCTTCATCTGTTGAAGCCAGTTCTCCTTTTAAATTAACCAAAGTAGGTACGCCCGTTTTGGCCTGTCTCTTCTGGGCAATGTACCTGTAGAAGGTTTTCTTATTGTTTTTCACGTCCCTTGCCAAGTTCAGTTCTGCCTGCGCCTTGGCTTCCCTGATCCCACGTCTGCAAGTCCGGACAGCATTCCTGTACTCTTCCCAGGTGACACAGCCTTGTTTCCAGAGCTTGTACACCCCTTTCTTCGCCCTCAGTTCTCTCAGCAGGTCCTTGCTGAGCCATGCCGGTTTCCTACCTCGCCTGCCCACTTTCTTATTCAGAGGAATGGAGACCTCTTGTGCTTCCAGGAGGGCATCTTTGAAGAGCTGCCAGCTCTCCTAAACATCCTTGTCTTTGAGGGCAGCGCGCCAGGGGATCTTGGCCAGCAATCCATTGAGTAGTTTGAAGTCTGCTCTTCTGAAGTTCAGTGTCCTGGTCCTGCTCTTTGCCAGGCCCACATTGCTTGAGATCACAAACTCAACCAGGGCGTGGTCGCTGGAGCCCAGGCAGCCTCCAACCTTGACGCCTTTGATGATCTCCTCGGAATTGGTGAGCAGCAGGTCCAGCAACGCTTCACCTCTGGTCAGTCTGTCCAATACCTGAACCAGAAAGCTATCATCAATGGATTCCAAGAGCCTTCTGGAGCTCTTGCAGCTCGCCGTGTGGTTTTCCCAGCAACCAATATTTGTCCAACCCCCCAATAAATAGATCACACAGTAGGCGTCCAGACAGTTATTGAATAGCTCCATAAAAAGAGACTCCACAACCTCTCTGAGCAACCTCTTCCAGTGCTCCATCACTCTTACTGTAAAGAAGTCCTTCTGCATCTTTGTCTAGAACTTCATATATTCAAATTTTTGGCCGTTGTTCCTTGTCCTATCACTATACATCATTGAGAAGAGCCTAGCCTCATCCATTTGCCTCCCACCTCCCTTTAGATATTTAAAAACATTAATCAGATGCCTCCTTAGTCTTCCTTTCCCCAGGCTGAATAAACTCAGGTTACTCAGCCATTCTTCACAAGGGAGATTCCCCAAGCCCTTTATCATCTCTGTGGCCCTCCGCTGGACTCCTTTTAGGAGATCCCTGTCTGGTTTGAACTGGGGAGCCCAGAACTGGACACAGTATTCTAAATGTGGCCTCACTATGGCAGAGTAGAGGGGAAGGATCACCTCCGTCGACCTGCTGGCCATGCTCTTTCTAGTGCATCCCAGGATCCCATTTGTCTTTTAGGCCACAAGGGCACACTGCTGACTCATGACCAAGCTGTTGTTCAGCAGGACCCTCAGGGCCTTCGCTGCAGAGCTCCTCCCCAGGAGGTCATTCCCTAATCTGTTCTGTTGCATATGGTTATTCCTCCCCAGATGCAAGACTCTACACTTGCTTTTTTAAAATCTCATCAGGTTCCTCTTGCCCAACTCTCCAGCCTGTCCACGTCTTGTTGAATGGTAGCACAGCCTTCTGGTGTGTCAGGCCAGTCCCAGTGCCCACAGTGTGCCCCCACAATCCCCATCCTCAACACTGGTCCGTCATTGCCCAAGTCCCCAGTGTGTTCCAACCACACCCATTACCCTGAATGCCATTCCCTTCAACTCAGTGTATTAGATGAGTTGGACAAGCTGAGTCCTGTATGTTTCTTCTGGGGAAACTGGCTGCCCGTGGCCTGGACAGGTATGCCCTATTTTGGGTAAGAAATTGGCTGAGGGCCATGCCCCGAGTGTCGTGGTGAATGGAGTGAAGTCCAGCTAGCAACCTGTTTCAAGTGGTGTCCCCCAGGGCTCAGTACTGGGGCCCATCTTGTTCAATATCTTTATTGAAGACCTAGATGAGGGCATTGAGTGCACCCTCAGTAAATTTGCAGATGACACCAAGCTGGGAGGTGGTGTGGATCTGCCTGAGGGGAGGGAGGCCCTTCAGAGGGATTTAGACAGGCTGGACTGCTGGGCTGAGGTGAATGGGATGAGGTTCAACAAGGCCAAGTGTCAGGTCCTGCACTTTGGGCACAATAACCCCATGCAGCGTTATAGGCTTGGGGACGAGTGGCTGGATGAGAGTGAAGATGAAAGGGACCTGGGGGTGTTGGTTGATGCTCAGCTGAACGTGAGCCGACAGTGTGCCCAGGTGGCCAAGAGGGCCAACGGCATCCTGGCCTGCATTAGAAATGGTGTGGCCAGCAGGAGCAGGGAGGCGATCATCCCCTGTACTCAGCTCTGGTGAGGCCGCACCTCAAGTACTGTGTTCAGTTTTGGGCCCCTCACTACAGGAAAGACATTGAGGCACTGGAATGTGTCCAGAGAAGGGCAATGAAACTGGTGAGGGGTCTGGAGCACAAATCTTATGAGGAGCGGCTGAGGGAGCTGGGATTGTTCAGTCTGGAGAAGAGGAGATCCCAGAACATGGCAGCACAATCCCAGCCCCATCTATGCACCTTCCAAGCACATTCCAGCACATTCCCAGCACCATCCCATAACATCCCAGCACCATCCCAGCACATTCCATTACCACCCCAGCACCACCCCAGTATATACCAGTACTATCCCAGCACCATACCAGCATATCCAGGCACATCCCAGCACATCCCAGCACCACAGCAGCACCACACCAGCACCATCCTAATACCAACGGACACCAACCTACGCCATCCCAGCACATAACAGTACCATCCCAGATCATCTCAGAACCATCCCAGCTCAAACGAGTACCAAACCAGCACCACTCCAGCACATCCCAGCACAATCCCAGCACCTCCAAGCACCACCCCACACAATACCAGTACCATTGGACACCAACCCACACCATCCCAGTACACACAAGTACCATCCCAGCACCACCCCCGTATATACCAGTACTATCTAGTATCTACTAGATACTAGTATCTACTAGATACTAGGTATCTACTAGTACTAGTACTATCTATCTATATACCCAGCACATCTGAGTAGCATCCCAGGACCATCCAGAACCATCCCAGCACAACCCAGCACATCCCAGCACAACACACACTATCCAAGCGCATTCCAGCACATCCCACACTAACCCACACCATCCCAGCACGTCCCACCGCACACCAGCACCATCACAGCTCATCCCAGCACTATCCCTGCACACCCAGCACATCCCAGCACATACAAATACTGTCCCAAAACACCCCAGCACCATCCCAGCACATACAAATACTGTCCCAAAACACCCCAGCACCATCCCAGCACATGCCATTTCCATCCCAGCACCATCCCAGCACCATCTCAGCGTATACTGCTACCATCCCAGCACATACCAGTACCACCCCAGAGCATGTCAGCACAATCCCAGCCCGATCTAAGCACCTTCCAAACACATCCCAGCGCATTCCATTACCATCCCAGCAAAACCCCAGCATATGCCACTACTAACCTAACATTCCATACCAACACATCCAAGCACATCCCAGCACATCCCAGCACTACACCAGCACCATCCCACACCATTCCAGAACCATCAGACACCATCCCAGCACTGTCCCAGCACCATCCCAGCATCTCCCAACAGCGTTCCAGCACATCCCTGCACATACAAATGCCGTCCCAAGACATCCCAGCACCACTTCAGCACATTCCAATATTATCCCATCAATCTCAGCACATACCAGCACCATCCCAGCAGATACCAGTACCATCCCAGAACATCTCAGCACTGTCCCAGCACACTCCAGTACCATCCCTGCACCATGCCAGCACATAACAGCACCATCCCAGAACATCTCAGCATCACTCCAGCACATACCAATAACGTCCCAGCACAACTCCTGCACATCCCAACAAAATCATACACCACCCCAGCACATGCACATCCCAGAACCTCCTAGCACCATCCCAGAATATCCCAGCACCATCCCAGCACCATCCCAGAACATCCCAGTATATCCCAGCACATTCCAGCCCCAACCCAGAACTTCCCAGTACATCCCAGCACATCTCATCCCAGCCGCTGCATCCCAGAACATCCCACCACTTCGCAGCACATCCCAGTATGTCCCAGCACATTCCAGCCCCAACCCAGAACTTCCCAGTACATCCCAGCACATCCCCGTATATCTGAGCAACACCCCAGCAAATTCACATCACAATCCCACACCATCCCAGCAACATCCCAACACATTACCACACCATCCCAGCACACGCCAGCAACAGCCCAGCCCCATCCCAGCATCATCCCACACCATCCCTGCACAACCAGGACCATCCCAGCACGTTCCAGCACCATTCAAGCACATCCCAGCATAGCCCAGGTCCATCCCAGACCATCCCAGAGCATCCCAGCACATTCCAGCCCGATCCAAGTACATCCCAGCCCCATACCAGCACAATCCAATGCCATCCCAGTTCATCCCACACCATCCCAGCACATCCCAGTATCATCCCAAACCATCCCTGCACAAACCAGCACCATCCCAGCACAACCCAGTAAGTCCCAGCACCATCCCAGCACATGCCAGCCCCATACCAGAACCATCCAAGGACATCCCAGCACCATCCCAGCACATCCCAGCATATCCCAGAACCATCCCACACCTTCCCAGCACATCCCAGAACCATCCCAACACATTCCCACACCATCCTAGCACATCCCAGCCGCATACCGGCACCATCCAAGGACATCCCAGCACCATCTCAGGACATCCCAGCATATCCCTGAACCATCCTACACCTTTCCTGCACCATCCCAGAACATCCCAGCACATCCCAGCACATCCCAGCACCACCCCATCAAATCACAGCATCATCTCACACCATCCCATACCATCCCTGCACCATCCCAGAACCATCCCAGCACATTCCAGCACCATTCAAGCACATCCCAGCACATCCAAGCACCATCCCAGAACATCCCAGCACCTGTATCCCATCCATGTATCTATCTAGAAAATCAGCTTCCCCAGTCTTTCAGTGAACAGACAGAAAGACACCCACCCTGTGCTGCCTTCTCCTTCACCATTTTCTTCAGGACATGGCAGAGCCTCTGCGGATATTCTCCAATTCTCCATGCCTCTTTCCGTCTCTCAGGACCTAAACAGCATGAAAATACATTTCAGACAAACAAAGGATTGAACCGAATGGTCTTTTTGGTGAAGTCAACAAAGACAACAGCCACCCCTGGGACGCCTGTGGGGCTCCAGCATGGGAGGCAGCCAAGGATTTTTGCCCGGCCTTCCCTGCAGGCACTTCTGCACCCAAAGGCTGAGGAGAACTTTCCATCACACGCTGCCATCTACGCAGCTGCATAGCAGAGTTATGCAAGTTGCACATCTGCCAGGTGGGCAGCTGGCTGGTGCTCAGCATCCCAGCACCATCTAAGCACCACTAAAGCACATCCCACACCATGACAGAACATCCCAGCACCATCCCAGCACACACCAGCACCATCCCACAACATCCCAGCAAGTCCAAGCACCGTCCCACATCATCCCAACACCATCCCACAACACCCCAGCATGTTCAAGGATGATCCCAGCACATCCCAGCACATCTCATCCCAGCAGCTGCACCCTAGAACATCCCACCACTTCCCAGCACATCCCAGCACCATTCACACCATCCCACAACACCCCAGCATGTCCAAGGATGATCCCAGCACATCCCAGTATATCTCATCCCAACCGCAGCATCCGAGAACATCCCACCACTTCGCAGCACATCCCAGCACCATCCCACAACATCCCAGCCCGTCCCACCCCATCCCAGCACAACCCAGCACGTCCCACCAGATTCCAAACCATTCCAGCACATCCCAGCACATCCAAGCCCCATCCCAGCACTACCCCAGCACAACCCAGCACCTTTCCAGGACATCCCAGCACCAGCCCACCAAATCCCAGCATATCCCAGAACCATCCCAGCACATCCCAGCAGCATCTCATACCCAGCCGCTGCATCCCACAACATCCCAGCACATCCCAGTACAACCCAGAACCATCCCAGCTGCATCCCTCACCATCCCAGCACATCCCAGCACCATCCCACAACATCCCAGCGCCTCACCAACCCCATCCCGGCACAACCATCACATACCTTCCCAGCACCATCCCAGAACATCCCAGCAGATCCCAGCACGTCCCAGCACATCCCAGCACTGCAAAGCACATCCCAGCATCATCCCACACCATCCCTGCACAACCCCGCACAATCCCAAAACATCTCAGCACTTCCCAGCCCCATCCCAGCACATCCCAGCACCATCTCAGCACCATCCCACAACACCCAACCATGTCCAAGGATGATCCCAGCACATCTCATCCCAGCTGCTGCATCCCACAACATCCCAGCACCATCCCAGCATCGTCCCGTCCCATCCCATCCCAGGACCGTCCCAGCCACATCCCAGCACATCCCAGTATATCTGAGCACCATCCCAGCAAAATCAAATCACAATCCCACACCATCCCAGAACATTCCCACAACATCCCAGCACATGCCAGCACCATCCCAGCACCATCCCAGCACATCCCAGCACGTCCCAGCACGTCCCAGCCCCATCCAGGCACAACCCAGCACCATCCCAGCACCATTGCAGAGCCATCGCACATCATCCCAGCATGTCCCAGCAAAATCCCATCACAAGCCCACATCATCCCAGCACATGCCAGCACATCCCAGCACGATCCCAGCATCATCCCAGCCCATCCCAGGAGAGTCCCAGCCCATTCCAGGAGCGTCCCAGCCACATCCCAGGAGCATCCCAGCCACATCCCAGCACATCCCAGTATATCTGAGCACCATCCCAGCAAAATCACATCACAATTCCACACCATCCCAGCACATGCCAGCCCCATCCCAGTACCATCCCAGCCCCATCCCAGCACCATCCCAGCCCTATCCCAGCAACATCCCAGCCCCATCCCAGCATCATCCCACACCATCCCTGCACAACCAGGACCATCCCAGCACATTCCAGCACCATTCAAGCACATCCCAGCATAGCCTAGGTCCATCCTAGGTCCATCCCAGCACATTCCAGCCCGATCCCAGCACAACCCAGCCCCATACCAGCCCAATCCCACGCCATCCCAGTTCATCCCACACCTGTGGGGCTCCAGCATGGGAGGCAGCCAAGGATTTTTGCCCGGCCTTCCCTGTAGGCACTTCTGCACCCACAGGCTGAGAACTTTCCATCACACGCTGCCATCTACACAGCTGCGTAGCAGAGTTATGCAAGTTGCACATCTGCCAGGTGGGCAGTTGGCTGGCGCTCAGCAGCTTTCCCCATACTCTCTCCTGGCCATGTGAAAAAATCCTCAGCGGCAGCATGGAAGAACATTTGGGTTTTCTTACTGGAGAGATCTGTGATGTACAGAGACAAAGCCAACAGGACATTGGGAGCACGCAGCACACACAAAACAGGGACTACCTAGGCTTCTCATGGAGTAGAAATCACTGGGCAGTGAAAAGCCGAACCCTGCCTGAACTACTGCAGCCACATACGAGCAGAGAGCCACAGATGAAGGCTGCTGACTCACCTTTGGCATCCAGCCCAGGCTCAGCAACAGGACTCCGCTTTGGTACTTCACCGAGAGGACCTGCAGGCACAGCTGTGATCAGACACAGGTGAGGACAGCTCCCACTGCACCTTGGTGCCTGCTCTTTCTGCAGTGACCTGTGAGGACTGGCAGCGGGTCGGGGAAAGACATGGCCCAAACGGCAAACGTAGAGCTTCTCTCCTCCAAAGAGTGGCAAGGGCTGCTTTCCCACTGAAATGGGACAGTTTGCCAAGTAAAGAAATACTCAGGACTGTTCCGTGTACAGAACAGGGCCTTTAAGGCACAAAGAGACTTGAAAGACCTTTGGAGGCTCTTAAGTACCTGCATAAACTACGACACCACTAATTTTTCCTGCCTTCGAGGACACTCACAACTTACCTCTGGGTTTCCCCTGAGGCACAAAAGCAGTATCCACCCAATCCTCGGGATAAGGAGCATCAGCGCCATCATCTAGAATCCAGAACAGGTGAGACACGTTCCCATGGCATGTAGAGATCTCCTTTTCCCAAAGGGACTGGGGAAGGCTCAGGTAAGGCGATGGGAGACTCGGGCCGTGATCGCCAAGGCTGCAGAACAGCCAGGGCGACCTGGAGCCTGGCACTGGACAGCTTTCCAAATGCTCTCTCCAGGCCATGTGCAACACGCCGCTGGGACCGCTCGGAAGGGCACACACCCTTACGTACTGGGAAATCCCTGCTGCATCTCACACTAAAGCTTCTTCAGCCACATTTCCCCTTCAACTCTCCCCACCCCACCCACTCTCCCCTCCCCTCCCGTCCCCTCCCATCCCCTTCCCCCTTGCCTTATGCCCAAGTTACCTCTCCTGCTCTTCACGGAATTCATCTGGATTCTCCTGCTTTTTGCTGCTACTCTTGCCTGGCTTTCCTTCGCAATGCTGTGCATTGCTCTCTCCATATTTCCTGCCAGCCACTCTTATCTTAGCTCTTATTCTTCACTTTTTACTTGGCTTTTTTTCGTCTTTTTTCCTTTTTTTTCCTTTTGTTTTTACAGACATCTGTACAACCACATTCTCCTATATCCTCCCCCAGCCCACTATATCCCTCCCCACAGCTCTCCCCAGCCCCTGGAGCCCCTCCACAAACCCCCCCAAGAGATGTCCCAAAGAAGCCATGTGGTGAGCTGCAGCCGTACATCTCAGTCTGGGGAGCTGGGAACTGGCCAAAGGGGCCACAAGGACAGGAATGTTTCCCTATAGCACCGTGTCTTTTTCTCTTTTTCTCCCAGAAATCCCTGTTTTTCCCCTTCAATCTGGGGTTTTCACCAAGAAATCCCTGTTTTAATCCTTAAATCAGGGGTTTTCTCCAGAAATCCCTGTTTCTCCCATTAAATGTGGATTTTTCTCCCAGAAATCCTTGTTCTTCCCCTTAAATCTGGGGTTTTCTCCCATAAATCCCTGGTTTACCCCTTAAATGTGGCTTTTTCTCCCAGAACAATACCTCATTGTGGACTCACAATACCCCATTGTGACGTAGCAATGCCCTATTATGACCTCACAATACCCCATTGTGACGTCACAATGCCCTTTAATTCATTATGACATCACAGAGCCGTGTATGATGAGGGAGAGCCCCTTGTGCACCCTATGGGCAAAACAGGTTGACCTGATAGCTGTGCTCTGCCATAGAGTTCTACGGGTTGACATGATGGCCGTGCATTCTCTTTAGCTCTATATGGGTTGACCTGATGCCCGTGTACTCCAATAAAGCTCTATGGGTCGATCTGATGTCTGTTCTCTCCCATAGAGCTCTACGGGTTGACCTGATGACCGTGTGCTCCTGTAGTGCTCTGCGGGTTGACTTGATGGCCGTGTGCTCCCATAGTTTCTACTTCTCCTCCAGACAGGCACCTGTAATTTGAGCATCAGCAGTCAAACTCCCAGTGCATTACCTGATGTTATGGTATGGAATGCTGATAACCCAAATCATAAAACCATGACATTCCCCCCCTTATTCTACATCACTACATCATGCTTAATACATACAAACAAAATAGGAGTCGTCCCCGGACTCATTAAGGAAAAGGGTGACAGAAAACAAAGGGGAAACCACTGGGTACCAATGTGACAGCTTTGTATGGGGGGGAGGGGTGGGGAAGTTTGGTGGGAAAGAAAACACTGGTGAATTCTATTTCTCTCCACCTCAATAAGGCTTTCCTCTCTCTCACAACAGCCTCATAGGCAAGTTGATGACATATCAGCTAAAAAAGAGGGCTATGAGGTGGGCACAAAACTACCCCAAGGGCCAGACAGAGGGGGCTGCGAGACTGGCAAAAAGCTCAGCTGGAAGCCAGTTGATAGAAAGGTGCCTTGGCCTCTACCCAGCACCAGTAACGTTCCACCACTCCATCAGGGACCTGGTAGCACAGTCTGCAGATGATGCAGAGGTACGAGGAGCAGTTTAAACAGCACATCATCGTGCAGTAATTCAAACGCAGAAACTCCAAGGAGCGACAGGAAAACACTTGACAAAACAATCGCCCCTCATGGCTCAGCGAAGCGCCCTCGCAGCACCCTGGTACAACACGCAGCACTGCCATAACGCGCTTGAAGCCACTGGAGATGCAGCAGTGCAGCACGGCTCAGTGTCCTCCAAGCTCGAGGCTGAGCTCTGCTCTGAGGCATATTCCCCTGCTGCCCACCCGCTGCCCTCTCCTCCTCCCCGCTCCCAGCGCTGCTCTTCATGCCATCCCACCCACACCTCCACTCCTCGTGCCCCAGCGCCAGGCTGATGTGCAGGCCACGGCTGCCCGCGTGCAGCTGGGCTTCCCGGGGCAAACAGCAACCCTCAGCACAGCCCAAGGCTGAGAAAGCCACCAGGAAGAGAGGCAAGCTCAAGGGGCTGAGTGCAGGGACACCTTTCTTCCTCCCAGGCCGCTTCCCCTCCTTTGTGCTTTTGCTAGCGATCCTTGGAGAGCAAAGGGATGCTCACGGCCTGTGGCCAGCAGTTACGGATGGGCTGAAAGGCCACCCGTTGGGAAGACCAACAAGGAAACGGGGGAAAACCAGCAGAATTTCAGGGGAGAGCCAACCGGTTCATGGCCCCGCGACTGCCAGCCCAAGCACGGGACCTTTTGACCAGCTACAGAAAGAGGCAGCACCGTGTTTAAAAAGTTGGTTTTGCTTTTATTCAATACAAAAGGCTCTGGGTTGTATTTATCAACACAGCCCAAAATGAAACCCCAGCGTCCAGGGTTTCTGCTTAGTAATGAGTCATTCAGCCTCCAGGCAGACACAAGAAGCCTGATCCTATGGCTACGTCAGCTCCTCTCCCTCCAGGCCCAGCTAGCCGTACTTCAATCTCACACTAGACTGGCCCTGGCCCTGAAGAGACGCAGCCTGAAGGAACACAGCCTCTCCATCTCTTGCCATAGATGAAGACCTGCCTCTGGCAAGCCCTCTTTGCTTGGAATGCAGCACAAGCCCTTCCCTTCCAGGTGCCTCAGTTCTGCAGCACTGTCTGTGACAGGGAAAGCACAGCCATGCCAGAAAACTGGATGCTGACTCAGTCCACTGCCTTTGGTGCCACCTCTGAGGAAGCATTCCAGCTGATTCGAGTGTCCTGTGGGCCTTCTCGCTCAAGCCCTTCTCGGTTCTTTTTGCTCTCCTTCTGGGCTTTCTTCCTCAGCACAGCAGCACTTGTCTTGGCTTTCTTCACTGTCTCGCCAGACGGAGTCCCAAGACTGTGCCAGTCCTACAAGAATCAAGGCAGAAACGGTCAGGGAACCTTCACAGGTAACAAGTGGCTGACAGCTCGCTTGGGTAGCTCAAGTCACCCGCCCAGGCAGCTTTGGCTGCCAGCACTGGAAACCACCTTCCTGCCATCAGGGCACGCCAGAAACTCCACCTCTATCTCCTTCCCCAAAGTCCCATACGAACTGGAACCCAAAGCCATCTCCTGCAAGGCAGCGCCTGCACAGGGCTTGGACACTGCCTGGCAGCACACACAGCACAGCAGCAGCAGCAGCAGATGAGCTTGCACCCCAAGGCTCCTGGCGTGCATCAGGAACACGCGCACATGGAAGGAAGGGCAGGACAAACGACGGCACTCTCAGCAGTGCCAGGCACGCCACCGTAGGCCACAGCTACAGATTGTTCCCTCCCTGCCCATTGCCTGTGCCTTTCTATCAGCCTCAGAGAGCACGACTTACTGGCTTATGGCACCTGGAAACTGGCACGATTACAGCCAGCGCACAGAGCAGCTGCCAAGTGGCTCCACAGAAGAGACCACGGCGCAGCACGTTCTCTGCCAGCGTGGGCTCGGGGATCTCAGCTGGGAGAAATGCCCTTCAGCAGCCACACAGCAGGCAGCCTGCTGCTCTCCTACTCTCAAGGAGGCTGCTTTCTACAAGAGGGGAGAAGGAGTCATTATTCTCTCATGCACACTGTTGTTACAGGCTGACTTAGAGAGCTGTTCTGAACACCTCCTTGGTCTACTGACCCAATAACAATGAAGGACACGAAACTTGCAGCTGCATCGTCTTTTACCGCCTGCCGAGGAAAAGATTCCTCAAACTTGAGCATTGCTCCACTTGCAGGCGAGGGGAGCAGGAGCTGAAAAGGACAGGTGGACACAAAAGAAGGGCAAAGCTTAACAGAAAGCAGACCTGCTGCAGACAGTGCCACCAGCTGTGAACAGCAGTGCCTTAGTGCACACTCACAGTAAGGCACACCTACCTTGCAAGGGCTGCTCAGGAAGGTTGTGACACAGGCACCCATTGCTCAATTGCTCCCCTGAGTCCCAACTCCATTTCTCAGCCACTCACATTCCTTGATGTTCTGCAACAGAAAAGTCACAAGACGGATATTCAATTCATTGCAGACGTCCTCAAACCTCCCTTCTCAGGGCAGTCGCACTCATTTCTCTGCATGAGAACTCGGGGAGGGCTTACCGAGTCAGCAGCATTTACTGCCAGTTGGCAGCAGCAACCTATGCCTAACTCTACACTCCTAACAGTAACCTATGCCTAACTCTAAACTCCTAACAGTAACCTATGACTAACACTAAAACTGAACTCAACACTAAAACTAAGCTAACACTAAAATCAACAACAAAGCTCAGAAGTGGCACCTAACTCCTACGGGGGGAAGATGGAACCGGGGGCCCACAGAACTGCAGAGGAGCAACAAGGTGGAGGAAGAGCAGATGTCAGCAATGCCACCCAGCTAATGCTGGGGGCGGGGGCTGCGCAGCGGGTAAGGAGCCGAGCGCCCGGACCAGCGATGGCGGAGCTGTGAGCGCGCCAACACAGGGCCTGGCACGGTGGTGTGGTGCCAGGCCAGCTGTGCCGCAGGCGGATCCACCTCCATGGGCTCCTCTGGAGGCGGATCCACCTCCATGGGCTCCCCATGGTCGCTCACAGCGCTGGCCCGGGCGCGATGGAACCGGGCTCCCTTCCTCCTCTCCCTCCGCTGCCTGATGGTCATGGTGGGCCCCCTCCTCCTCTTCGGTTCTGGGGCCCCCAGCTCCCTCTTCCCATTTATAACTACGCTCTCTTCCACTCTCGCTCTCTTCGTGCTGGACATGGCTGCCACCTGCCCAGCACTCTCAGAGACGAGTGCGCCGGGTGGGGCGGCAGTGACCAAGGTGACGGCTGTGACATGGGGAAGGTTCCATAATGGCACCTGTGCTGCTGCTGGGAGTGGCGTTCCGCATGGGATGAGGAGGGGGCTGCAGGGCACGGGACTCCGTGTGCCCAGCGGGCAGCCCTTCTCTGCGGCCAGCAACAGGGCACAGAGGAGCCGAAGCCAAGGAAAGGGACCGCAGCCTCCTTCGCCCTCTGCACATCACATACAGGCAGTTCATCACCAGGGCACTGACGTTGCATTTCCTGAACATGCAGCGTTTGGGACGCTGCCTTACTCCTGTGTTTGCATCAAATGCAACACGGAGGGAAACGCGCAGTGATTTCCCATTTCTAATGAAATAAAAGTGGTGAAGCAACAACTGATGTTTTCAGAATTGCTGTCACAGTTATCCTGTAGGCACGGGAATCCAAGCCTCCACTACCTGCTGCTTTAACTGCAGCCACACTTAACTCACCTATTGTGCCACTCACATTAGGAAGCTCTTGCTTTCCCTCACTCAGAGTACAGAAACATTTCTATTTCTCAAAGTTAAGATATTATTTATAATAAGATTTAATTTATTGTAAGATATTATTTCATATCTTTGAGGCAACAGACCAATCATCGGACAAATTCCATGTGGGTATGAAATGTCTGCGCCCACCCTGCTCTCAGGAGGTGCAGTGTATGAACTGTGACATTTAAAGCCACACAGCAGATTATGTTCTGCCACAGTGACTTTCCTTCTGCTTATTTATACCACTTCCTTACTGTTTGACTTCTTTCTCATTTGAGGACAGCAAGTCGTCTCACTGACTTAGCAGTTCACAGCAAGCATCATAACTCCTTAAAATTTAATTCCTTTCTTGATTAAACCACACACACACACACACACACACACATACTTGAAGGTCTACTAGGTCAAACAGTTTAGAAAACCCCCACTTTAAAAGCTTTTGGCAATTTCTGTTACGCAGCGAAAGACAGATGTGACGTGTATTTTGGTGTGCTTAAAATAAGAGAACAGAAAAGGCAGCAGGAAATTCATTCAGCTCATAGCCGGGTGGAAGAGGACCTTGGCTGACCATAGTTATGCCCGAGTTGGAGGACTTGCTGGCTGCTCTTGTCTTGGTGTGGATGTGCTGAGCGCAGCAGCTGCAGGAGCTGTTGTTGTGCTGCTGCCCCCTCAGGGCTTGGTTCTGAAGACGTTTTGCAGCTGCCAGTGAACTGCACTGGCCCCACCGTTCTCTGTGGACGTGGATGCAGAACCATTCACACTTCCTCATGCAAGACATGTCAGAAGGAAAGAAAAATCTTTACTTAGTGTTTCTCTCCTCATTGGAAACCTATTTCAGAATTTGTAAGTCACAAAAGTAAATGTGCAAAAGGTGGTGGTTTGAAGTCAGGCACACGTAGCCACATTTTCTACTTCACACACAAAAGGCAGCTTAGCTGCACTCTGTAAAAATGCTTCAGTCCAAGAACTGCTATCAGCTGCCCAGCTTTGACATTACAAAGAAAAGTTATTCACCAAACAACTTGTCTGCATTCTCTGAACACTGGATGATTGTAAAGAAAAAGCCACCTGCTTGCACTGATGGATTCCCATTTACTATTTGCAACAACTTCAGAGGCAGCATGCGTAACAGTGTCAAGAAGAGATGTGACACAATGTGGAAAAGTTAAGGCTGTGGAAGGGAAAATACGTGCCTTCTGTAAACGCCGTCAGACTTTTTTCCCATGCAGGCCATTTGGGAGGCAGTTCTTAATAAGTTCTTAATAAGACAGTTCTTAACAAGAACTGTACTCAAGTCTTATTACTAAGCTACACTGCCTTTATCTTTTCAAATAATTACTGCAGCCTGGTTTTCCATCCAGCCTCAGTATTTATGAACTGTGACAACGAGATCACCAAAACACATGGCAGTGTATGCATGGGGAGGAGTCAACCTGAAAACACCTAGCATTGTCTTCAAGTTTTGTAGTTTCTAAATTATAAGATAGACTAAAAAACGTGTTTGTTTTCATGCAATCAGTGTTTGAAGCGCTGCTGTTTCAAATAATTTAACCAGGACTGCAGAAACAAATTCCTAGTCTTCCAAGCCCCAGTATTGTCTACTTGAGACAGTTCTGTAAGTCCTTCAGCAGGTTTGCTCCCAGGTCTCATTAAAATTAATTGAATACAACAGCAGCACTCTCTCATGCCCTTTTGGCACCAACTCCAACATATTTAGCAGCATGGCTACAATCATCACTTATCAGTTGCGGGAACAAGAAATTACTCATAAAAGGAACAATGATACAGAATGCAAGCTGTTAAAATAGAAGTTATGTATCCCAGAATTTACCATTGTCATGGTTCTATGCTTTTTTGTTTTTGGGTTTCAGTATTCCACATCAGAACATCATGTAGTGTACGGGGCATTAAAGTGTCACTGCCCCAATTCCAAGTACCTATCCCTGTACATTACAGAAGTCACGGGATCTGGCCCTTCCGGGTGGGGGGGGGCGCTCTCTTGCTGCCTTGCAGTGGGTGCTGGAGGTGCTTTCCTGGCCGTTCCAAGCTTTTCAGGTTTGACTCGGTCCCGGGAACTCTCTCTCTTATCTTGTCTGATTTATTAATCTCAATTTCAATTAAATTGTATATATTGTGTTATCTTGTATTCCGATATTATAGTAAAATAAGTTTTCCTCCATAGATTGCTGCCGCTGCTCTTTTCCTCCCTTCCCTCCTTCCTTCCCATTTTTTGTGGGACTGGGGTGGGGGGGGGGGGGAGGGCAGCGGCCTGTTGCCCCTGTCACGGACATAGATTGATCTGGTCAACTCCGTAACACTGTGCCAATGTGCCACCATCAAAGCCAGCAGAGCTGTGCCAATGTGTGACCATTAAACCCAGCAGAGCTGTGCCTATGTGCCACCATCAAGTCCAGCAGAGCTGTGCCAATGTGTCACCATCAAGCCCAGCAGAGCTGAGCCAATGTGTCACCGTCAAAGCCAGCAGAGCTGTGCCAATGTGTGACCATTAAACCCAGCAGAGCTGTGCCTATGTGCCACCATCAAGCCCAGCAGAGCTGTGCCAATGTGTCACCATCAAAGTCAGCAGAGCTGTTCCATGTGCCACCATTAAACCCAGCAGAGCTGTTCCATGTGCCACCATTAAGCCCAGCAGAGCTGTGCCAATGTGCCACCATTAAACCCAGCAAAGCTGTGCCAATGTGTTACCATTAAGCCCAGCACAGCTGTGCCAGTGTGTCACCATTAAACCCAGCAGAGCTGTGCCAATGTGTCACCTTTAACCAGTCAAGTCAGACATACCAAGACTACGATGCTGACTTGTAACCAGGCACAGTGCAGCTAGAGCTCCTTCTGCAGTCACTGGAGCAGCTTCCCCACCTCCAGATCTACAGGCAATATGCACACAAAGCACAGCAAGTCCATCCATGCTCCACACTCACAGAGAACAAGTTGACAAGTTGAACGTTTACATTAATTATGCTAAGTCACTATTCAATGCAATGAATAAGCTATTTGGAGAAAATAAATAAAAAGAGAGAAATCCCCACCATCTTCTACTTCTCACGAGCCAGGAAATGCAGCAGGCATCCCTTCATCCTCACCACCACAAAGTGTCAGCAGTCCCAGCAGTGCCCATCTCCAGTCCTGCCCCTTTTGAGTCCCTCTCCTGCCTCTGATGTAGCCCTGACCAGGCCCTGTTCTGCTCCCATTCCGTTTAGCCCATTCCTGTTCTTGTCTTGTCCCTGATCCTCCACCTCACCTTGCCTGTGTTCCTGTCCCTACCCCGACCCTACCACTGCCTCCACACCTACCCCCACCCTTTTCTTTATCCTCCTATCACTGCCCGTCCCTCTCTTTTCCCTCTCCTGCTGACCTCTCCTGCCCCTGTCCCTATCACTCGTCCTGCCAGAGAAGGGCAGGACTGCCCTGACAGAGAGGGCAGAAGAGAAGAAAGTATACAGGTAAGAGGAGCAGAGCCAATGGGGCAGGGGAAAGCAGGAGATGGCAGGGGAGAATTGACAAGAGGGAAAAGCAGAAAGGCAGTGAAAATAGGATTCCTTGAAATAAGTGTTTACAGCTTTATTACAAGACAGGATGCCTCACAGTAAGATGCGTGGTTTTCCAATTCCTGAATTACAGAGGATACACAAACTGAGAGGGGTTAAAAAACCAAGCAAGAAAGTGCCACATTCTAAAGCAAACAGCCCAGGAACAATTCCAGCTACTGCACTCCCTTGAGAGCCTCAATGGGACTCTCATCTGCTCACAGGGCCCAACGTGGGAGGATCAGCTGCTCTGGGGGAGAAGGATTGGGAACCATGTTCCAGTTTGTATCCTTGGAAGGAGGTTAGGGAAGCAGCTCCATGTAAAGACAAGAATGAAATGATGGCCAAGCTCCAATGCAACGGGTGCAGGACCAACAACCCCTCGTGGAGCTCCAAATATTTTGGAAAAACGGGTCCTCGCAAACTGTAAGAGCCTTAAATGACCCCGGAGCAGAGGCCTCCTTAACATATGGGAACCCCAAGAAACGTGAAGGACAACTGGTAGTTATTATAGGGCTGGGAGGGAAACAAACTGAAGCTGTACAAACATAAATAGAAATGAGAATAGGAAACCTCCCACAACGACTGCATCCTGTGATGACTGCCCCCGCCCCAGAATACATCGCAGGGATGGGCATTCTAAAATGACTAACACTGAATCTCCCCAGTGCTCAGCCCCAATTTGGAATAAGGAATTGCATTTGTGCTCTGACAATTTCAGTGGGAAAAGTAACAATGCCTGCTGTGCAGATTCCTGCTGCAACTGAAGTAGTGACAATGAAACAGTACAGGACCTGGGGGGGGGGGGAAGCATGAAGAGATATCAAGGACAATTAATGATTTATTGGGTGCAGGAGTTTTAAGTCAGCTACTACAGCTCGGAACAATCCAATATGGCCTGTCAAAAAGCGGTGGGTTGTGGGAGGAATTAAACAAGCTCACCCCGCCTCGCACAGCGGCTGCAGCAGGTAGTGTTGCTTTAACAGAAAAAGCTCAGAACCATTCAGAACAGGGCATGCTGTAATTGAGTTTGGTAATGCTAGCTTCTTCATGATCCTGATTGCAGAGGAACGCCTTCCCGTGGCAGAGGTGACAAGATCCTGTCTGTAGATTGCCTTAGGGATGGCTGCACAGCCCAACCATCTGCCACAGAACTGTGGCTGAACATCTGCAAGACACCAAACTGCCTCCTCAAGTGCAAACAGTTCATTACGTAGATGACGTCCTGACTCAGGGAAACGGAGGAAGAGGTGCAACAAATGCTGGAATTGGTTGTGGATCAGATGAAACAGAAAGGCTGGGAAATTCATCCTACTGAAATTCAAACAGTGACATTTTTAGGAATTCAGAGGCATTTGGGGCATTGGGGAATACTACCCAAAGTTCGACAAAACATTTTAGACTTTGCAGTACCCTGTAATAAGAACGAGGCGCAGCAGTGTATTGGGCTGTTTGGTTTTTTGGAGACAGCACGTTCCGTACCTAGGACAAATTTTAACCCTGTTTATATACAAAGTGACAAGGAAGAGTTGGAAAGGGAAACGAACAGCAGGTTGCCTTTGAATTAGCAACAAAGGCTCTTCAAAGGGCCTCAGACTTAGGGCCCATGCAAAAAGCAGAAACAGAGTTAAACATGTCTGTAAATGGGGCACGTGCCAACTGGAGCTTCTGGCAAAAACAGGGAAAGGAAAAGATTCCCTTGCGTTTTGGAGGAAGAAAACTCATGTCACGAGAGGAGTAATGGATGCAGATTATCAAGGATGAATCAAATTCTGTTCAACAGCAGTGAACAAGATTTAATTAAACCAAGATTTAATTCAACCCCATGACAGAACAGCACAGTTGCTGGTACTGCCAGTTTTAAAAACAGTTATGAGAACAGGAGATCCATCTCAGATCACCACCGCTCTGGAGAACTATGTACATAGTATATAATTTTATTTTGCAGATCCTGCATGACTGGATTTACCCGCCTACCACCACGGTCCATTTGGAAAAAGATACCATCTGTGAGCCTGGATGTGAAGAACAGCCTCACCTGAAATTATCCCCAGTGCCTGCTGTCAGAGCTTGTGACCTGAGTGCAGTGATGGCACTGCTAACGGCACGTTGCCACTGTGACCAATGCACAGGTTGGATGAACAGATTGATAACTTTAGGACAAGGTTGAACAACTTTGCTCTTTCTTGCTAACTGCCATGTGTGTGAAGGCCCAGGAGGATGGGAACACTGGACGTGGATGGCCTGTGCAACCCAAATGGTGGGATAGCAAAACAAGTGCAGCCCATGAGGGAACAGAGCTCTGGGCCAGGACAGCAATCCCTGCCAGATGCAGCAATACAGAGAAATGATCAGAGAAACGGGGAAAAATACACAGAAATTGAAACATGTCCAGATTACTTCACATGTCCCACACCTGTGGTGACTCAAAGACCACACCTGCCACGTCTCCCACAGCGAGGCTGTGTCCATACCAGAATTAAGTCTTGACACGAGATTCCTGACTTATGAATATTAAAGCCATCTTCATAGTCTGAAGGAAAGGGCTGAGCTGTTGGAGGCTCTGCTCAGCTACATTTCTGCCCGTCTCAAGTGCAGTTCAAGTGTAGATTTCATACACAGCAAGGTGTGAAGAAAAGCTCCCCCTCCAGTCCTAGAGTTAAAGTTCAAGCAGTAAATATCAAGCTACAACAAAGCCCAAGCTTCTGAGTTCAAGGACATCCTCTGCAGCCTAATTTAAGGCAGTAAAATTCACCTTCTTGCCTCAGGTTAATATCTCCGAGCTATTTTCAAAGATCTTTTCATTTCCTCCCAATACGTTTGCATACAGCCAGTAGGACAAACAGAGCTAATAAAGAGACCCAAACACACACAGTGAAGGCGTGAAAGTCCAGCAGTTCCAGCAGTGGGAGAAACACACACCTGAGATCAGAGACTGCAGGGAATGCTCCTCTGTGGGTGGGATTTAAGTCACACCAGGCACAACGCTCTGCTTTTGAGAAGGGCTGCTTTAACAGCACACCGTCTGGGAAAGCACACTCTAACCAGGTTTGTGAAGAGCCTCCCAAATCCTCACAGTCTTACTGCTCTGGGAAGCACGAGGTTCTCTTCTCAAAAACATTTCTTATCAGTGCATCCAGCGAGCACACACATCCGATGTTGTGACAGAGAACATGGGCAGAGACCAGCAGGTTGGAAGGTTGTCACCTTCAGGCTGGATCAATACTACAGATATCTGGCAAGCCCTTCTGTAGCAGAAACACGATTGCTAAAGCTGAGTAACGTCCAGTGGGTGAGTATGAGTAAGGTGAGGCTCAGCACAGTGCAGACGGATCCGATACTGGCATGTCATTGCAATTCAGTGCACAGGTTGGAAAGGCAGTAAGGTGGGCCCAAAGATGGAAAAGGACAGCCATGTGCTGCACTGTCATGCTGGAACCACGTCAATCACTACTCTCAAAGCGTGTATCTGCTAAAAGGCTGCAGTGTTTGAGACCTCCAAAACAATCTGCATCCAGACTAATCAGCACTTTATGAATGCACACCAAAGACCCCAAAGTTCCTCTCAGAAGAGACGAGTAAAACATCCTTACAATACTTCCACATACAGGATACTACTTCTGACTTTGTAATTCCATATTATAAAACAAAAGAAGGCTTCTTTTTTGCAATACCAGTTCTTAACAGCACTTTTACAATCGAGTATGAGAACTAATCCACTTACCTTTACAGGATGGAGTTGCTCATGAATACCAGAGTTTGCAGATTCGGAATGCCACACCTGAGGAGTTTTCAGGAAATACTGCATTGAAACACAACATTAAATAAAAAATAACCCAACACAGCCACATAATTTAAACTGACCTTGAAAGCTGTCAGTGTCTAACTACTGTTATCCTGTAGTTGTGGATCTCATTAGCAGCCACCAATTTACTCAGCCAACCATTATAAACCTTAATTTTTCATAACTATACAAGGGCTGATCCAAAAGTAATGCCTCCTGTCCTATAAAGCCAGCCCACAACATCACAGGTGGACGCTGGTGAGATGACAGCAGAGGCTGAACCTTCCTGTCAGCACTCAGTTACATTTTGCAGCCATGCCACAGACGGCAGCAGAGGGCCAGAATGACAGCACAGCACCTGACATGGAAGTGCTCATGGAACACAGGGTGTCCCTGAACTCCTCCACACTGAAAAAATCGCACCGCTGACATCCATCAATGCCTGCAGAACATTTATGAAGCCCAACACGTGGAGGTGAGCACAGTGAAGCAGAGGTGGTGTGTTTCAGCAGTGGCAGCAGCAATGCAAGACAAGCCACCCAGACAGCAAACGGATTTATTTTAATTATTATGATTTCTTTTTAAACAAGCACAGCACGCAGGCTCTCACTCAACACTGGAGGAAAAAAACAAAAATCAACAAAACGATAGTTAATGGTGGTGACCATGTTGAAAAACAGCTTTGTAGCTGAGAACTCGCCCTATGTATCCATTGTCATTTCTGTGGAAATAAATAGGAGGCATTCCTTTCAGAGCAGTCTACGTTCCTCAATAAGCCATCATCCTAATAATGAAGTAACACTAATAATAGGAACAGAAAAACACAGATTCTCAGAATATCTTTTGTGGGGATGGAATAACAGGACCTGCAGTCAGCTGCAGCACCAGTCTTTTATGTGCACATCAATAAAGCAGAGAATACAGCTCTAAGCAGCCATCTGCCAGGACTCGTTTTAAGAAGCAGTCAAGGGAGTTGACAAGGCCCCATTTTCCATGTCTTCTGACCTGGTCCTCAATGCAATCTGTCGCCAGGACCTTGAACTTCACAGCCACAGCATGCAAATACACTTCAATAACGGAGTCTTACAGAAAACAGAGGCTGGCCTAAAATAGTGCATCTGTACACAGATGAGCAAAAAGGGCTCAAGTCAGGGCTTAAGATTTATCACATCAAATACATGCACAATACATGCACTTCAGGAGAGATCCTGAATTCTCCTACAAATATGCTCATTTAAAAAAAAAAAGTTAAACTCAGTAGCTTCCTCAAATTAAAATCCCAAATATACCAATAGCAGTTGTTCAAACACACAGCGCTGGACATTTGCAGCAGATGGCAACAACAGCGCAGATCATTATTCCTACTGCCGCGGCTGCAATGATGCAGGTTATCACTTGACAGCTGTCAGCACTGTACCTCACTAACTCGGGGTGGGACTCTAACCCACAATCCCTGGAATTGACATGAGTTCTAGATGGTTATGAACTCGTGATTACCAGTGCCCAAGCGCGAGCCTAGCTTACAAGTGCTAGCCAGAGGTGGGGCTCGAACCCACAATCCCTGCAATCATACACAGTGCTACAAGGCACCTGTCCTTCCCGGTCATTACCTTCCCGTCCCGCACCCCTGCACTAGTCCACCTTCAGGGTAAAGCCCTCCCGCGTGGGGCGGCCCCTCACGTCTGACGGAGTACCCGGCTCCTGCGTACGCCTTTACGGAGCCTTCCCTTTAAACGTACCTGGTCCGCTTCCAGATGGTCCCCGTCTGTCCCCGCAGTGATCGGATGAGCAGGGGGAGTCCTTCCAAGAATTCTCGGGGCGCGCCAAAGGCGTCTCCCTCCTCAACTGGTCCTGCAGCCGAACAGAGAGTGTCCCATCTGGGGTGCCCAACTGATCTGCGGAATCAAACTCTTGAACCCACGTCAGGTTAGGAGAGCAGAGACGTCTTTCTTTCAGCGCTGCGCCACACGCCGGGTGCAAGGGGGATCGCTCCTCCTACCTTGCGCGCCACAGTGGGGTCTCGATACATTCATTAGCCCAGCCATATATATCCAGTAGTGTTACCCAAAACGGGGAAGCAGCGCGGCCGTGGCAGCCCTGCGGGGAAACCTGCTGCGCTGCAGCGTGTGCCCAGTTCCTCCGGTCCCGCTGCTGGGCACCGCCGGGTGCAGCCTGGCCCCGTCCTCTCCGCACCTACCTGCACGGGGCGGGCGGCGGCGGCGACGACGTGGGGCGGCGGGGCGGCGGGGCGGCGGGGCGGCTAAGCACCACTTCCCCCGCGCGGAGCTCCGCGGCTCCGCCATCATACCGACCCCCTGTCCGCGGCCGCCATTGGCGGAGAGCCCGCGCTCGCCCCCCCTCCTCCGCGCTGCCATTGGTCAGTCCGCCGGCTGGGGCGGGCGCTCCGAGCGGGCTCCGTTCCGGCCGCGGTCGCGCCGTCATTGCGTCATCTCCGCGCGCGTCCCGCATGGCCCTGGCCCGGCCCGGCCCGGCTCGCCCGCCCGCGGCGCTGCCCCGCGCCGTGCGCCCGCTCCACTTCCAGGGCCCCGGGGCGGCCGGGCCCCGGCTGGGGCTGCGGGCAGAGGACGAGGAGGGCGGGGACGCGTGGGACGGCAATGCAGCCCACCCCAAGCGGAGTTCAAATGCCCGCACAGCAGCACCTCCACGAGGAGCAGGTCGGCATCGCTGTGGAGCAGCCGAACCTCTTGGAGGAGGATTAGAATCAGGCAGCCGGTCCCGGGCACCGGGCAGCACACTCAAGCGTGATGCACTCACACTTCTCTCCAAATTCTGTGCTTGGTTAAATCCTAAGAAGTCTTTATACCATGATGCTTTCAACCAAATGATGTCAAAATATTCTTTCTCTCCCTTCACTTCCCTTTCCTGCACTTGAAGCAGCAGCCCGCTGATCATCGGGGGCTCAGTTTACTATCAGATTGTCAGTGGTCATCTGAAGGCTTTGTTGGCTGTCAGAGGGCTCCACTGATCATCAGAGATCTTCACTGACGCTCAGAGGGCTTCATTAATCAACAGAGGGTGTCATCGGTCATCAGAGAGGAGATTTGAGGTGCCTGAGAGAGGGGATTTGGGGACTCCATGTTGGGTAGTGATGGAGGGGAAGTGGGACTGAAGGAGGAGGGCTGAAGCAGATCCAAGTGAGGGGCAATTGGCTGCGATAAGGGAGGGGGTAAAAGGAGAGTGACCTGGGGACATCGTGCTCATGGAGGTGGAACAGAGGGTGAAGGGTTTGGCAGGAACTGGAAGGAGGAATTGGGAGAGAGCAGAGGGCAGGTACTGGGGCTGCTAGGCGGCATGGGGTGCTCCGTCCTTTAGGATTTTGGAGGGGGCAGCACAGAGGAGATGGAGAGATCCACGGGTGCAGGACGTGGAGTGCGGGGCACGGAGCTGGGGACCCCTCAAGCACCTAGGGGTGGCCTCTGCCAGGCAGGGACAGATGTGAGCGGTTCCTGCTGAGCATGGGGACAAGGATGCAGACACACAGAGTGTGGCTTTGCTGAGGTCTTCATTGATCACTGGAGGATGTCAGCGATCATCAGGGTCTTCCTTCTTCTTCAGAGGGCTCCATTGGTCAGCAGAGGATGTCGGAAGGTGTCACTGACCATGGAGAAGCCTTGTCCGTGCAGGGTTTGTGCCCCAGGACTTTGGGCAGGAGGAGGGCTGGCAGTAGCCCGGGGCAGGATGTGGGTCCCCTGGGGACAGCAGCCACAGCCCCTGTCCCACCTCCACAGTGACCCTGGGCCATCCGTAGTCAGCTCGAGACCCTCCTCCTCTGCACCACAGAGCACGAGGGAAGGTCTGGGGGTGGCAGTGGTCCCCCTGGAAAGGGGTGGGGGATGGTGCCCTCCATCCCATCCATCCCCAGGCCCTGACGCCCAGTGCTCAGGGCTCTGGAGAGCCCCAGGGGCCCTCAGTGTCCCTGTTCCAGTGCCACGCTTATTGTAACGGACTTCATCCTTATGTCCAATCTAAAGATCTGTCCCTTGCTTTCTGCAGCCCCCCTTGAGATACTGAAGGCCTCCCTTAGGAGGTCTTCTCTTCTGCTGGCTGCCAAATTCGATGCGTATCATGAAGTGCTTCGTAAGGACAAAGCACTGGAACGTCTTTATCCTCAAGAGAATAACTTTTAAAAGCCAGATGGACTCTGCTATAGAAGCAGATGTCAAATGTGGCTTTTCTCCATTGACAACTGATGCCTGGCAACTTGGAGACTAATGTATATGTGTATAGTGATTTTTTTTTCCCTTTTAATAGTAAACTGAGTCTATACTTTTAATTCATGATGAAATGCTAAAAATGTGTACTTTTGTTTTCTGCCAGTGCTTGGCTGATGGAGCTTTTGGCCGTTCTGTGGCATGGAATGCAATCAGCATGGAAGTATCGTTTGTCGTTGTGGATTCTGAGTAAGATTTCTCACCCTCTGCTCATGATGGGTAAGAGTTCATTGCCCTTCATGCTTATTTCTCTTTTCTAATTTTTCTTATGATGCCTTATAGGGTGAGACATATTTTGTTAAAATAACATCTAAGGTTTAAATTCTCATCCACAGTTCAGTGCAGCTGGGGATGTTAAGTATAAAACTGAGCAGACTGGAGAAAAAGCGCATATGAATAGATAGAGGGCATTAACCAAATTTGTAACTCACCTTAGTTCTGTGACAGAATGGAGTTCTGGCACTTCTTAGCAGTGTGAAGTTTGGTCGGGAAGTCACGTGCTGTAGTTTTAGGGGGCAGGACCTCCTTGTGATGTATTGTGTGGGAAACCTGCGAGGTTCTGTTGGGAAAGTATTGACATGCTTGGGATTCCCGGAAATAAGTATGTTTTTGTCCATGCTGGCATCTGTACAGCTCCTGAAAATAGTAAGCAGAACTGAAGCGCTTCCATATCAAATAATTGAATTGGTTTGGCTCACTGAAGCAGTCAGCTCTGCTGAAGCCAGTGGCATCAGATGGGACACATATTCAGATGAGCTTCACAAAAGTTATTGGCTCCACATTTTGCTGTTCTGTGGGGAGCAGAAAAGCACTTGAAGATTCAGCTTTCACACTGCGCTGTGTAGCTCTTCAGCCTGTTACCTGAACTGCGGGCTGTATGCAGTGCTGCAATTGCTGCTAGGATTTAAGCACATCCCCTGATCTTGGTCTCCTCTTTGTCACTTTCTCTCTTTTTTAGCAAGTCTGGAGGAAGCTGAGAGTACCAACCTTTTGTGTTTTCCGCTATGAATGTCATTCATCTTCAAGATTTTCCTTACAGCTTGGTTAAATAGCATTCCACCAGGCTCACTCACTTGCTGTATGTTCCAGATTTGCATCCTGAATGTGGAAATGATTTATGAATTTCTCACATACTTTATCTTACACTAGATTAGTTGTAGATTTTTTTACATAAGTAAAGACTAAGTCCGTATAAATGATGGTTGCTGCTCTGCTATCACCATGGAAATGGGATGTAGCGTTTTAGTGTTTTAATTCTGGTCTGTTATGACTGCTAAATATTTGTGGGCTGAACTTAACAGCCTCGTCGTGGAGTTGGTTGGAAATTTATCAGTTGCTCTACGAATTGTTTTTACAGGCAGCTGTGAATGTTCTTTCAGATTTGTTAGGGTAAATTGTGTTTTTATAAAATTAGAACATTTGCCAAAGACCTTTTCTGTCAAAGGACTACCCAGCTTTCCTGGTGGCAGTCTGTTCATTTTTGCTAAGTTGGCCAAACTGCTCAGAATGCTTTCTGAGAATTCAAAAGAAGAATTCAAAAGCCTTGGGACTTGCACAGTATTACAAAAACATTTCTGTTGCTTTGGCACGTGCTTTGGCATCCTTGACTCTCTCATTAAGAAACTAACATTTGATTATTAACAAGACAGACTTTTTTCTAAAATCCGTACTGACTTTTTGTGATCAAAGACACAACGAAAACACATGTTTTTTCATCAGGACAACGCTATTCTGAATGAAGATATATTAAGATATATTAAGCCATTTCTTCTGGAAATTGATTGAAGTTGAACCTGATGAAGATCAGCAAGAGCAAGTGTAGAGTCTTGCAGCTGGGGAATAAGGACTGCGTGCAAGAGCACAGTCAGGGGCTGGAGCTCTGTGGAGAAGGACCTGGGGGTCCTGGTGGACAACAGGTTGGCCGTGAGCCAGCAGCGTGCCCTGGTGGCCAAGAAGGCCAATGGGATCCTAGGGTGCATTGCAGAGCGTGGCTGGCAGGTGGAGGGAGGCCGTCCTCCCCTCTGCTGTCCTCTGGTGAGGCCGCAGCTGCAGTGCGATGTCCGGTTCTGGGCTCCTCCGTGCGCAAGAGAGAGGGAACTGCTGGAGAGAGTCCAATGGAGGGCCGCAAAGGTGATAATGGGCTTGGAGCATCTCCCCTGCGAGGAGAAACTGGGAGAGCTGGGGCTGTTCAGTCTGGAGAAGAGAAGGCTGAGAGAGGATCTCATCACGGTGATCAGTGTCTGCAGTGGGAGAGTCGAGTCAGTGCGGGCAGTGTGTGACAGAGCCTCTGTGTTCATCCAAGGCCACCCAGCCCAGCTTCCACTGCCTGTAATTCCTTCTTTCCCTCAGTCTGACCAGCAGGTAATTGCCCAGCCATGCCAGTTTCCTGCCTCCTCTACTTGATTTCTTATTCCGGAGGTTGCAGAGCTCTTGTGCCCTCAGAAAGAGAGCATCCTGAAAGAGCTGCCAGCTCTGCTCCGTTCCTTGTCCCTAAGGACAACTTCCCAGGGGATCTCGTACAGCAACTCCCTAAGCAGCCTGAAGTTTGCTCTGCTGAAGGTCAGGGTCCTGACTGCTCTTTGCCAGGCACATATTCCTTCGGGTCACAGATATGACCAGGGCATGGTAGCTGCAGCCCAACCTGCCTTTAATCTTAATATCTTTATTGATCTCTTCTGAATCTGTGAGCTCCTGGCCTAGTAACCCTTCTCCTCTGGTCAGTTTGTCTGATACCTGGGCCAGGAAGTTCTTGTCAGTGGGCTCTGGGAGTCTCCTGGACTGCTTGCAGCTCACATGGGGAAATCAACAGGAGGAGTTAGAAACTGTGGCACAATTGGGAAAGCATGGCCTAATTGCTATTACAGAAACATGGTGGGATGAATGCCATGATTGGAATACCCTGATTGAGGACTACAGGCTTTTCAGAAGGGATGGACAGGGTAGGAGGGGTGGCGGAGTTGCCCTGTATGTTAGGAAGTAGCTGGATTGTGAAGGGCTGCGTCTGAGGAACAGCCAGGATCGGGTCGAGAGCTTGTGGGTAAAAATCAAGGATTGGTCCAGCCGAGGGCATGCAGTGGTTGGGGTCCGCTATAGGCCACCCTATCAGGAGGAGCCTGTTGATGAGACCTTCTTGCTTCAGCTGCAGGAGGTGTCGTGCTCGCGGGCTCTTGTCCTGATGGGGGATTTCAACCCCCCGGATGCCTGCTGGGAGGGCAGCGCGGCGCGTGGCAGACAATGCAGGAGATTCCTGGAGAGTCTGTTGAGGACAACTTCCTGGTCCAGGTAGTGGATGGACCAACCTGAGGTGAAGCCTTACTGGATCTGGTGCTCACTAATGCAGAGGAGAACATCAAAGAGGTTAAGATTGGAGGCAGCCCGGGCTGTAGAGACCGTGCCTTGGTGGAGTTTGTGATCTGGAGGAACGCGGGCCTGCCAAAAAGCAGGGTTAGGACCTTGTGCTTTAGGAGAGCAAACTTCCAACTGCTCAAGGAACTGCTGAGTGGGATCCCCTGGGAAATGTGTCCTTAAGGGCATGGGCACAGAGCAGAGCTGGCAGCTCTTTAAGGACACCCCTCTGAGAGTGCAATGGCTCTCCATCCCCCAGCAGAGGAAATGGAGCAGGGGAGGCAGGCGACCGTGGTGGCTGTGCAAGGACCTGCAGCTTAAACTGTGGGAAAAGAGGGAAACGCACAGAGAGTGGAAGCAGGGTTGTGTATCCTGGGAGGAATACAGGGCTGCTGTGCGTGTGTGTAGAGATAGGATTAGGAAAGCCAAGGCGCAGATGGAACTGAACTTGGTGAGGGATGTGAAAGATAACAAGAAGGGGTTCTGCAGGTACATGGGAAGAAAGAGGCAGGCCAAGGAGAGTGTTCCCTCTCTGAAGAAAGGCTATGGGGAGCTGGCTTCGTCAGACATAGAAAAAGCTGAGGTGCTCCATGAGTGCTTTGCCTCAGTCTTCACAGGTAATCAGGCTTCCCGTGTCTGCCGAGACCGGGAGCCTCCAGATGAGGGTGTGGGGAGGGGTTTGTGTCCCACTGTAACAGTGAAACAAGTCCAAGTCCTCCTCATGCAATTCAACGTGTTTAAGTCCATGGAGCCGGATGATATCCATCCCAGGGTTCTGAAAGAGATGTGGTTGCCGAGCTGCTCTCCATCATATTTGAAAAATCATGGCTGTCTGGTGAAGTCCCCAGTGACTGGAAAAAGGGAAACGTTTTTGAAGAATCCCATTTTTAAGGAAGGGAGAAAGGAAGACCCAGGGAAGTGCAGGCTGGTGAGCCTCACCTCTGTGCCTGGGAAGATCATGGAGCAGATCCTCCTAGAAGCTATGTTAAGGCACATGCGAGACAAAGAGGTGATTGGAGACAGCCAGCATGGCTTCACCAGGGGCAGATCATGTGGTGGCCTTTTATGGTGGAGTGAGGGTACGTTCACCCCTGTACTTCCTGGCCTGCGGCAGGATGCAACAGGACCACTCCAGAACCACACTAGATGGTTCTGTGGCTGGGGTCTTAGTTGTCTTGGGTAGGTTGAGAAAGGGGAGGAGTGCAGTTGGCGCACATGTATGAAGTGAGAATGAATAACAGGTGAAGTGACACCTTAAAAATCGGCCTTTTTGGTGTGGACCCCACCCTGCTGTGTGACACGGGCTCTGGGATCTGTGCCTCTGCTTGTGACATCACTGGAAGTTCGGAGTGCTGTAGGTGTGGAGAGAGGTGTTAGTAGTGCAGTGGCCATCTGCACACGTCCCCTCCTCCTGCTGCCCTTTGGCTCTTGTGCAGCCGATAGGTGCTCGGAGAGTGACCGCCAGTAAAGAAGGACCTGTTATCCTCTAGTCGGTACCCGACTGTGGGAGAACAGAGGGAGCTGAAAGATGTTCGTCCCTTGGACTGTTCCTGTCTGGATCTGATACCCAGTGGGTATTCTGTTGGTGCTGTCAAGCGCTGACGGTTTTGGTCGGGGTTTTGGAGCATGGCAGGTGAAGCGGAGCGGGTGGTAGATGAGGTCTGCAGGCATGTGGGCCCTTGGCAGTGTGCCTTCGGTGAGCTGCGTTGGCTCAGAGACGGCAAGAGTCTGCTCTGATGCATTTTGTCAGCAAGAACAAACTTGGGAGATCGCAGATAAGCACTTTGTGTTTGGAGGGAGTTAGAACTGGATGTTTTGGGGATTTTTTTGCAGCTTAAGCTTTGTTCCCCAAGTCCAAGCCCTGTGGTTCCCGTTGGGGAAGCAGTGTGAGGGAAGTGAAGCCCTAAGCAGAAAGGCGGCGGTGCCTGGAGCTCTCTGTCACATCTGTGCCCATCTCAGCAGCTTTGGTGCTGTCTCTGTGCACCTGGAGGATGTGGTGCAGAGCTCCAAGCCTGGTGTTGGTGGCATGCAGTGTGCAGTGGTCGTTCCCCTTGTCACGGAAGAGAAACCTTGCTGTTTCCAGCATGATCTAACAGGCTCCATTGAGCCAGTATTGCCAGGACTTCCAGCCCTGAGGTGGATGAACTCCCCTGCCCCCTCCTTTGGGTACCATGTTGTGTCGTTTCTGGCACAATCAATGTAGATATCAGATTTGGAAGGTGTCCTTTGGAAGGGTTTAGTTAGAAAAGCACTCTGTGCCTGGGTGTTTGGCATCCTGAGAAAATGACTTGGTAGGTGGAGAACAGCACTGCACTCTGCGCTTCTCTCCTCCCATACGCAGGAATCACACCTCTCAGCAGCATGGCACTGCTGGATAGCACGTTACTGACAGTAAGGCGAGTCTCCTTTGTGGCTCATCTGTCTCTCGGTGTTGCAGGACCCGTCTGGTGCAGGCAATCCGGTGCCGCCCCAAGCGCCCGGTGTGCAGTGGAACAGCATCCTGCATCCTTCCATCAACCAGTCAGGCTTTGTGCAAGACCCAGGTATGTGAGTTGGGTTTGGAGCTCATGGTACAAATCTGTTTGTGAAGCTAGGTGCGTAACTGAGAAGTGCCCGGCCTGATGACGTGCATTCTGTGCTGAGATAGCACCTGGAGGCTGTGCCAGCGCTGTTTGCTGCAAGCGTTCTGGCGCCTCGCACCACGTTTGACTGTTGCCAGTCCTTCGGCCTCTGAGTGTTCGATGCAGGCCAGTAGTTGGGCTTGTAAGATGTTTCCTCTGGCTTCTGCAAGACTTTCCTATGACTGCTGGTTTTCCAAGCTCCGTGACCTTAAGCTTCCCAATGAGGGGTGGCTGTGACACTGTTGGGTGGCATTTCCCTGTGTGATGGTAAGGGAAAATGAGCCCAGAGTTTCAGCCTTGGTGGCTGAAGGTATGTTCCTTGGGTGAAAGAGGAAATGGAATCTGTTATCTTAGTGGGTAATGCTGGCACCCTACTAGCAACAACTGCAAAATGTGCCTGGAATGGTGCTGGAAGGGTTCTGTTAGTGGGCCCTGTGGGCTGTTGTTGCTAAAGACACGCATGTCCAGTGGCACCTCTGGGTCCTTCACTCACTGCCTGCTCCTCTCCCTGGGTGACCAGGTTACTTGCAGAGGAATGCTCAAATGCTGCAGCACAGCTCTCCCCAGTCCAGCTCAGCCTTATTTCTCCATCTGCCTTCTGGAGGACAGATGCACGCTGCAGTGGGGCCATATCAGCAGAACTGCACGGGAAGCCACAGACCCCAGGCCAGGCAGCACAGCCCTCAAGGTGAAGCATGGGCAGCTTCTCAAGGGGGAGCTGCGTGCAGCAAATGGGAAAGGCCTCAGTCGGAGGCAACGTCTTGTCTTTGGAGAAAGCATTTTGATTTGATTCTTCTTCACTTCTTGCACGGGCAATGCAAAACAGTCCACTCCTCGTGAGCTGGAACAACCTGTGCTCTGTGTATTATGCTGGGAGTCATGAACGACATTGCTCTCAGGGCTGGCTGTACTTTTAACCATTGCATCTCTCCTTCTCACTTAGAAAGATACAGGCAGCACCTCCAGTGTGTTAAAGAGCCATTTCGCTATGCAGGGAAAGGAAATCACACGTTCTATGTTTTGGAAAGGGTTTAGAGGCTTTTTTACATCCTGTGCTGTACTGTATAGCTCAGTGTGGTTGGCTGAAGTTTGGGAGAGTGCCAGACAGCTTTAGACTCGGTGTTGTTACTCAGCTGTGTCAAAACGCAATTACATGGCTCCTATCCAGACGCTTTGACTTTTAGCACAGGTCCTAAGTCTCTCCCTCTTCTCTGTGAGTGACCTTTAAGTATCTGCTGACAGGAGGTCTGTATGGCGGTTCATGAACAAACCAGTGGAACGATGCCGTCTTCCCCTCTTGCCACCCCTCTAGGAGCTTATCCCGTGTGGCCCAACTGCAGCGCTCTGCCCGGCACCAACTTCTGCAGCGCAGGACTGGGAGAAAGCATGAACCCAGCGGCAGCAGGGAGCCAGTTGCATGGCAGCGTTCCTCCTCAGCTGGGGGCAGGGATGCGCCCCCCAGCAGGTGGCATGGCTCACAGAGCACAAGGAGCAGCCGCCGTGTGTGCTGCTGCCAGCGCCATCCAGAACTGGTGAGGCTCGAACATTCCCTTGGTCTCAACGTATCAATCCATTCCCTCTGTTGTAGCTGGCTTTGAAAGCCATGGCTGCAGTAGCCCAAAGCTGGGTTGATAGTCAACGTACACTTCCTTAAAGATTTGCCTTCTGGAAGGCTTTTTCCTCTCCCTTCACTGGTAACAGAAGAGGCCCAAACACCAATCAAAGCATCTTTATTTGGAGTGAACGCCTGTTTTTTCCTTGCCTTCTCCAGGCCACCCGGTTATCCCAGTGTGAACCAAGGGGGAATGCTGGGCACTGGACCTCCTTACGGACAGGGAACTAGCAGCATGGCTAGTGTGATCAACCACCAGGGCCCACCTTATCCCATGGGTGGGAACATGGCTAACGGCTCTGCAGGTAAGGCTGGGCTGAGTGCTGGGCTTTGAAGACTTCACGGCATGGATTGAAAAGCAATGTCACAAATTCCTGTGACTTCCTAGGGGTGGCAGCAAGTCCTGAAGTGATGGGTCGGGCGGATGTCAAATTAACTCCTGCAACTAAAAGAAGAAAGAAGGGAGAAGAGACCCAAAAAGCATAACTCCAGTCAAAGGTAAAACTTTTGTTTGTTTGTTTGTTTGTAAATGACACAGTGTATGTATCTAGTAGTGAGTGCAGCACCCGAGAGAAACCCAATGTGACTTGCCTTCTACTGCGAGCAGAGCTGCCATTAGCGTGGCTGTTTGTGCAGGATGTGATCTTGCTGCTCAGTGTGAACACAGTGTTACATCAGCAGCGTGGCCAGTGAGTGGGATATCGTCTGTTGGGATGTTTTCTCTTTTGGAGAGTGGCATATGCTGGCATCTCCTGCCAGGTGTGAGCAGCCGGGATGCAGCACTGTCCTCCCCATCCCTCTGCAGAGATCGGTTTGTCCCCAAGTCAACGCTGGGCCGGCCTTGCCGTTATTAGTTGGAGCGAATGGACCGGATCAGATGCTCCTGGTGGGTCGGTCGGTCTCTCCAAGTCTCCAAATGCAGTCCATAGCTAATGAGACTGTTGCTCGAATCAGACGTGGTCTCAGAAAAGTAGAGACTGTGCCAAAATCTACGTCGTGCTGCAGCCCTGGGGAATGCCATGTGCAGCTGGCTGAGGCGTTTCCTGACATATGGAGCAAATGAGGCCACAGGAGGTCTCTCAAAGAGGTGGCTCTGCAACGTCTCCATGAGGTTTTCTTGGTGAAAGCTTTTCCTTTTTAGAAATGCATGTTCTGCGAGTAGCAGCTGGTTCCCTGGTACCTTTGTTGAGTTGTAGTTGTCTTTTAAACTGACATGAACCTGATCTGAGACAAGTGTGGGTCCAGCAGAATCTGAATGTAACAGCAGAACCTTGAGGTGTGACTGCTCTTTGAAGCCATCTGGGATGTGATCCAGGTGTTTTTGTGCTCCTCAGTCCTGATGTGTTTCCTTCAATCAGTCCAGTTCCTCTGCTACGGCCAGCGAGATCACTGAACCCTGTGAGCTGGGTGGTGAGCCCGAGAGGAAGTGTCCTCTGGCGCTGAGCGTTTCTCCCCACTGAGTCTGTGTTGCCCGTTTCTGGCTCGATGACCTCATGTTGCCGATGCCTTTACTTTCCATCTAGAATCCCAGGCGACCGATGGACAGCAGCTGCACCCCACCTGCCAAGCGGCTCAAAGCAGGGATGCACAGCGTCCAGTGCAGCGCCAGGCAGGGGCAGCTGCAGCAGCAGCCCAGAGCTCTGGAGAATCGCACCGCTCCCAGCAAATCTGCATCCCCGCAGCCAGGGAGGGGAAAGAAGGCAGGACCGCCGATCCCCGCTGCGCACGTGGCACCGGCAGCAGAACGGTCTGCCAGGAAGCGACGAGCCGTCTCCTTCCCTCCGGGATCGGTGGAAGCTGCCAAGGCGGTGTTACAGAAAAGGAGGCGGCTGACAGCAGCAGATGTTGGTAAGAGGAAACTCCTGCTTTTCTGCCTGCACCCATCGAGAGGCTGGGTGTTGCCATCCCCCTTTGGTACAGTGCTGCCAATTGGAAGGGCTCTGCCACCTTTGCAAGAGGTATCCTTTGCCAAGTTAGTTGGGACGTTCTGTCGTTCTGTGATAACGCAAGGGTGAAGGGACCCAGAAGGACTGGGTATAACGTTTGTGTTGGGCACTGTCTGTGTGGAGACTGCTTTTGCATGGGGTCTGTGCAACACCTTAAGCAGGCTGTGCTCTGTGTGAGACAAAAAAGCAGTATCCAGTCCCTCCTTTTCGGTTTTGAAGTCCAGGGTCTGGAAGTATGACGTGTTTATGTTCCAGGAACTCCTGCAGCCTGGAGGGTGATGATGTCTCTGAAGTCTGGGCTGCTCGCTGAAAGCACGTGGGCCTTAGATACCGTAACTGTCCTGCTCCACGATGACAGCAGCGTCACGTCCTTTGACCTCAGACAGGTGGGTGCAGATGCTCAGCACTGAGTGCTCGCTGAGCTGTGGATTTCCATGTGGTTGGTGTGCAAGTGCGTGGTCTCTCCTTTCTGGTGGGACGTGTTGCCTCTAACGCAGAAAGGGAACCGTGGTGGGGAGGCCAAGAGGGGCTTTGCAGCAGAGAGCTGTGAAGGGCTGAAGGCTGCTTGCCTCTCCTGGTGCAACAGCTCCGTCTTTTCGCACAGGTCAGCGTGCAGCATGGCTTGGGTGCCTCTAGAAGGTGCAGCTTATCTCCATGATTTGCGTCGTGCCTGCAAGGCTGTTGTAAAAACTGTTCCACTATACTTTAGAGGCTGCTCTGCTTAGCATTGCCTCTCTCCTGAGCGTTACTCAGAGAGGAGACAAAAACCGAGAGCGTGCGTGTTTACACAGGTACGAGCTGGCTGGATCCTGACATTCAGGGACCCTTGTTTCTGTTCTGAGCGGACAGAAAGCTCTCTTTTGCAAAGAGCTTATTGCCAGAATGAAAAGATTCCATTAATAAGCAGCTCCTCAAGATCTCTGCCCTTTATGCAGAGGTTGTCCAATTGCTCACAGCAACCTCAGTTATTTTGTGGTCACTGATCCATCTTTCCTCCCTTCCCCTCCCGTTTTTCTCCTCTCCCATAGCTGCCAGGCCTGCTGGAAGTCCTGGTGGAGTATTTCCGGTGCTGTCTGATCGAGGTCTTTGGAATCCTGGAGGAATATGAGTTGGGTATTTGCCCGGGGCAAAGATCACTCTGTGGTTTGGAGAGTGCCCGCCTGCTCTGGCAGCTTGGCGGTGGAGATACCACTGAGCACATCCAGACCCACTTGGAGAGCAAGAGAGAGCGCTCCGCGGCTGAGAGCAATGGAAATGCTCGGGAAGGGCAGGCTCCTCCATCTGACAGCTCCTCAGCAATTCTGGAGGATGAGCCTCGCAGCAGAGACGAGGCACCGCTCTGCCTCACCCACGACTGGCAGGACTCTGTGGCGAAGCGCTGCATCTGTGTCTCCAACATCATCAGGAGCTTGTCGTTTGTGCCGGGCAATGACGCCGAGATGTGCAAACACGCCGGGCTGCTGCTGATCCTGGGGAAACTGCTGCTCTTACACCATGAGCACCCAGAGCGCAAGCAGGCAGCCCTGAGCTTGGAGAGAGAGGAGCTGGAGCAGGACCAGGGGCTGAGCTGTGACCAGGAAGAGTGGTGGCAGGACTGCCTGCAGGAACTGCGTGAGAACACACTGGTGACGCTGGCCAACATTTCTGGCCAGCTGGACCTGTCCCCTCTCCCAGAAAGCCTCTGCTTGCCCATCCTGGACGGACTCCTCCACTGGGCAGTGTGTCCATCAGCAGAGGCCCAGGACCCTTTTCCAGCGCTGGGGTCGAATGCCATCCTCTCCCCTCGGAGCCTGGCTTTGGAAACGCTCAGCAAACTGAGCACCCGGGACACCAACGTGGATTTGATCCTCGCGGCTCCCCCCATCAGCCACTTGGAGATGCTGTACAGCACACTGCTGCGTTTCCTCCGCAACAAAGAGAGCCCGGTGTGCCGAGAGATGGCGGTGGTCCTACTGGCCGCCTTGGCACAGGGGGACAGCCTGGCAGCGAGGGCGATTGCCTCACAGGAGAGGAGCGTCGGCGACTTGCTGGGCTTCTTGGAGGACGGCCTGGCCGCCACGCGGTGCCAGCAGAGCCAGGCCGGCCCAGTGCCCGAGCAGAACGCGCCCTGCGAGCCGCCAAGCATGGACATGATGCACCGAGCGGCTCGGGCGCTGCTCGCCCTGGCTGAGGTGGGCGAGAGCCGCTCGCAGTTCATGCTGCACGAGTCGCGACTGTTGGACATCTCCGTGTCGCCCGCGGTGGATTCCTTGGTCTCCCAGGTTATCTGCGACGTGCTGTTCTTCATTGCCCGGCCCTGACAGCTGCAGTGTGCAGCTCACCCTGTGTGAGCGTGCGTGAGCGGAGAACTGAGAAGCCGACGGTTGCCCTTTATTTATGCACAGCCACCTCGGGAATCCACTGCCTGCCCAGTGCTGTCCTGCTTCTCCCTTGGAGGATGATGTTCCCATTTCCTTTCCCCTTCTCCTTCAAATTTCTTCAAATTTGTCCCAAATCCCTAATTAAAAGAGACAAAATTCTTTCTATACTGAGGACTTTCAAATTTTATTTTAGCCAAAGTTACTGTCTTCTACTGTGCATGTGGGGAGAACAACTTGTCCCCCTTTCCCCACCCCTTTCTAGCATGATGAGTCACCGCGCTGATGACCTGCAGAGCGATATGCAGGTATTTAATCTGTTGCCAGGCGTCCCTCCCTGGGGGATGCTGTACAGGGCTCTGCCTTTTAAGTCATTGCTGCCTCAGCACCACTCAACTTGCAGTGTCTTTTTCCTGCTTTTGTTTCCTTTCTAATCGAGATGTGAGAAAGTCCTAGGACTTCCAGCCGAAGTTGCAGATGCAGACACACAACTGTGATTTTTCAGCGATGACTTCTGCACTGGGAACCCAGAGCGACTGGGGAGGGAACAAAGGGGGGCACTGAGGGCGGCCCAGGGGCCTCCAGAGCCACTTGGACAGGGACCGAGGGGACATGGAGGCACAGAACCACCAGGGAGGGGACAATGGGGGGACGCTGAGTGCACCAAAACCACCAAGGGACAGCAGGAGAACACGGGAGTAATGTGGGGCCCCAAAAGAGTGGGATTATGGGGGCATCCCACTGGGGCTAGGGGCTCCTAGAGATCCTGACTTTGGGGGGAGGTGGTGGTCTCGGTGGTGGGAGGGTTAGGAGGTCTCTCATTGGGGCTGGGGACTTCAGGGTCTCCTATATGATTTGTTGGAGGGGGTCTTACTGGTCTTGGGAGGACTGGGGAGTCCCATTGTGGCTGGGGGTCCCGTTGGGTTGTGGGGCTCTCTGGGCTCCTGTTTTAATGGGGAGAGTCCTAACAAGGGCTGGGAGGGTGTGTGCATTCCCAGGGGTCCTGTCTTTCTTCCAGGGGCCTTATTGGATTTGGGAAGAAATGGGGAGTCCCACTGAGGCTTGAGTTCCCATTGGCACTGGGGGATTTTGGAGGGGTTGAGAGGTCCTGGGGCAACGTGAGGGGACTCTATTGGGGTCCCCGGGTTTGCAGTCACGCCCCAGAGACCTGCAGCCTGGAGCTCTGGCTCCACCCCTTCCATCTTGCCCCCCCGGCAGCCCCTCGAGACACCTCAGTGTCCCCTCAGTGACTCCAGGAGCCCCTGCTCTGTGGCAGGACGCAACAGAACCGCTCCAGAACCACACTAGGTGGTTCTGTGGCCAGGGGGCTGGGGGTGAACCCTGTCATCTCCCTGCAGGGTCTGGGGGTCTCCAATCTCCTGCCATTTCAGGAGGGGACATGGTGGCATCAAGGGGACACGTGGTGATGCACGCAGGAGGTGATGGGTACATGGTCACGATGGCCTTGGAGATACCAGGACCCCCACGGGGAGCCCAGAATCCCCTTGTGGGGTCATGGTGGCTTTGAGCATCCTGGAACCAACAACGGGGATGCCAGGAGCTCTGCCATGGGGACACCGGGACCCCTTGGTGTGCTTGAGGTGGCTTTGGGGATACCAGAAACCACCATGGGGCCACTGGGAAGAGACAAGGAAGGCACACAGCAGAAGTGACATAGAGAGACACAGAGGGGAGCGTGGAAGGGACACATGAGGTGGTGATATGTAGGGACACGGAGAGGAACAGGGAGACAGACACGAGCAGGGGACACGGGAAGGGATGAATGAGGATCCTGCTGACACATTGAGGAGAAACTGACACGGAGCCAGAACCTCATCACATTTTTATTAAACATTTTTATTAAACAAAACCATCTTTGTAAAACAAAACTCTCTTCCCGTTTTCACTGGCCACCTCTGCCACCTCCTCCCCCAAACCCCAGGATGTCCTCAGCACGTCCCCAGCACACCCCCAGTGCTGACCTCCATTTTGTCCCTGACATCCCCAGCCAATGTTTGGGAAGTGGTACAAACTTCTGGACACCAGAATGAGCTATCGTGGAAATTATAGGGGCTCAAACAAACCTGAGTTTTTCTGTATGGTTCCCCATAAGAGATTGCTTTAAAAAACAAGCAACTGTGAAATCTACCACATCCACGTGCTGTGCAGGGTGGAGCGAAGGAGGCACAGGAGCAGCCAGAGGGGTCGGCAGTGGTAGTTCTGGTGGTGCAACAGCAGGCAGCAGCAAAGGCCAGCCCTGCAGCTCGGAGAGCTGCCCGAGGGATGGCAGCAGCCCCCACAAGTGGGTCGGGGGGGTCCAGGCAGCAGCCCATGCTTCCTCGCTGACCTCCTGCTGTACTGTGGGAAGTTGGGGAGCTGGGCGATGAAGCAAGGAGGAGCAGGGCTGCTGGAGACATCAGGGCTTTGTGGCTCCGTGGCACTGATCCATGCAATGAGTTGTTCTCTTTCCTGGCTGTCTACTTCCCCCAGTAGCTCGTCCTGAAGCAGGTCACCCTTCAGGTATTTCTCTCTGACTTTGGAACCATCTTGGTTCTCCCGGGGATCCTCGAGAGCACCTGCCACGTCTGAAACAGCCAGAGCATCCCCCCAAACAGCGACAGCTGCCTTGCTACACCCACTCTGTGCAGACACCCACCCACCAGCTCTGCGTCCTCAAACTCACCGCTGATCCAGGTGAGCAGCTCCTCAATGTCCACGATACCATCCAGCACATCTGAGCTGGTCACCACTGGTAGAAATGAGTCACTGGTTCAATTTTACTTACACAAAAACACATGTTGGAGAAGCAGAGCTCAAGCATTCTCATTGGACATCTGAACTTTTACCCATCATGAGCAGAGGGTGAGAAATCTTACTCAGAATCCACAACGACAAACGATGCTTCCATGCTGATTGCATTCCATGCCACAGAACGGCCAAAAACTCCATCAGCCAAGCACTGGCAGAAAACAAGAGTACACATTTTTAGCATTTCATCATGAATTAAAAGTATAGACTCAGTTTACTATTAAAATTAAAAGGGAAAAAAAAATCACTATACACATATACATTAGTCTCCAAGTTGCCAGGCATCAGTTGTCAATGGAGAAAAGCCACATTTGACATCTGCTTCTATAGCAGAGTCCATCTGGCTTTTAAAAGTTATTCTCTTGAGGATAAAGACGTTCCAGTGCTTTGTCCTTACGAAGCACTTCATGATACGCATCGAATTTGGCAGCCAGCAGAAGAGAAGACCTCCTAAGGGCGGCCTACAGTATCTCAAGGGGGGCTGCAGAAAGCAAGGGACAGATCTTTAGATTGGACATAAGGATGAAGTCCGTTACAATAAGCGTGGCACTGGAACAGGGACACTGAGGGCCCCTGGGGCTCTCCAGAGCCCTGAGCACTGGGCGTCAGGGCCTGGGGATGGATGGGATGGAGGGCACCATCCCCCACCCCTTTCCAGGGGGACCACTGCCACCCCCAGACCTTCCCTCGTGCTCTGTGGTGCAGAGGAGGAGGGTCTCGAGCTGACTACGGATGGCCCAGGGTCACTGTGGAGGTGGGACAGGGGCTGTGGCTGCTGTCCCCAGGGGACCCACATCCTGCCCCGGGCTACTGCCAGCCCTCCTCCTGCCCAAAGTCCTGGGGCACAAACCCTGCACGGACAAGGCTTCTCCATGGTCAGTGACACCTTCCGACATCCTCTGCTGACCAATGGAGCCCTCTGAAGAAGAAGGAAGACCCTGATGATCGCTGACATCCTCCAGTGATCAATGAAGACCTCAGCAAAGCCACACTCTGTGTGTCTGCATCCTTGTCCCCATGCTCAGCAGGAACCGCTCACATCTGTCCCTGCCTGGCAGAGGCCACCCCTAGGTGCTTGAGGGGTCCCCAGCTCCGTGCCCCGCACTCCACGTCCTGCACCCGTGGATCTCTCCATCTCCTCTGTGCTGCCCCCTCCAAAATCCTAAAGGACGGAGCACCCCATGCCGCCTAGCAGCCCCAGTACCTGCCCTCTGCTCTCTCCCAATTCCTCCTTCCAGTTCCTGCCAAACCCTTCACCCTCTGTTCCACCTACATGAGCACGATGTCCCCAGGTCACTCTCCTTTTACCCCCTCCCTTATCGCAGCCAATTGCCCCTCACTTGGATCTGCTTCAGCCCTCCTCCTTCAGTCCCACTTCCCCTCCATCACTACCCAACATGGAGTCCCCAAATCCCCTCTCTCAGGCACCTCAAATCTCCTCTCTGATGACCGATGACACCCTCTGTTGATTAATGAAGCCCTCTGAGCGTCAGTGAAGATCTCTGATGATCAGTGGAGCCCTCTGACAGCCAACAAAGCCTTCAGATGACCACTGACAATCTGATAGTAAACTGAGCCCCCGATGATCAGCGGGCTGCTGCTTCAAGTGCAGGAAAGGGAAGTGAAGGGAGAGAAAGAATATTTTGACATCATTTGGTTGAAAGCATCATGGTATAAAGACTTCTTAGGATTTAATCAAGCACAGAATTTGGAGAGAAGTGTGAGTGCATCACGCTTGAGTGTGCTGCCCGGTGCCCGGGACCGGCTGCCTGATTCTAATCCTCCTCCAAGAGGTTCGGCTGCTCCACAGCGATGCCGACCTGCTCCTCGTGGAGGTGCTGCTGTGCGGGCATTTGAACTCCGCTTGGGGTGGGCTGCATTGCCGTCCCACGCGTCCCCGCCCTCCTCGTCCTCTGCCCGCAGCCCCAGCCGGGGCCCGGCCGCCCCGGGGCCCTGGAAGTGGAGCGGGCGCACGGCGCGGGGCAGTCCTGGTGGATGGCTGCTCAGAGCTGTATTCTCTGCTTTATTGATGTGCAGATAAAAGGCTGGTGATGTTTCTTACTGGTGCTTGAAAACAAACGCTCCAAAGCCCACGAAAAGATCACTACCTCCAACCACAAAGCTACCAGAGGAACTGTAGAGCATAACAGCTTCTATAGCTACTGCTATTAGAGCTTTTTGATCTCAAGTGCCTGCAAAGGTTAGTGTGCTTTCCATGGGTGTTTGTTTTTTTGCTTTGTTTTATCCTTGAGTAGACATTTGATTCCTTTCAGTTTGAGAAAATAGAATGAAGTGCCTCCGTATTCTTATCCCACTTGAGAGTCTCGTCTGTGTAAGCCAGCATTTCTTTGTGCATGGCAAAAGGGAAGTACTTTGTCATGCTGGCTTCTGAAAACGTGGCTTGGCAATTACTGTGCCAGCAGTCTTGTGCTGCCTGTGCCACAGCTCTGCAGAGAGGTGGCACATATGGTGATGGCAAAGGCAAATGCCTTGATTTTCATTCTTTGCTTGTTACTGCATATGTAACAGCGTTCAAGAAAATGGCTGTCATGTCATCTGAACAGTTCTTCTGTTCCTTTCTTTTTCCAGACAATCACTCAATCTGTCAGGCCTCCCCTGCCTCATTTCCAACCTTCCCCTCAGCGAGCAGCTTACTACCTCAGTCTTGTAAGTACACCTTTAATACAGAATCACAGAATCACAGAATCACAGAATCACAGGCCTGGAGCATCTCCCCTATGAGGAAAGGCTGAGTGAACTGGGTCTGTTCAGCCTTGAGAAAAGGAGACTGAGAGGGGACCTGATCCAGGTCTATAAATATATAAGGTGTGGGGGGCAGAATGGCGAGGCCGGACTCTTTTCAGTGGTGAGTGGAGACAGGACAAGGGGAAACGGCTGGAAACTGCAGCATAGGAAGTTCCGCACAAACATGCGCAAGAACTTCTTTACAATGAGGGTGACGGAGCACTGGAACAGGCTGCCCATGGAGGTGGTGGAGTCTCCTTCTCTGGAGATGTTCAAGACCTGCCTGGATGCCTACCTGTGCGACCTGCTGTAGGGAACCTGCTTTGGCAGGGGGGTTGGACTCGATGATCTCTGGAGGTCCCTTCCAACCCCTACAATTCTGTGATTCTGTGTGATTCTGTGA